>NW_027516609.1:394395-736290 GCF_048772815.1 Callospermophilus lateralis
AACTGAGTTGAGGAAACTACTATTCCTCGAATTCCCGAGTCCTCTGGAGCGTCCCCCAGGGACGTGGCCTGTGGCTCTGTTAAACATCTGTCAGCCACCTTCAGAGAGAGCTTACGCTCTTCACTGACAGCCACTTAGCCAAGCCCTGACCTGAAACCTGAAACCAGAAAGAGGCACCTTACTTACCCTGAGAGTTGGGGTAAGTAAGGTGGGGTCTTTCGTCCGCCGCTGCCAGATGTCTCACGTGGGGCCTCCAGATGAAAAGATGGGGCGAATGTCGGAGGAAAAGACCACCAAGAGACTGTCTCATGCAACAGCAAAGGGTTTATTGGGGGTCCAGCATGCTGGGGTTCAGAGCTCACTTCAGAGATGCAAAGAACAAAGAGCCCCGAGAACAACTTGAGCAGAGTTTATACACATTCTTTAGAGAGGGCAGGGACTTTACATACATCATAGCCTCCTTTAGCAAATCATCATATACCACGGGAAAATCAAATAACAACTCTAAAACATGATTAGCACCTTCATTGGTGGGAACACATCGGGCAGGGGTTATTGGTCAGCCATGAGAAGGGGTATACGTTTAAAATGATTGGTTGAAGACCTGAGATGTATATGTGCTGAGCTGCACGGTTTCTGGTAAGGGGTTGTTAAGTAACTAGGTGGTCAGGGAAGATTTCAACACACATCTAATGGGCAGGTCTGGGAAATGTCTTAACTGCCACAGATTTTAAGGTTCTGAGTGCAGCTTGTAAACTTTACAAAACCTGGTTCTTTTGTTTGAATTTTAATTTCTTTTATACTTTCAGAACCTTACAAAGAAAGGTGTGAGACTTCATCCACAATGACTGCTCTTTTGGCCATTTTGGTTATGGGTGCATGCATGGGATCTTTATTTAGATCCATATGGTGGTGATATTCTAAGCCACAGCATCACTCAGAGCCTAGAGGCTGATTAAGACACACCCATTTCCAAAGCAATTACTTTTCTTAGGTCAGTTACAGAACTCAGTCTCTGAGCGGAATCACACCAGAGTTCAAGCCCAGGTGGACCCAGTCATCTCTTCCAACCGCCACACAAATGACCACAATTAAAACCAAAACACTCCCCCAAGACCCTCATCTTCTTCCATATAGACACTCATCATTCCCTCTCGCTGGATGTTTCCATGAATGGCACAGCCCAAGAGAGTGTCCAAAATAATCTCCCTTGCCCCTCATTAGCCTAACCTCAGGGTGGCCTGGACACCCTTCCTGTGAACCAGGATTGATCACATAGGTCTGACGTTAATGCTGCTCTGCTACTCCAGTTTGAAGCCTACTGAATGTCATGTATTGTTTCCTTATGTGATTTGGAGTCATGAGGAAACCCAAGCACCTCTGCAGGGCTTGGAAGAACTCATTTGACTCAAAGGATCCCTACTATCACTTGATGGAGGTCAGGAACCTAACAGAGGAAGGTGAGAGACTTCATCCACAATGACTGATCTTTTTGTCATTTTGGTTTTGGATGCACACATTAGATCTTTCTTTAGATCCATCAGGTGCTGATAATCTAAGCCACAGCCTCACACAGAGCCAAGAGGCTGATTCAGCCACAACCATTTTCAAAGCAATAAAGCAAAGAGCTACAGGTGATGCCCATTCATTTCCATTTGAAAACTGTTTTCTTCAGGCTTCACAAAGGAGTGGCCTGAGGCAAAGAACTTCCTAACATTCAGGGCAACAAAACAATAGGTTTGCAAAAGGCCCAAAGCAGGGTTTCTCCACTGAGACTTTCCTGGTCACACTGATATCTGAGTTTTCTGAGATGCTCGCCATTCCCTTCAGCTATCCAGTACATGGCCATCTCACAGAGCTCGAAGGTGGTACATATCTTGGACACAAAACTATGAGCCTATTCTGGAAAGTGGCCAGAATTCAGAAAGAAAACAGAAACTTAGGAAAAGAGTAGGTGTTGCCCATGGATAAGGCAAGCTGCAGTCCATTCCTAAAATGGGCAGGGTTAATGCTGGGAATCTTTCAACTAGACAGGACACATTCACTGATAGATTCTAATTTCTAATGTGTACAACCATGGACACAGTGGGATACACAGACACAGAAACACTCACCTTGTCAAAGGACTTTCTAGAAAGAGTCCACTCCAAACTGAACAAACCGCCTTTCCTACCTATTCTCAGAACATGAGACAAAACCACAAACCCACTCCCACACTCAAAAAGGCACCTCCTCCCCAAGTAGGTCTGTGACTTTCCAGAGTGTCCTCTGACTCATGGGCCATACTGTGTTCCCCTAAATTGGCCTGTCCTGTCTCAGATCTGGTCTCCTTGTCCAAGTCTGTGAAGTTGTCAGGAGCCTGTGCTGACCACTACCTGCTTTCTCAGGAAAGGCCCCTCTTCAGAGCTCTACTTGCATTTGGCCATCCTCAAATCACTAGGTACCAAGAAAGACAGACTCTGTCCTAGGTAAATCCAAACAAGTGAGACCACTGGGAATGGGACTGGGACTGGCTCTGTGTGCCTGGCTTCCTGGATCCCAAGTTCAGCGATTTCCATCACCAAAGAAGTGAGGTAGGTCAATTCCTTCAGGAAGGGAATGAGGTCACTGCCTTGGCAACCACTTTGTCCTAACAGTTGCTTCCAAGGGTCCCTTGAGATGGAGGCTGCCCCTACTTCCTGTGACACTGTCACAAGTTACAATGGTATATCAACCACAGGCACCAAGGAGAAGCTCTCCACACAGGGTTGGTTTGGTCCATATTTTTATATCATGAGGAGAGAGGCTGATTCAGACACATACCTTCATCCTGATCAGGTTGTTTGCATTGGAAGATGACTTTTGCTCTCTCAGGTCCTTCATAGCTGCCTACATCTTCTCCAGGGATCATTTCTGCATGGACCTTTGATGTTCTCAGCAGGTGGAAGATCCCCTACATTCCTATATTGTAAGACCAACTCTGTCCCTGCTCTTCTGTAAAGTTAGATCGAGGGAAGAGTGTATGGTTAAGGTTAATAATATATTCTATTTGGGTTAGAAATCATTCTGCAGGATAAATAATGCTATTGGGAACCTGCGATATTCACAAGAATATATTCGTAAAATATAAGTATGAAACCAGAAATATAGGAATGATTTGAAGCCCAGAAGGACATTGGGCCCTTTAGTGGGATACTTAGCTTTGAATTTTGTTCTGCACAGATGTCTCAGATGAATCAATATGCAAAGGCATAGGACCTTTTACCTTGGAAGATTGAATGTCCAAGAGAACATCCAGTCAGAAAGAAATAGTTGGTAGGATTAGGAAGGTAGTCAGTAGGTTTTGAAAAAAGAGTGAGTATAGGATTTGGACAAAACCTTCATTAGCTATAGGGTTTCGGGTAGAGAGTGAACGTAAATATGAGCACATACGAAGAGTCAGTCACAATGATGAACTGGGGAAAATATGTAGGAAAGCAGATATCAATAGAGACTTCAGGAAATCAGCAAAGTATAATGTGAGTGATAGGATTAGACACTTTCAACATGTTTGAGGTTGAATATATAATCTTAGAAAGAAAGAAATGTGTAGTCACCAATAGGATTGACATTTGAGAGCATTAGGCAACCTGGACATGGTTGTTTTAAGTAATCCATGCTCACTTTCCATTTTGCTTTGGTTAAAGGTTAATAGGTATTTGTCACTTCCTGTTTTTCTGTATGCTTAACAAAACACTGTTGAAATCTGGAGAACTGTTTGCTCATTTTGTTCCCAGAATGTGCTCTCCCCAACTGACAAACTGCAGAATGTTCTCCCTCACCCGGTTGGATGCAAACCGCCCACTCACCCTGACCCATCAATAAATTTCCCTCCCTGCCCTCCCCAAGGAAAGTATAAAAGCTCTGTTAAAGCTTTTCTCAGGGCTCTCTGCTCTATTCAAGTGAGCTCTGAGCCCCAACATGCTGGACCCCCAATAAACCCTTTGCTGTTGCTGAGTGAAAATGGTATACTGTTCTGTACTTAAAAGATGCTTTCATTTGCTTGCCTCTGCATAAAGATAGTCAGTTGCTGTTTGCTTTCGACTGGGTAGACCCAGAAACCAGAAAGTCTGGTCAACTAACTTGAACTAGACTCCCACAGGGGTTCAAAAACTCCCCCACTCTCTTTGATGAAGCCCTCCACAGAGATCTCAACAACTTCAGAACTATGCACCCTGAAGTCACCCTGCTTTTATATGTGGATGTCCTGCTACTGGCAGCCAACACCAAGGAAAACTGTGAGTCTGCGATCCAAGCACTATTATCCGAGCTTGCTCAACTCGGATATAGAGCTTCAGCCAAAAAGGCCCAAATTTGCCAGCAAGAAGTAATCTTCCTGGGGTATTCCATTAGGGGCGGTAAATGATGGCTCACTGAGCCCAGAAAACAAACTGTTGGGCAGATACCACCCCCATCTAACAGGAGACAAAACAGAGATTTTCTTGGACTGCTGGCTTTTGTAGGTTATTGATACCTGGGTTTGTGTTCTCAGCTGCTCCTTTATACCCGCTGTTAAATGAGAATGCCCAATTCCAATGAACCCTTGAGCACCAGCAAGCTTTTGATAACATCTAAGGACACTGACACTAAACTTCTCAACTTCACTGAGCCCAGCCTGCAATTTCAGAAAGCCCTACACTACATTAAAAATGTACATCAACTCACTCACCTTGGTTCAAAGAAACTGCAGCCATTCCTGAAGGATCAAGGACAGAGTTTTCGACTAACTCACTCACAGCGAAAGGAAATAACTGAACAGGTAACAAAAGCCTATCGGTTCTGTCAATTGGTTAAAGCTTACCCTTCCAAGCTTCCTGCAGGAAAGCACCTACGAGGAACCAGACCAGGACAATTCTGGGAAGTGGACTTTACTGACATTAAGCCAGGAAGATATGGACATGAATATCTCCTAGTCTTTGTAGATATATTTTCACGATGGATTGAAGCCTTTCCCCCCCCCCAAAAAAAAAAAACACGGCACAAATGGTGGTCAAGAAGATCCTGAAAAATATTAAGATATTTTTCCAAGACACGGCCTTCCTAAGGTAATAGGATCTGATAATTGAACGGCATTCATGGGCCAGGTAAGTCAGGGGTTAGCCAGGACCCTGGGGATCAGTTGGTAGTTACATTGTGCTTATAGACCCCAGAGCTCAGGACAGGTTAAAAAAAATAAATAGAACCATTAAAGAGACCTTAACGAAACTAAGCTTAGAGACCAACATAAAAGATTAGACTATGCTCCTGCCTTATGCACTATTTCATGCAAGAAATACCCCCTCTGTTTCTTTGTGTAAACTCACCCCCTATGAAATTCTCTATGATGCCTCTCCTGCAGTAAGGGACCTAACCCCAACTCTAAGACCTAAACATCCCTTCCACACCCCCTTGCTTGACAGACTTAAATCTCTTGAAAGAACTCAGCGATACCTGTGGAAATAGCTGGCGACTGCTTTCCAACCTGGGGATGACGGGACTCCACATTGATACCAAGTAAGAGACATCATCTACATAAGACGACACTAGGTGTCATCCCTGGATGCTACTTATAACACCTACAGCGGTAAAAGTTGACAGAATCACTTCCTGAATCCATGCCTCTAATCTCAAGCCTGCACCCTGTCCAGACTCTGGCTGGAAACTGAAAAAGACTGGTAACCCTTTCAAATTGTGTATTCGTCATGTGGATAAGGCTATAGACTCTCCCCTTGGCCATGAGTAGACCTAACGTGCATCAGCACGTTCAGCAGCAATGGCTGATCACAAATCCTACTAGACAAGAAGTATGGTCTACCTCACATACAGCCCCCTTAGTGATCTTGTGGCCATCTCTCCACCCAGATATTTGTCAGCTGGCTATAGGTCTTTCTTATTAGGATATCCCAGATGAAGAGGATCCCACTAAAATTCCATTAAATCCTTTCCGTACAATAGATAATGGAAACAAACATTATGGATGTAGGGACATGCGAGCCAGATGCAGATTGGCTAGCCTAGATTAGTATGTTTGACCCGCAGACTATTAAAGCCTCAAAGAGCCATGGCTGTGGGGCGGAAAAGCCGAAATCTTCTGTAAGTCATGAGGATTTCAGCATAGATGGGTTGCCTGGTGGAACCCAAAATCCTCATTAAATTCAGTACACAGCATTGGCCATATTACCAATTAGACAACCAAAACCAAACCCCCAGAGAAGTCTCTAGATCCTCAAATTCTGTGTGACCTTTTTAACTTCTGCAAGTGCTCAAAAGGGTGAAAGGAAATTCCCCTATGTGAAGGCCTTTTCCCTCTTTCGCTCACATCCTGAACTATGCTTCTCCAATAGATCCTCACCCTCAGCCTTCTGCTCAAGACTCTCTGCTGTCAGTCCCAGCTCACCAACCTGATTTCTCTCCTCCAATTACTAGATCAAACACCCAAACCTCTGCCGGTTCTCAGACCATTGGCCCCTTGCTGAGGTAGCAGGTACTGAGGTACCCCTCCACCCACTCACTCCTCTCTTCTCCTGTCAGTGCCTGCACCGGGTCTAACCAGGTCCTCTTACCAGCTAACACAAAGCTCAAACCAGCTTAGGAGAGCCCTCAGACCCCTATCGAAGATGTAATGAAAATGGCCTTTAAAGTTCCTTTGTCATCACTAAAAACAGGTTATTTAGAATTTAAAGTACCTCACAGGCTTTTTGGGATACTCACTCCTGTCTTCCCCTCTGCTCTACCTGTTCTACTGCTCAAGTTTTAGTTGCTAGGAAAATCCCAAACCCCTTTCTCATTATTCTTTTACATCTCACCTGCCTCATTCTCAGATCCACGGAGCTGCTCTCACCCCCCGCCTTAACCATCTTCCCCCTCTGTACCAGGCCCAGAGAAAAATCTTAACTGAACTTCTTCAGAAGTCTTCACCATGGCTGACATTAGGACTTTCAGCAAAAGAGTCCCTACAAAAGAGTTCAGTGTAGATAAACTCCCTTTTTTTCTGTTGCCCTGTTCTACTTAGCCACTGGCTGGAAAAATCATCACTCCTAAGCTAGATACCCCCTTAATAGTTTTTCACACAATATGTGAACAAGGCCTCTGGCCTTGAGCTGGGGCTTCAAAGAGATGGCTACATTTCAAAGATAAAAAATTACCAGCTGGGCTCCATGGTAACAGCTGCAGGGGGATAAAAGAAAATGAAGAAAAAGCTCTCTCCCTCCCAGGTGTCCTTGAAAAGTTAACTTGCCCAGAACAGAGGAAAAAACAGAAAAAAATTTCTTTTTGTGAAGTTCTGCACACTGTGAACTTCTGAGCCCCTTCCCTTTCATGCTGGGTACAAAATTCTGAAACTACATAAACGTGGGGTTAAGGGAGTTAATTGATTACAACAGAAGCAATGCCCTCTGAATCCAGTGGCAACCAAATAGGACTTTTTCCCTGTCTTCGGTGCTATCTTAGGTGCCTTGCCTTGTCCACCCCTACAACAGTAAAATCTATATACTTAAATATTTTTTATGTTTTCATGAAATGATCAACAGATGTGATTAATTGTGTAATGGTGCAGATGTTTCCCAGAGTGCTCTATAATGATGCAGGTTCATTAGAAGTTCAAACAGGGGGGCATACAACCCGGTTCCACTGCGAACATATTTCTCTCACTTTAGCCTTCCTATTAGGAATAGAAGTTGCTGCAGGGGTGGGCACAGGAACCACTGCCCTGCTCCATGGGACACAACAAATGACCCAATTAGAAGCAGCAATAGACCAAAACTTAAAGATATTAGAAACCTCCATCACAGCTTTACAGGAATTTTTATCCTCTCTCTCTGAAGTAGTTTTACAGAACAGTCAAGGGTTGGACCTCCTCTTCATGAGAGACGGGGGCCTTTTGCTGCATTGAGGGAAGAATGTTGTTTTTATGGCAAACATACTGTAGTTGTAAAAAAATATATGAGTAAATTAAAAAGACACCTTGAAGAGGGTCAATGAGAGAGAGAGGCACAAAAAGGGTGGTTTGAGTCTGGTTCATACAGTACCCCTGGTTAACTTCGCTTCTATCAACCCTGGTCGGTCCAATAATAATCCTCATATTATTGCTAACTATGAAACCCTGTGTGCTCAAACGTGTAATTTGTTTTCTCCAAGCTCAAATTGGAGAATATAAACTTTTGGTAATTCCCCACTTGCAGACATAGAATGTGACACCCACCAATGATCACTTTTATGATTTTAACAGTAGCCAGAAGAAGTGGGAAAAGAAAGGTTAATAAAATAGGTACTTGTAATTTCCTGTTTTTTCTGTATGCTTAACAAAACACTGTTGAAATATTGAGAACTGTTTGCTAATCTTGTTTCCAGAATGTGCTGTCCCCTAACTGCCAAATTGCAGAATGTATACCCTCACCCGGTTACACGCAAACCGCCCACTCGCCCTGACCCATCAATAAACTTCCATCCCTGCCCTCTCCAAGGAAATTATATAAGCTCTGCTTAAGCTGTTCTCAGGGCTCTCTGCTCTGTTCATGTGAGCTCTGAACCCCAGCATGCTGGACCCCCAATAAACCCTTTGCTGTTGCATGAGACAGTCTCTTTGTGGTCTCTTCCTCCCATGCTCGCACAAACATTACTTGGATGATTGAATGTAGAAGAGAAAATCCAGTCGAAAAGGGATAGTCAGTAGGATTTAGAAGATAGTCGGTAGGTTTTGGAAGAAGAGTGAGTATAGGATTTGGAACAAAAGTTCTTTAGCAAGAGGGGTTCGGTTAGAGAGTGAATGTAAATGTCAGCACATGTGAACAGTCAGAATAATGAACTGGGAAAAATATGAAGGAAAGCAGATATCAATATATCAGGCAAACTATAAAGTGAGTGATACGATTAGACATTTTCAAGAGGGTTGACTTAGAATATATAATCTTAGGAAGAAACAAATATGTAATCACCAATAGGATTGACATTTGAAAGCATTAGGCAACCTTGACATGGATGTTTTTTGTAATCCCTGCTCACTTTCCATTTAGGCTTTGGTACAATCATAAGTGTGACATTTGCGTTTTTTGTCCAGAATATTACACTGATAAAATGTATATGTAGATCTGGTGACATGAGTATTTCTTCCACCATTTCTGGGAGCAATATTTTGAAGACATATAAATGGGTATTGGGGGTACAAAGAGGTGTACACTGTGTCTATGAATATAGAGATAATGCATGAATGGACCATACAGTGAATAAATAATATAAGTGTTTCCACATTAAATAATGGATTGAATTGATATCTGAAAATATATAAAAAATCTTATATTGATATACAATCATTCATTCCAACCAGTTATACATATAATATTAATATTAGGGTTATGGTTGATCATGAAGATATGTTAGTTTTGCTACAAAAGTGATTATGGAAATCGAAAATAATGTGTTTGGAAAGAGTCAGTCACAATGCTGGCCATATGTGAACAAGGCCTCTGGCCTTGAGCTGGGGGTTCACAGAAATGTTTATATTTCTAAGATAAAGAAGTTACAAACTGGGCTCCATGGTAACAGCTGGCAAGGAAAAAAAGGGAAGAAAAAAGCTCTGCCCCTCCCAGGGGTCCTTAAAATGTTAACTTGCCCAGAATAGAGAAAAAAAAACTGCTTTTTGTGAACTTCTGCAGACTGTGGAATTCTGAGCCCCTCCCTTACATGTTGGGTACAAAATTGTGAAACAACCTAAACTTGGGGTTCAGGGGATTAATTGATTACAACAGAAGCAATGCCCTCTAAACCATTAAATGGTGAGGAAGCTCATTTCAATGAAAGCTCTGGACAACAGTCCAAATAGGACTGTTTCCCTGTCTTCGGTGCTATCTTAGGTGCCTTGCCTTGCCTTGTCCGTCCCTTTTCTCATGAAAAGACCAGTCAAGAAATATGGAGGAATACATGTGTTCTGAAGCAGGAAGTGATTGATAGTGAAAGAAATGCCTATAAATTTCCTAACTTGTGGATGAAATATATATCCTATGATGTGCATAAATTAAAGAAATAGTAATCTACCAGTGTTGAATAAAAATGAACGTCAAAATACACATCATGTCTGATTGGAATCTACTTGCATTGATGTTAATCTGGGTCAATTACTGTAGAAATATTAGGATTTGTATGCAGCATTCACTGAATTATTTTCAGTACTAGAAAACAAATATGTATTTCAGGTGAATGAATATTTCTAAGAATAACCTTGTGAAAAGTTGATTATAAATCCACATACATGAATATGAATGAATTTGGTGAGTGTAAAATAAGACACACATTTCATATTTTGAAAAATCTGGAGAGTGTATATATAAATATATGTATATATATATATATAGATATAGATATAGATATAGATATAGATATAGATAGATAGATATAGATATATAGATAGATAGATAGATATAGATATATATAGATAGATATATAGATCTAGATATATAGATATATAGATACACACACACAGAGATACATTAAAAATAGCAATATATATGCCAATCAAAATTTATAATGAAATATATATCATCGACAGATCCAAAAATATTTATTTTACTGAACATGGATTTATGAATAATATTGTTCAAGTAGAAAGCTCACAGATAATTTGAATTTTCAGTTCCAACATCGTTTAGGAAGAGTGATCCCTTACAATTTGTATCTGCCAAGTTAGCCACCTCACAAGAATGTGCGTGTGGTCCCAGGTAGAATTCTATGTGTGCGTATAAAAATACAGGTGGTGAATAGGCTACAGAGAAAGGGAGACAGGAATTCACAGAATGGTTTACTTTAAAAAAACATGTAGAACGATTTCAACAAAAAATTTACTAGATTTATAACTCCTACCATATTTAAGTCAAAAGGCAAGTCCAACTATACACTATGCCTCCTGTAATGCTTGTATTTTTATTCTGTTTGGGTTATTTTTCTCCATCTTATTAGTATTAGTAGTCAGAGTGTAGTAGGTTACGGGTTAGTGTCAGGGATTCAATATTTGGAATGGAAAATTAGAAAATGAATCCAATGGGTATGTAAATATGTGCTACAAAAGAATGTTCCCACTCTCATCCAGAATAATGCCTTGACAGTACTTTCACCCCAACTAAAACACCATTAGAGGAGAAGAGTTAGAAAGTCAGTGAATACATATCTGGAATGGAATATTCTCAAGGTTTTGAAACCTTGGAGGTGGTAGAGGAGTTTCCAAATGTAAAGGACATGGTAAACACTCCACAAACATGGAGCTCTGCTGGCCTAAAGACTTCTTGAGAAACTGCCTGTGTGGTTGGGCACTTGAAATATATGTAGTTGTCAGGAGCTTTAGCTTCCCTTGTAGTGAGACGATCAAAGCTGGGTGTGCATCTATGTGACCTGGAGGACATGGTTTCTTATTTTCCAATGAAAATGAGGAAGCAGTGCTGAATTCCCTTTTAGTAGTAACCTGTGGACACTGGGGGCTAAGTTTCTCCCCGTGTGAACTGTGAAGCCATTTGGTCATCCTGCAATTTTTGTGGTGTCTCTTGCTGCTGCACTGGGAGTTTGGTATTTGCTTCACAAAATACAAGGAGTTCAACTGTGTCACAGTGCTGGAGGGATTTCTGTCTGAGTGGTGGGTCAGGGTCTGCAGGAGAATGCACCAACCAGGCTTCTATCCCACATAGTTTGCTCCCTTGACCATAGCAACCTGTTTCTGAACATTGCCCTGAAATCTCTCCATATACCAAGATGCCTTTACAAAGAAGGGTCTTCTGTCTGCACCATGTCAGTCACAAGCCATTTGGAAGCCAAAAAGAGATCCATATTGCCCCACCACATGTTTTATCACACACCTGCCCAGCACTGTTCTAGCCCCACTACTCAGCCGGCTCCAACTTACTGGCATCTCTGTTCTACACCATTTTCATGAAACCCAGTCAATCAAGGCACTGTCTGGCATACTCAAGATCAACACCAGGACATCCAAAGGTTTTCCAGTGCTACCTGGTCATGGGAATTTGAAAAAAAATATGGTATCTATCTAGCGATTTTTCAAGGATGATGTTGGAGGCACTGTGGGTTTCAATATATTAAGGAACCGTTAAATGGTGAGGAAGCTCATTTCAATGAAAGCTCTGGAGAACTCTCACAGGCAAGGCTTCCCAAAGAACGGCCAAAAGGTCACATAAAGCCAGGCCTATTGAGGTCTACAATGTGAGGTCCGTGTGATATTTGACTCTCAACTATGGCTGCCAAGTTTTTCAGAATAAATTCATTTGGTATCCTGGCTGAGATTCCCAGTGATATGTGGAAAGCCAACCTGGGCCTAGATCTCAGTTTCCAAGGGCGACTCTTATGCGTGGCCTCCTAAAATCCCAACACAATTCATGGCAATACTTCTCTGATGTCGGTTCAAGAACTCAGTCTCTAAGAGGAATCACACCAGAGTTCAAGGCCAGGTGGACCTTGTCATTTCTTCCAACCACCACACAAATGACCACAATTAAATCCAAAACACTCCACACGGCCCTAATCTTCTTCCATATAGACACTCATCATAACCTTTGGCTGGAGTTTTCCACTAGGGGTGCAACCAAAGACAGTGTCCAAAAAATGCTCCCTTGCCTCTCATTTGTCTAAAGTCACTGTGGCCTCGACATCATTCCTGTGAACCAGGAGTGATCAAATAGGCCTGCCATTAATACTTTTCCACTTCTCCAACTTGAGGTCTCTGACTGTGGGGTTTAGATTCTTTATGTGAACTGGACTCATGAGAAAACCCAAGCACCTATGGGCTACCCTCTGCAGGGCCTTGAAGAATTCATTTGATCAAAGGATCCCTATTCTCACTTGATGGAGGTCAGGAACCTTACAGAGGAAGGCGAGAGGCTTCATCCACAATGACTGCAATTTTTGCCATTTTGATTTTGGATGCACACATGGTATCTTTCTTTACATCCATCAGGAGTTGAGAATATAAGCCACAGCCTTACAGAGGGCTAAGAGGCTGATTCAGACACATATCTTTACAAAGCAATTAAGCAAAGAGCCACAGGGGATGCCCATTCATTTCCATTTGAAAACTGTTTCTTCAGGCTTCACAAACGTGTGGCCTGAGGCAAAGACCTTCCTGACATTCAGGGCAAAAGAACAATAGGTAAACAAAAGGCCCAAAGCAGGGTTTCTCCACTGAGACTTTCCTGGTCACACTGTATGGAAACAGAAATCTAAGTAAGATTTGAAGCCCAGAAAAGTATGAGGCCCTTGATTGGGAGACTTAGCTCTGAATTATGTCCTGCACAGATGTCTCAGATAAATTAATATACATTGGCATTGGACCTTGTACCTTGGGTGATTGAATGTTGAAGAGAACACCAATTCAAAAAAGGATAGTCAGTAGGATTTGGGAGACAGTAGGTATATTCAGAAAGAAGAGTGAGTATAGGATTTGGACCAAAAGTTATTTAGAAATTGGGTTTCAGGTAGAGAGTGAATGTAAATGTCAGCACATATGAACAGTCAGTCAAAATCATGAACCTGGGAAATTATGTAGGAAAGCATATATCAGTAGAGACTTTTGGATATCAGGCAAAGTAAAAGTGAGTGATAGGATTAGACATTTTCAACAGGGTTGAGTTTGAATATATAATCTTAGGAAGAAACACATATGTAGTCACCAATTGGATTGACATTTGAGAGCATTAGGCAACATGGACATGGATGTTTTAGAAATACATGCTCACTATAAATTTAGGCTTCGGTACAATCAGAAATGTGACCTTTGCATTTTGTGTCCAGAATACTACTGTGATAAAATGTATATGTAGATCAGGTGACATGAATAATTTTTCCACCATTTCTGGGAGCAATATTTTTAAGGTGTATAAATGAGTATGGGGGTACAAATAGGTGTACCCTGTGTCTATGAATATATAGAGATAATGCAAGAATAGACCATACTATGAATAAATAATATAACTGGTTCCACTTTAAATAAAAGATTGAATTGATATCGGAAAATATACAGGAATTCTTATATTTATATGCAATCATTCATTCCAACCAGTTATACTTCTAATGGTAATATTAGGGTTATGTTTTATTATGAAGAGTGTGTGAGTTTTGCTTCAAAAGTGATTATGGAAAACGAAAATAATGTGTTTAGAAAGAAGTCTTATGAAAAGACCAGTCAAGAAACAAGGAGGAATACATGTTTTCTGAAGCAAGAAGTTATTGAAATTGAAACAAATGACTTTAAATTTGCTAACTTGTGGATGAAATATATATCTTATGATGGGCATCAACTGAAGAAATAGTAATGTACCAGTGTTGACTAAAAATAAACATCACAATACACATCATGTCTCATAGGAATCTACTTGCATTGATGTTAAACTGTGTCAGTTACTGTAGAAATATTAGGATTCGTATGCACCATTCACTGAAGTTGGTTTTCAGTTCTAAGAAACAAATATGTATTTCAGGTAGATGAATTTTTCTGAGAATAAACTTTTGAAAATTGGTTTATAAATCCACATACAGTGAATATGAATGAACTTAGGGAGTGTACAATAAGACACATATATTTCATATTCTGAAAATAAAAAGTAGCAATATATATGCCAATCAAAATTCATCATGAAATATATATCATCCAATGATCCAAAAATATTCATTTTACTGATCATAGATTTATTTATCATGTTGTTTATCTACGAAGCTCACCCATAGGTTGAATTTTCAGTTCTAACTGGGTTTAGGAGGAGTGATCTGTAATCCCAATTTGTATCTGCCCAGTCAGCCACCTCACAAGAATGTATATGTGATAACACGTATGATTCTATATGTGCATATGAAAATACATGTGCTGAATTGGCTACAGAGAAAGGGAGAGAGGAATTCACCTATTTGTTAACTTTAAAATCACATGGAGAACTATTTCAACAAAAAATTGAGTAGATTTAATACTACTACCCTATATAATGTAAACGGCAAGTCCAAGTATACACCATGCCTCCTCTGAACTGCTTTTATTTCTATTCTGTTTGGGTTATTTTTCTCCATCATATTTGAATTAGTAGTCAGAGTCTAGTAGGTTATGGGTTAATGTCAGGGTTCAGTATTATGAATGGAAAATAGGAAAATAAATTCAATGTATATGTAAATATGTACTACATAAAAATCTTCCCACTCTCATCCAGAACAATGACTTGACTTTACCTTCGCCCCAAGTAAAACACAATTAGAGTGGAAGAGTTAGAAAATCTGTGAATACATATCTGGAATGGAATATGCTTAAGAGTTTACAACCATGAAGGTGGTAGAGGAGTTTCCAAAAGTAAGGGACAGGGTAAATACTCCACAAACATGGAGCTCTGCTGGACTAAAGACTTCTTGAGAAACTGCCTCTGAGTTTGGGCACTTGAAATATTTGTTGTTTTCAGGAGCTTTAGCTTCCTTTGTAGAGAGACCATCAAAGCTGGGCATGTATCTAAGTGACCTGGAGGACATGGTTTCTTATTTTCTAATGAACATATGGGAGCAGTGCTGAATTCTCTCTTTGTAGGTAAACTGTGGCCACTGGGGGCTACGTCTGTCTCCGTGTGGACTGTGAAGTCTTTTGGTCATCCTCCACTTGTCGTGGTGTTTCTTGCTGCTGCAATGTGAGTTTTGTATTTGCTTCACAAAATAAAAGGAGTTCAACTGGAACACAGTGCTGGAGGGAGTTCGGTCATGTGTGGTTTTTCAGGGTCTGCAAGAGAATGCACAGAACAGGCTTCTATCCCACATAGTTTTCCCCATTGACCATAGCAACCCGATTCTGAACAATGCCCTGAAACCTCTCAATATAAAAAGATGCCTTTACATAAAAGGGTCTGCTGGCTGCACCATGTCAGTCACAATCCATTTGTAGGGTAATGGCAGATCCCCATGAACCCACCATGCATGGTTAATCACACACCTCCCCACCACTGCTCTAACCCCACTACTTAGCGTGCTCCAACTTCCTGGCATCTCAGTTCTACACCATCAAGGCACTGTCTAGTACACTCTTGATCAGGAACAGGACATTAAAAGGTGCTCCAGTGCCACCTTGTCATGGGAAATTTAAAAATTTCGTGGTATTTATCTATCCATTTTTCAAGGATAAAATTGGAAGCACTGTGGTTTTCAAGTCATTCAGGAACCATTAAATGTTTAGGAAGCTCAATTCAATGAAAGCTCTGGAAAACTCTCCCAAGCACGGCTTCTCAAAAAGTGGCCAAAAGGTCAAATGAAGCCAGGCCCATTTAGGTCTACAATGTGAGGTCTATGTATGTTTTGACTCTCAACTATGGCTGGCAAGTCTTTCAGAATAAAATCATGGGATATCCTGTCTGAGATTCCCAGTTTTTTGTGGAAAGCCACCCTGGGCATAGATCTCATGTTCCAAGGGCGAATGTCATGTGTGGTCTCCTAAAACCACAACACAATTAATGGCAATATTTCTCTGAGGTCAGTTCCAGATCTCAGTATCTAAGTGGAATCACAGCAGAGTTCAAGCCCAGGTGGACCCAGTCATCTCTTCCAACCGCCACACAAATGACCACAATTAAAACCAAAACATTCCCACATGGCCCTCATCTTCTTCCATATAGACACTACTCATTACCTCTGGCTGGAGTTTTCCATGAGGGGCGAAGCCCAAGACATTGCCCGTCTTTTCCCTAAAATCAGGGTGGCCTGAACACCCCTCCTGTGAACCAGGAGGGATCAAATAGGCCTTCCATTAATACTGCTCTGCTTCTCCAATTTGAGGCCTACTGACTGTCGGGTATAGATTCTTTATGTGATTTGGAGACATGACAAAACACAAGCATGTATGGGCTAGCCTCTGCAGTGCTTTGAAGAACTCATTTGTTTCAAAGGATCACTATTCTCACTTGATGGAGGTCAGGAACCTAACAGAGGAAGGCGAGAGACTTCATCAACAATGACTGATCTTTTTCCATTTTGGTTTTGGATGCACACATGGGATCTTTCTTTTGATCCAACAGGTGCTGAGATCTAAGCCACAGCCTCACACAGGGTCAAGAGGATGATTCAGACATATCCGTTTCCAAAGCAATTCACAAAGAGCCACAGGTGATGCCCATTCATTTCCATTTGAAAACTGTTTTCTTCAGGCTTCACAAAGGAGTGGCCTGAGGCCAAGACCTTCCTCACATTCAGTGGAAGAGAAGAATTGGTTAGCAAAAGGCCCAAAGCAGGGTTACTCAACTGAGGCTTTCCACGTCACTCTGGTATCTGAGTTTTCTGAGATGCTCGCCATTCCTTTAGCTATTCAGTACATGGCTATGTCACAGAGCTTGGAGGTGGTACATTTTTTGGACACAAAACCATGAGCCAATTCCGGAGAGTGGACAGAATCAGGAAGAAAACAGGACCTTAGGAAAATAGTAGGTGTTGCCCATCCATAAGGGAAGCGACAGTCCATTCATCAATCGGGCAGGATGAATGCTGGGAAGCCTTCTACTAAAGAGGACACATCCATTGATGCATTCTATTTTCTAATATCTACAACCATGAACACAGTGGGATACACAGACATAGAAACACTCACCTTGTCAAAAGACTTACTAGAAACAGTCCACTCCAAACCAAATAAACCTCCTTTCCTACCTATTCTTAGAACATGAGACAAAACCACAAACTCACACCCACACCCACAAAGGCACCTCCTTTCCCCAAGTAGGTCTGTGACTATCCAGAGTGTCCTCTGACTGGTGGGCCATACTACGTTTCCCTGAAATGGCCTGTCCTGTCTCAAATCTGATCTCATTGGACAACTCTGTGAAGCTGTCAGGAGCCAGCGGTGAGCCACTACCTGCTTTCTCATGAAAGGCCCCTCTGCAGAGCTCTCCTGAAATTTGGCCATCCTCATATCAGTAGGTACCAAGAAAGATTGACTCTGTTCTTGGTAAATCCAAACATGTGAGCCCACTGGGAATGGTACTGGGACTGGCTCTGGGTGCATGGCTTCCTGGATCCCAATTTCAGAGAGTTCTATCACCAAGGAAGTGAAGAAGGTCACTTCCTTTATGAACTGAATGAGGTCACTGCTTTGGCAACCAATTTGTCCTAACATTTGCTTCCAAGGTTCTCCTGAGAACGAGGCTGCCCCTACTTCCTGTGACACTTTCACAACTGTGAATTGTATATCAACCATAGGCACCCGGGAACAGCTCTCCACACAGGCCTGGTTTGGTCCATCTTGTCAACATTAAGAAGAGTGAGGCTGATTCTGACACATCCCTTCATCCTGACCAGGTTGTTTGCCATGAAAGATGAGTTCTGCTCTCTCAGGTCCTTCATAGCTGCCTACATCTTCTCCAGGGATCATTTCTGCATGGAACTTTGAAGTTCTCAGTAGCTGGAAGATCCCCTACATTTATATATTGGAAGACCAATTCTGTCCCTCCTCTTCTGTAAAGTTAGATTGAGGGACCATTGTATGGTTAAGGTTAATAACAGGTTCCATTTGGTTTAGAAATCATTCTGCGGGATGAATAATGGTATTGTGATTTTGCAATATTTACAAGAATATATAGATGAAATATAAGTATGAACACAGAAATCTAGGTATTTTTTAAACCCCAGAAGGGCATTGTGCCCATGATTTGGATTCTTAGCTTTAAATTATGTTCTGCACAGGTGTCTCAGATAAATCGATATACAATGTCATAGGACCTTGTTCCTTGGATGATTGAATGTCAAAGACAACATCCAGTCAAAAAGGGATAGTTGGTGGATTAAGATGATAGTCGGTAGGTTTATAATGAAGAGTGTGTATAGGATTTGGACCAAAAGATCTTTAGCAATACGGGTTTGGGTAGAGAGTGAAAGTAAATGTCAGCACATTTGAAGAGTCGGTCACAATGATTAACTGGGGAAAAATATAGAAAAAAAGATATCAATGAAGACATTCGGAAATCAGGCAATGTATAAAGTGAGTGATAGGATTAGACATTTTCAACAGGGTTGAGGTTGAATATGTAATTTCAGGAATAAACAAATATATATTCACCAATAGGATTGACATTTGAGAGCATTAGGCAACCTGGACATGGATGTTTTTAGTAATCCATGCTCACTTTCCATTTAGGATTTGGTACAATCATAAGTGTGACCTTGCTTTTTGTTTCCACAATATTACTGTGATAAAATTTATATATAGATCAGGTGACATGAGTATTTCTTCCACCATTTTGAGGAGCAATATTTTGAACACGAATAAATTAGTATTGGGGGTACAAATAGGTGTAGTCTGTATTATATGAATATAGAGAAAATGCATGAATAGACCATACTCTGCATAAATAATATAACTGGTTCCAAATTTAAATAATGGATTGAATTGATATCTGAAAATATATAGGAAATGTTATATTGATATTCATACATTCATTCCAACCTGTTATACATCTAATGGTAATATTAGTGTTATGGTTTATCATGAAGTGTGTGTGACTTTTGCCTCAATAGTGGTTATGGAAATCCAAAATTATGTGTTTAGAAAGAAGTCTCATGAAAAGACTAGTCAAGAAACATGGAGGAATACATGTGTTCTAAAGCAGGATGTGATGGAAAGTGAAAAAAAATTCATATAAATTTGCTAACTTGTGGATTAAATATATTCCCTATGATGTGCATAAACTGAAGAAATAGTAATTTACCAGTGTTGAAAAAAAATGAACGTCAAAATACATATCATGTCCCATAGGAATCTACTTGCATTGATGTTAAACATGGTCAGTAACTGTAGAAATATTAGGATTTGTATGCACAATTCACTGTAGTTAGTTTTCAGTACTAGGAAACAAATATGTATTTCAGGTGGATCAATATTTCTGAAAATAATCTTGTGAAAAGTTGATAATAAATCCACATACATGAACATGAATGAATTGAGGGAGTGTATAATAAGACACATATATTTTATATTTTGAAAAATCTGCACAGTAAATATATATATATATATATATATATATATATATATATATATATATATATATATTATACCTACACACACACACACACACACACACACAGACATTTAAAAGTAGCAATATATGCCAATCGAAATACATCATGAAATATATATCATCCACAAATCCAAAAATCTTCATTTTACTGAACATAGATTTATGTATAATGTTGTTCAACTAGGAAGCTCACCCATAGTTTGAATTTTAATTTCCAACAGCGTTTAGGAGGAGTGATCTCTTCTCACAATTTGTATCTGCCATGTCAGCAACCTCATAAGTATTTACTTGTGATACCAGGTAGGATTGTATATGTGCATATAAAAATACATGGGCTGAATAGGGTACAGAGAAATGGAGACAGGAATTCACATATTTGTTAACTTTAAATACACATGAATAGAAGGAGGGACAGAGCCACCAACCGCACATGCAAGGTAGGTGGACCATCCACCCACCGGTAGAACAGGCCTAGCGGCCCGCCAATCGTAAAAGACACATCGCACTGGTTGGGGAAAGGGCAGAGCCACTGCCCGGCTGCAAGGTACGTGGACCTGCGACCCACAGGCAGAACAGGCCCAGAAAACCGCGGTGGGGCAGAGGCGCCCCTTGCGACGTCAAGGTTGGTGAACAGCAACCCACCGGCAGAACAGGCCCAGCGGCCTTCAGAGGGGCAGAGACGCCCCCCGCGCCTGCGAAGTAGGTGGACCTGCGAACATGGACAGACCAGGCCCAGGGGCCCGACAGGGTGGCAGACACATCACCAGGTTGGGGGAGCGTCCGAGCTGCCGCCTGTGCAGGTGGACTTCTGACCCACCGGCACAAGAGGCCCTGTGACTTGCCAGCGTGTTAGACACATCATCCCGGTTTGGGAAGGAGTAGAGCTGCCACCCGCGGCTGCAAGGTAGACCGACCTTCAACCCACAGACAGAAGAGGCCCAGCGTCATGCGGAGGGGCAGAGCCGACAACCGCACCTGCAGGGTAGGTGGACCTGTGACCCACTGGCAGAACAGGCCCAGCGCCAGCAGAGGGGTAGAGCTGCTGCCCGCTCCTCCAAGGTAGGAAGACCTGCTACCGACCGGCAGAACAGGCCAAGCAGCCTGCTGGTGAGGTAGGCACATTGCCCGATTTGGAGGAGGGGCAGAGCCACGGCCTGCGCCTGTGAGGGAGACTTTGCAACTATTAAAGAGCAGTATAAATATTTAGGGGTAAAATTCAATAACACAACAATTTGAACAAACAGAAAGATACGCGAACAGTATGAACAGACAAGGAAAGAAAGGACAACAAGCAATGAAGTTCAACTCAACATTAGAAGAGGTAATACCTGCAGCAGATGGAATGTCAGATAAAGAATTCAAAACATACATGCTTCAGATGATCTGGAGTCTCAAGGAAGTCATTAGACAGCAAAATCAGACAATGAAAGATCACTTTGACAATGAATTACATAAACAAATCCAAGAAGCAAAAGATCAACTATACAGGGAGATAGAGGTTATAAAAAACAAACAAACAGAAATCATAGAAATGCAGGAAGCAATAAACCAACTTAAAAACTCAATTGAGAATACTACCAGCAGAGGAGATCACTTAGAAGATGTAACATCAGACAATGTATTTCAACTTGAAAAGAACCGAGACAGCTAGCAAGACTGTTAAGAAACCATGAGCAGAACATCCAAGAAATATGGGATAACATAAAGACACCAAACTTAAGAATCATTGGGATACAGGAAGGTATAGAGGTCCAAACCAAAGGAATGAGAAATCAATTCAATGAAATAATATGGGAAAACTTCCCAGACTTGAAGAATGAGACAGAATCCCAAATCCTAGAAGCCTACAGGATGTCGAATGTGCAAAATCATAAGAGATCCACATTTAGACATATTATAATGAAGATGCCAAACATACAGAATAAGGAGAGGATTTTAACAGCTACAAGAGAAAGGAAGCAGATTACATTTAGCGGTAAACCAATCATTATTACAGCTGATCTTTCAACACAGACTCTGAAAGCTAGAAGATCCTGGAATAACATTTTTCCAAAGCTGAAAGAAAATGGGTTTCAACCAATAATTGTGCATCCAGCGAAATTAAGCTTCAGGATGGAAGATGAAATTAAAACCTTCCATGATAAACAAAATTTAAAAGAATTTGCAGCTAGAAAACCATCTCCTCAAAACATCCTCGGCAAAAGATGATCGGAAGAGGAAATGGAAAATAACAATGAAAACCAACAGTGGGAGGTAGTACAGTAAAGGGGGGAAAATAATCAAAGAAAAACAAACCATGCTTAGTAACATAAATAAACAAATATGGCTGGAAGAACAACCATTATCTCAATAATAACCATAAAAGTTAATGGCTTAAACTCACAAATTAAGAGACACAGGATAGTAGAATGAATCACAAAACAAGACCCAACAATATGCTGCCTACGGGAGACGCAATTGATTGGAAAAGACGTACATAGACTGAAGGTGAACAGTTGAGAAAAATCATATCACTCATATGGACTTCAGAAACAAGCAGGAGTGTCCATACTCATATAAAATAAAATAGATTTCAAGCCAAAGTTTATCAAAAGGGATAAAGAGGGACACTACATACTGCTCAAGGGAACCATACACCAACAAGACATAACAATCATAAATGTATATGCCCCAAACAATGGTGCAGCTATGTTCACTAAACAAACTCTTCTCAAGTTCAAGAGTCTAATAGACCACCATACAATAATCATGGGAGACTTCAACACACCTCTCTCACTACTGGACAGATCTTCCAAACAAAAGTTGAATAAGGAAACAATAGAAATCAATAACACAATTAATAAATTGGACTTAATTGACATATATAGAATATACCACCAAACAACAAGCAGTTACACTTTTTTCTCAGTAACACATAGATACCTCTCAAAAATACATCATATATTATGTCACAGGGCAACTCTTAGAAAATATAAAGGAGTACAGATAATACCAGGCATCTTATCTGATCATAATGGAATGAAACTGAAAATCGTTGGTAAAAGAAGGAAGGAAAAATCATCCATCACTTGGAGAATGAACAATAGACTACTGAATGATCAATGGGTTATCGAAGACATCTAGGAGGAAAATAAAAAATATCTTAGAGATAAATGAAAAGACAGACTGAACATATCAGAATCTAGGGGACACATTGAAAGCAGTTCTAAGAGGAAAATTCATTGCCTGGAGTACTTTCCTAAAAAAGGAAAAAGACAACAAATAAAAGATCTCATGGTTCATCTCAAAATTCTAGAAAAACATGAGAAAACAACAGCAAAAGAAGTAGAAGGCAAGAAATTTTTAAAATCAGAGCTGAAATTAATAAAATTGAAAAAAAAGAAACAATTGAAAAATTGACAAAACTAAAAGTTGATTCTTTGAAAAAATAAATAAAATCGACAGACCCTTAGCCATGTTAAGGAAGAGAAGAAGAGAGAGAACTCAAATTACTAGCATACGGGATGAAAATGGCAATATCATAACAGACACTTCAGAAATACAGAAGATAATCAGAAATTATTTTGAATCCTTATACTCCAATAAATTAGAAGATAGTGAAGGCATCAATAAATTTCTTAAGTCATATGATCTGCCCAGATTGAGTCAGGGGGATATAGATAACCTAAACAGACCAATATCAATTGAGGAAACAGAAGAAATCATCCAAAGACTACCAACTAAGAAAAGCCTAGGATTGGATATATATACAGCAGAGTTTTACAAAACCTTTAAAGCGGAACTAATACCAATAGTTTTCAAGATATTTCAGGAAATAGAAAAAGAGGGACAACTTCCAATTTTATTCTAGGAGGCCAATATTACCCTGATTCCTAAACCAGACAAAGACACTTCAAAGAAACAAAACTACAGACCAATATCTCTAATGAACCTAGATGCAAAAATTCTCAATAAAATTCTGGCAAATCAGACACAAAAACATATTAAAAAAATGTGCAACATGATAAAGTAGGATTCATCCCTGGGATGCAAAGCTGGTTCAATATATGGAAATCAATAATTGTTATTCACCACTTCAATAGACTTAAAAATAAGAACCATATAATCATCCCGATATATGCAGAAAAAAACATTCGACAAAGTACAGCAACCCATTTTGTTCAAAACTCTAGAAAAACTAGGGATAATAGGAACATACCTCAATATTGTAAAAGCAATCTATGCTAATCCTCAGGCCAGCATCATTCTAAATTGATAAAAACTGAAGGCATTCTCTCTAAAATCTGGAAAAAGATAGGGATGCCCTCTCTCAACACTTCTGTTCAACATAGTTTTCGAAACACTGGCAAGAGCAATTAGAAAAATGAAAGAAATTAAAGGCGTAAAAAAAAGGAAAAGAAGAACTTAGGTTATCACTATTTGTAGCTGACATGATTATGTACCTAGCAGACCCAAAAGGGTCTACAAAAACCTATTAGAGCTAATAAATGAATTCAGCAAAGTGGCAGGATATGAAATCAACAAGCATAAATCAAAGTAATTCCTGTATATCAGTGACAAATCCTCTGAAATGGAAATGAGGAAACCACTCCACTCAGAATATCCTCAAAAAAATAAAATACTTGGGAATCAACATAACAAAAGAGGTGAAATACTTACACAATGAAAACTACAGAAACCTAAAGAGAGAAATAGAAGAAGATCTTAGAAGATGAAAAAATGTACCCTGTTCATGGATACGCAGAACTAACATCATCAAAATGGCGATATTCCCAAAAGTTCTCTGTAGGTTTAATGCAATGCCAATCAAAATCACAAAGGCATTTCTTGTAGAAATAGATAAAACAATAATGAAATTCATATGGAAAAATAAAAGACTTAGAATAGCAAAAACAATGCTAAGCAGGAAGTGTGAATCAGGCGGTAGAGCGATACCAGACCTCAAACTATACTACAGAGCAATACTAACAAAAAGAGCATAATACTGGTACCAAAATAGGTGGTTGGACTAATGGTACATAATAGGGGACACAGAAACAAATCCACAAAACCACAACTATCTTATATTTGATAAAGGGGGTAAAAGCATGCAATGGAAGAAGGATAGCATCTTCAAAAACTAGTGCTGGGAAAACTGGAGTTCCATATGTAACAAAATGAAACTGAATCCCTTTCTCTCGCCATACACAAAAGTTAAGTCAAAATTAATCAAACAGCTTGATATCAAATCAGAGACATGGCTTCTGATAGAAGAAAACCTTGGCTACGATGTACATACTGTGGGGTCGGGCTCCAAATTCCTCAATAGGACACCCATAGCACAAGAGTTAATAACTAGAATGAACAAATGGGACTTACTCAAACTAAATAGATTTTTCTCAGTAACAAAAACAATAAGGGAGGTAATTAGAGAGCCTACATCCTGGGAACAAATCTTACTCCTCACACTTCAGAGAGAGCCCTAATTTCCAAAGTATAGAAGGAACTCAAAAAATTAAACAATAAGAAAACGAATAATGCAATCAACAAATGGGCCAAGGACCTGAACAGACACTTCTCAGAGGAGGACATACAATCAATCAACAAGTCCATGAAAAAATGTTCACCATCTCTAGCAGTCAGAGTAATGCAAAACAAATCCACCCTAAGATACCATCTCACTCCAGTATGAGTGGCAGCCAATATGAAGTCAAACAACAACAAGTGGTGGCGAGGATGTGGGGAAAAGGGTACACCTGTACATTGCTGGTGGGACTGCAAATTGGTGCAGCCAATTTGTAAAGAAGTATGGAGATTTCTTGGAAAGCTGGGAATGGAAACATCATTTGACCCAGCTATTTTTCTTCTCAGTCTATTCGCTAAAGACCTAAAAAGAGCATCGTACAGGGACACTGATAAATCGATGTTCCTAGCAGCACAATTCACAATAGGAAGACTGTGGAACCAAACTCGGTGCCCTTCAAAAGATGAATGGATAAAAAAAAATTGTGGCATTTATACACAATGGTGTACTATTCTGCATTAAAAAATGACAAAATCATAAAATTTGCAGAGAAATGGATGGCATTAAACAGATTATGCTAAGTGAAGAGAGCAAAAGCCTAAAAAACAAATGCCAAATGTTTTCTTTGATATAACGAGAGTAACTAAGAACAGAGTTGGGAGGAAGAGCATGAGAAGAAGATTAACATTAAACAGGGGTGACAGGTGAGAATGAAAGGAAAGAGAAGGGAAATTGCATGGAAATGGAAGGAGATCCTCATGGTTATACAAAATTAAATACAAGAGGAAATGAGAAGAAAGGGGAATAAAACAAGGGGAAGAAATAAATTACAGTAGGTGGTGTAGAGAGAGAAGATTGGAGGGAAGGGGATGGGAGATAGTAGATAGGAAAGACAGCAGAATACAACAGACACTATAGCAATATGTAAAACAGTGGATGTGTAACCAATGGGATGCTGCAATCTGTATACGGGGAAAAATGGAAGTTCATAACCCACTTGAATCAAAGTGTGAAGTATGATATGTCAAGAACTATGTAATGCTTTGAAGATCCAACAATAAAAATTAAAGGAAAAAAAAACTCATGGAGAACTATTTCAATAAAAATTGACTAGATTTAAAACACCTACACTTTATCATGCAAAAGGAAGTCCAACTATACACCATGCCTCCTCTGAACTTCTTGTATTTCTATTCTGTTTGGGTTATTTTTCTCCATCATATTAGGAATAGTAGTCTGAGTCTAGTAGGGTATGCGTTAGTGTCAGAGATTCAGTATTTCGAATGGAAAATAGGAAAATGAATCCAATGTGTATGCAAACATGTGCTACATGAAAATCTTCCCACTCTCATCCACAACAATGCCTTCACGTCATCTTCGCCCCAAAATAAGAAACAATTAGAGAAGAAGAGTTAGAAATTCTGTGAATATATATCTGGAATAGAAAATGCTCAGGAGTTCACAAACTTGGATGTAATAGAGGAGTCTTCCAACGTAAGGGACAGGGTAAACACTCCAGAAATATGGAGGTCTGCTGGCCTAAAAAAATTCTTGAGAAACTACCTCTGAGGATGGGCACTTGAAATATATGTTGTTGTAAGGAGTTTTAGCTTCCTTTGTATAGAGACCATCAAAGCTGGGTCTGCATCTATGTTTCCTGGAGGACATTCTTTCTTATTTTCCAATGCACATGAGGCAGCAGTGCTGAATTCTCACGTTGTAGGTAAATTGTGGCCACTGGGGGCTAAGTGTCTCCCCGTGTGGACAATGAAGCTTTTTGGTCATCCTCAACTTTTCGTGGTTTTTTCCTGCTGCTGCACTAGGAGTTTGGTATTTACTTTATGAAATACAAGGAGTTCAACTGGGACACAGTGCTGGAGGGAGTTCTGTCACGTGTGGTTTTTCAGGGTCTGCAAGAGAATGCAACAATCAGGCTTCATTCCCACATAGCTTGCCCCCTTGTCCATAGCAACCTGATTCTGCACATTGCCCTGAAAACTATCCATATAACAAGATGCCTTTACATTCAAGGGTCTCCTCACCGTGTCAGTGTCAATCCATTTGGAAATCAATGGCAAATCCACATGGCCCCACCACAGATGATTTATCACACACCTGCACACCACAGCTTTGGCCCCACTACTCAGGAGGGTCCAACTTACTGGCAACTCTGTTCTGCACAATTTTCCTTAAACCCATTTAATCAAGGCACTGTCTGGTACACCACAAACTCACACCCACACCCACAATGGCACCTCCTTCCCCCAAGTAGGACTGTGACTATCTGGAGTGTCCTCTGACTGGTGGGCCATAATATTTTCCCCCCAAAATGGCCTGTCATGTCTCAGATCTGGTCTCCTTTGCCAACTCTGTAAAACTGTGAGGAGTCAGTGGTTAGCCACTACCTGCAATCTCAGGAAAAGACCCTCTTCAGAGCTCTACTGGCAATTGGCCCTCCTCACATCAGTAGTTACCAAGAAGGTCTGACTCTGTACTTTGTAAATCCAAAAAAGTGGGCCCACTGGGACTGGTACTGCGACTGGCTCTGGGTACCTGGCTTCTTGGATCCCAAGTTCATAGAGTTCCGTCACCAAGGAAGTTAGGTAGGTCACTTCCTTCAGGAACTGAATGAGGTCACTGCCTTGGCAACCACTTTGTCCTAACAGTTGCTTCCATGGGTCCCATGAGATGGAGGCTGCCCCTACTTCCTGTGAAAATTTGACTACTTAGAATGGAATATCAACAATAGGCACGTGGGAACAGCTGTACACGCAGGGCTGGTTTGGTCCATCTTCTCTATATTAAGAAGAGAGAGGCTGATTCAGACACATCCCTTTTTCCTGTCCAGGTCGTTTGCCATGGAAAATGGCTTTTGCTCTCTCAGGTCCTTCATAGCTGCCTACATCTTCTCCAGGGATCATTTCTGCATGGAACTTTGAGGTTCTCAGTAGTTTGCAGATAATCTACATTCCTTTATTGTAAGGCGAACTCTGTCCCTGCTCTTTTGTAATGTTAGATTGAGGCAACAGTATAGAACTCAATAACACAATTAATAACATAGACTTAATTGACATATACAGAATAAATCACCCAACATCAAGCAGTTACACTTTTTTATCAGCAGCACATGGATCCTTCTCAAAATAGATCATATATTACATCACAGGGCAACTCTTAAACAATATAAAGGAGTAAAGATAATGCCATGCATCTCATCTGATCATAATGGAATGAAACTGAAAATCAATGATAAAAGAAGTAAAGAAAAATCATGCATCACTTGGAGAATAAACAATAGGTTACTGAATGATCAATGGGTTTTAGAAGACATCAAGGAGGAAATTAAAAAATTCTTAGAGATAAATGAAAACACAGACACAACATATCAAAATCTATGGGACACAGTGAAAGCAGTTTTAAGACGAAATTGCATTGCTTGGAATTCATTCCTTAAAAAAAGAAAAAAACCAACAAATTAATGATCTCATACTTCATCTCAAAACCCTAGAAAAAGAAGAAGAAAACAACAGAAAAAGAAGTAGAAGGCAAGAAATAATTAAAACCAGAGCTGAAATTAATGAAATCGAAACAAAAGAAACAATTGAAAAAATTGACAAAACTTAACGTTGGTTCTTTCAAAAAATAAATAAAATCGACAGAACCTTAGACATTTTAATGAAGAGAAGAAGAGAGAGAACTCAAATTACTAGCATACGGGATGAAAAAGACAATATCACAACAGACACTTCAGAAATACGGAAGATAATCAGAAAATATTTTGAATCCTTATACTCCAATAAAATAGATAATAGTGAAGGCATCGATAAATTTCTTAAGTCATCTGATCTGCCCAGATTGAGTCAGGAGGATATAGACAACCTAAACAGACCAATATCAATGGAGGAAATAGAAGAAACCATCCAAAGACTATCAACTAAGTAAAGCCCAGGACCGGATGTGTATACAGTGGAGTTTTAAAAAACATTTAAATAGGAATTAATACCAATACTTTTCAAGCTATTTTAGGAAATAGAAAAAGAGGGAGAACTTCCAAATTCATTCTACGAGGCCAACATCACCCTGATTCCTAAACCAGAGAAACTCACTATAAAGTAGCAAAACTACAGACCAATATCTCTAATGAACCTAGGTGCAAAAATCCTCAATAAAATTCTGATGAATCGGATACGAAAACATATCAAAAAATTGTGCACCATGAGCATGTAGGATTCATCCATGGGATGCAAGGTTCGTTCAATATACAGAAATCAATAAATGTTATTTCCCACATCAATAGACTTAGAAATAAGAACTATATGATCATCTCGATAGATGCAGAAAAAGCATTCAACAAAGTACAGCATCCCTTTATGTTCAAAACTCTAGAAAAACTAGAGATAACAGGAACCTACCTCAATACTGTAAAAGCAATCTATGCTAAGCCTCAGGCTAGCATCATTCTGAATGGAGAAAAATTGAAGGCATTCCCTCTAAAATCTTGAACAAGACAGGGATGCCCTCTCTCACCATTTCTGTTCAACATAGTTCTAGAAACACTGGCCAGAGCAATTAGACAGACAAAAGAAATTAAAGGCATAAAAATAGGAAAAGAAAAACTTAAATTATCACTATTTGCAGATGACATGATTCTATACCTAGCAGACCCAAAAGGGTCTACAAAGAAACTATTAGAGATAATAAATGAATTCACCAAAGTGGCTGGATGTAAAATCAACATGCACAAATCAAAGGCATTCCTGTATATCAGCGAAAAATTGTCTGAAATGGAAATGAGGACAACCACTCCATTTACAATATCCTCAGAAAAAATAAAATACTTGGGAATCAACCTAACAAAAGAGGTGAAAAACTTATACAATGAAAACTACAGAACCCTAAAGAGAGAAATAGAAGAAGATTTTAGAAGATGGAAAAATATACCTTGTTCATGGATAGGCAGAACTAACATCATCAAAATGGCGATATTACCAAAAGTTCTCTATAGGTTTAATGCAATGCCAATCAAAATCCCAACGGCATTTCATGTAGAAATAGAGAAAGCAATCATGAAATTCATATCGAAAAATAAAAGACCCAGAATAGCAAAAACAATGCTAAGCAGAAAGTGTGAATCAGGCGGTATAGCGATACCACACATCAAACTATACTACAGAGCAATAGTAACACAAAGAGCATGGTACTGGTACCAAAACAGGCGGGTGGACCAATGGTACAGAATAGAGGACACAGAAACCAATCCAAAAAACTACATACTATCTTATATTTGATAAAGGGGCTAAAAGCATGCAATGGAGGAAGGATAGCATCTTCAACAAATGGTGCTGGAAAAACTGGAAATTCATATGAAAAAAAATGAAACTGAATCCCTTCCTCTCGACATGCACAAAAGTTAACAAAAAATGGATCAAGGAGCTTGATATCAAATCAGAGACACGGCGTGTGATAGAAGAAAATGTTGGCTACGATCTACATACTGTGGGGTCGGGCTCTAAATTCCGCAATAGGACACCCATAGCACAACAGTTAATAACAAGAATAAAGAAATGGGACTTAATCAAACTTAATTTTTTTTCTCAGCAAAAGAAAGAATAAGAGAGGTAAATAGGGAGCCTACATCCTGGGAACAAATCATTACTCTTCACCCTTCAGATAGAGCCCTAATATCCAGAGTATACAAAGAACTCAAAAATTAGACAATAAGATAAAAAATAACCCAATCAACAAATGGCCCAAGGACCTGAACAGACACTTCATAGAGGAGGAATACAATCAATCAACAAGTACATGAAAAAATGCTCACCATCTCTAGCAGTCAGAGAAATGCAAATCAAAACCACCATAAGATACCATCTCACTCCAGTAAGATTGGCAGCCATTATGAAGTCAAACATCAACAAGTTTTGGCGAGGATGTGTGTAAATGGGTACACATGTACATTTCTGGTGGGGCTGCAAATTGGTGCAGCCAATTTTGAAAGCGGTATGGAGATTTCATGGAAAGATTGAAATGGAACCCACCACTTGACCCAGCTACTACTCTTCTCGGTCTATTTCATAAAGACCTAAAAAGAGCATGGTACATGGACACTGCTACATTGATGTTCATAGCAGCACGATTCACAATAGCAAGAGTGTGGAACCAACCTAGATGCCCTTCAATAGACGAATGGTTAAAAAATGTGGCATTAATTCACAATGGAGTTTTACTCAGCATTAAAAAATGACAAAATCATAGAATTTGCAGGGAAATGAATGGCATTAGAGCAGATTATGCTAAGTGAAGGAAGCCAATCCCTAAAAAACAAATGCCAAATGTCTTCTTTGATATAAGGAGAGTAACTAAGAACAGAGTAGGGATAAAGAGCATGAGAAGAAGATTAACATTAAACTGGGATGAGAGGTAGGAGGGAAAGGGAGAGAGAAGGGAAATTACATGGAAATGGAAGAAAACCCTCAGGGTTATACAAAATTACGGACAAGAGGAAGTGAGGGGAAAGGGAAAAATACAAGGGGGAAAAATAAATTACAGTATAGGGGGTAGAGAGAGAAGATGGGAGGGGAGGGGAGGGGAGGGGGGATAGTAGAGGATAGGAAAGGCAGCAAAATACAACAGACACTAGTATGGCAATATGTAAATCAATGGATGCGTAACTGATATGATTTTGCAAACTATATACGGGATAAAAATGGGAGTTCATAACTCACTTGAATCAAAGTGTGAAATATGATATATCAAGAACTATATAATGTTTTGAACAACAAACAACAAAAGTTAAAAAAACACATGGAGAACTATTTCAACAAAAAATTGACTAGATTTATAACTCCAATTCTACATAATGCAAAAGACAAGTCCAATTATACACCATGCCTCCTCTGAAATGCTTGTATGTCTATTCATTTTGGGTTATTTTTCTCCATTATATTAGGATTAGGAGTCAGAATATAGAGTCTAGTAGGGTATGGGTTAGTGTGAGTGATTCAGTATTTCGAATGAAAATTAGGAAAATGAATCCAATGTTTATGCAAATATGTGCTAAAAATAATCATCCCACTCTCATCAAGAACAATGCCTTGACATTACCTTCGCCCCAAGTTAGACACAATTAGAGGAGAAGAGTTAGAAAATCTATGAATACTTATCTGGAATGGAATATGCTCAGGAGTTCACAACTTTGGGGGTGGTAGAAGAGTTTCCAAAAGTAAGGGACAGGGTAAACACTTCACAAACATGGTGCTCTGCTGACCGGAAGACTTATGAGAAACTGCCTCTGAGTTTGGGCACTGGAAATATATGTTGTAGTCAGGAGCTTTAGCTTCCTTTGCAGTGAGACCATCAAAGCTGGGTCTGCATCTATGTAACCTGGAGCACATGTTTTCTTATTCTTTAATGAACATGAGGCAGTAGTGCAGAATTCTCTCTTTGTATGTAAACTGTGGCCAATGGGGGCTAAGTGTCTTCTGTGTGGACTCTGAAGCCATTTGGTCATCCTCCATTTTTCATGGTCTTTCTAGCTGCTGCAATGGGAGTTTGGTGTTTGCTTCACGAAATACAAGTAGTTCAACTGGGACACAGTGCTGGAGGAAGTTCTGTCATGTGTGGTGGGTCAGGGTCTGCCAGGAGAATGCACCAACCAGTCTTATATCCAACATAGACTTCCCCCTTGTCCCTAGCAACTTGATTCTGAACATTGCCCTGAAACCTCTCCATATAACAAGATGCCTTTACATTCAAGGGTCTGCTGGCTGCACCATGTCAGTCAAAAGCCATTTGGAAGCCAATGGCCAATCCACATGACACCAACACAGATGTTTAATCACACACCTGCCCACCACTGTTCTAGGCCCACTACTCAGCAAATTCCAACTTACTGGCATCTCTGTTCTACACCATTTTCATGAAACCCAGTGATTCAAGGCACTGTCTGGTACACTCATGATCAGCAACAGGACATCCAAAGGTTCTCCAGTGCCACCTGGTCATGGGAATTTCAAAAATTTCATGGTATTTATCTAGCCATTTTTCAAGTATCAAGTTGGATGCACTGGTTTTTCAACTCATTCAGGAACCATTAAATGGTGAGGATGAAAGCTCTGGAGAACTCTAAAAGGCAACGCTTCCCAACGAGTGGCCAAAATGTCACATGAAGCCTGACCCATTGATGTCTACTCAATGTGAGTTCAATATGTGTTTTGACTCTTTACTATGGTTGCCAAGTCTTTCAGAATAAAATCGTCTTATATCCTGGTGGAGATTCCCAGTGCACTGTGGAAAGACACCCTGAGACTAGATCTCAGTTTCCAAGGGCGACTCTCATGTGTGGCCTCCTAAAATCCCACCAAAATTAATGGCAATACTTCCCTGAAGTCAGTTCCAGAACTCAGTCTCTAAGGGGAATCACACCAGAGTTCAGATCCAGGTGTACCCAGTCATCTCTTCCAACCAGCACACAAATGACCACAATTAAAACCAAAACACTGCCACATGGCCCTCATCATCTTCCATATAGACACTCATCGTAACCTCTGGATGGAATTTTCCATGAGGGGCGAAGCCCAAGACAGTTTCCAAAATAAACTCCCTTGCCCCTCATTTGCCTAAAGTCAGGGTGACCTAGACAACCTTCCTGTGAACCAGGAGTGATCAAATAGGCCTGCCGTTAATACTGTTCTGATTCTCCAATTTAATCCTACTGATTGTAGGTATAAATCCTTTATGTGAGTTGGGGGCAATAGAAAACCCAAGCACACATGGGATCTTTCTTTAGATCTATCACCTTCTGAGAATCAAAGCCCCAACCTCACACAGGGCCAAGAGGCTGATTCAGACACATCTCTTTCCAAAGCAATTAAGCAAAGATCCACAGGTGATGCCCATTCATTTCCATTTGAAAAATGTTTTCTTCAGGCTTCAGAAAGGGGTGGCCTGAGGCAAATACCTTCCTGACATTCAGGGCAACATAACCATAGGTAAGCAAATGGGCCAAAGCAAGGTTTTTAAACTGAGACTTTACTGGTTACACTGATATCTGAGTTTTCTGAGATGTTCCCATTCCCTTCAGCTATCCATTACATGGCCATGTAACAGATTTTGGAGGTGGTACATATCTTGGCCACAAAACCATGAGCCTATTCTGGAGAGAGGCCAGAAATCAAGATGTGTAGAGGACCTTAGGAAGATAGTAGGTGTTGCCCATCCATAAGGCCAGCCACAGTCCATTTATAAAGTGGGCAGGATGAATGCTGGGAAGCTTCCAACTAGACAGGAAACCTCCATTGATGCATTCTCTTTTCTAAAGACTACAACCACGAACACAGTGGATACACAGACATAGAAACACTCGCCTTGCCAAACGACTTCCTAGAAACAGTCAACTCCAAACCATACAAACCACCATTCCTACCTATTTTCAGAACATGAGACAAAACCACAAACTCACATCCACATCCACAAAAGCACCTCCTTCCCCCAAGTAGGTCTGTGACTATCTGGAGTGTCCTCTGACTGGTGGGCCATACTATGTTGCCCCAAAATGGCCTGGCCTGTCTCAGATCTGTTCTTCTTGGCCCACTCTACGAAGTTGTCAGCAGGCAGCATTGAGCCAATACCTGCTATCTAGGGAAAGGCCCCTTTTCTGAGCTCTACTGGCATTTGGCCATCCTCATATCATTAGGTACCAAGAAAGACTGACTCTGTCCTTGGTAAATCCAAACAAGTTCGACCACTGGGACTGGGACTGGGACTGGCTCTGGGTGCCTGGCTTCTTGGATCCCAATTTCAGAGAGTTCCATCACCAACGAAGTTAGGTAGGTCACCTCCTTCAGGAACTGAATGAGATCACTGCCTTGGCAACCACTTTGTCCTAACAGTTGCTTTCATGGGTCTCATGAGATGGAGGCTGCCCCTACTTCCTGTGACACTTTGACAAGTTTGAATGGTATATCAACAATGGCCACCCGGGAACACCTCTCCACGCAGGTCTGGTTTGGTCCATCTTCTCTACATTAAGAAAAGAGAGGCTGATTCATACACATCCCTTCGTTATCACAAGGTGTTTGCCATGGAAGATGGCTTTTGCTCTCTCAGGTCCTTCATAGCTGCCTACATCTTCTCCAGGGATCATTTCTGCATAGAAATTTGAGGTTCTCAGCAGGTGTAAGATCCCCTACATTCCTGTATTGTAAGATGAACTCTGTCCCTGCTCTTTTGTAATGTTAGATTGAGGCAACAGTGTATGGTTAGGGATAATAACAGGATCAATTTGGTTTAGGAATCATTCTGTGGGATGAATAATGGTATTGGGAACCTGCAATATTTATAGGAATACAGAGGTGAAATATAAGTATGTAAACAGAAATCTAGGTGAGATTTGAAGCTCAGAAGTGCATTGGGCAATTGATTGCGATACATAGCTTTAAATTACGTTCTGCACACATGTCTCAGATAAGTCGATATACAATGCCATAGGACTTGTACCTTGGATGATTGAATGTAGAGGAGAACATCCACTCAAACAGGGATAATCAATAGGATCAGGAAGATAGTCGGTAGATTTTGGAACAAGGGTGAATTTAGTATTTGTATCAAAAGTTCTTTAGCAATTGGGTTTTGGTTAGAGAGTGAATATCAATGTCAGCACATGTGAAGGGTCAGTCACAATGATGAACTGGGGAAAATATGTAGGAAAGCCGATATCAATAGAGACATTAGGAAAACAGGCAAAGTACAGGGTGAGTGATAGTTTTAGACATTTTCAACAGTTTTGAGGTTGAATATATTAGGAAGAAACAAATATGTAGTCACCGATAGGATTGACATTTGAGAGCTTTATGCAAGCTTGACATGGATGTTTTTAGTAATCCATGTTCAGTGTCCATTTAGGCTTTGGTACAATCACACGTGTGAATTTTGCATTTTGCGTCCAGAATATTACTGTGATAACATGCATATTTAGATCAGGTGACATGAGTATTTCTTCCTCTATTACTGGGAGCAATATTTTGAAGACGTATAAATTAGTATTGGGGGTACAAAGAGGTGTACCCTGTGTCTATGAATATAGATAATGCATGAATAGACCATACTGTGAATAAATAATATAACTGGTTCCACTTTAAATCATGGATTGAATTGATATCAGAAAATATATAAGAAATCTTATATTGATATACAATCATTCATTCCAAACAGTTATACATCTAATTGTGAAATGATAGTTATGGTTTATCATGAAGGGTGTGTGAGTTTTGCTTAAACAATTATAAAGAAAATCGGAAATAATATGTTTGGAAAGAAGTCTCACGAATAGACCAGTTAAGAAACCTGGAGTAATGCATGTGTTCTGAAGCAGGAAGTGATTGAAAGTGAAACAAATGCCTATAAATTTGCCAACTTGTGCAAGAAATATATACCCTCTGATGTGCATAAACTGAAGAAATAGTAATGTACCAGTGTTGAATAAAAATGAACATCAAAATACAAATCATGTCCCATAAGAGTCTACTTGCATTGCTGTTAAACTGGGGCAGTTACTGTAGAAATATTAGGATAATGCCACAGTCTTGCTGGGCACAATCAGGAGCCACTTGTCAAAAGAAACTAACTTTATTTTTAAAACCACACACGCCAAACAAAACAGCCTCTCAGGAAAAACCCTCAGAGCCCCAACTGCCACCACTGGCTTCCCAAAAGCCTCTTCCTCCCACACAAGCCTCTCTCCACCTCCCACAATCCTCCTGCTCTTGAGGCCGATTGGCTAGGTCATGTGGGCAAAGCCAAATAAGTCCCCTAATGAGCAACTCCGTGGTCTGAAAGGGCAGGGAAACAGCCCAATGAGCATCACCGCAGAGGAGCCAATCAGCTAGATGTTGCTGTGAGCCAATCATCAGCCAGCAGCTGGAAGTTTGCTGGCTTCTGGAATTTTGCTGGGGCCCCTTCGGATGTGGCTCTCAACATCTCCCCCTCTCTGTTTAAACAACACACATGTGGCTTAGGGACAGTGCCTGCCTTAGGTTGTCCAATAGTACATATGGTCCTTACCCGTTAAGTTGGTACCATTGCAATTGGATCTTACCCATCACTGACTACCGGTCCAGTTTACAGCAACACCTGTGGAGAGGTCTTTGTACCACCGGGGGGTGGTGAGGTTCTTTGCCTCACCTCTAATGGCCCCCAAACATTAGCTGGACGATAATGACACACAGAAGAGAGGAAGATACACCAAGCCAATTGACGGCTCCTTTTGGAAAAATTGTACCACCGATGACATCATCAGCAAATATACCCGAACACTACCACAAGTCGCTGCACAAACAGGTAGTTTACAATGCATACAGGAGAGTTCTCAATGTGTCTAGGCAAGTTCTGCAAGCATTTCAGTGATGGCTATTGCAGAAGCTGTAGATTGGTTTTATCTTTGATTTCACCAGCACTGGGATGAAGATAGGAATTCTGGCAATAATGGCTAAAGAAAAATTATGTAACATTCCAGAAGGCACTGAAAGAAAACAATTTTCTTAACTATTTACATTGTCTTGAAGATAATTATTAAATATAATGAAAAGGAAAGGTGAAAGAAAGGAAACAGATCTGTTAACCTCCTTTTTTTCAAATTTTAAAACAAACCTCAACAGCTCTTTACCCAATTTAAATTAAGCCATTTAAATAATGTGAATAAAAAAATATTTGGATCCATTTTTTTTATGAGCGCTCATCATATATCATATATGGACATACAAACATTCAAACATATAACACAAAACACAAGTGTGCACACATAATATAATACATACAACACATAACCTAATAGTAAAGGCCTTATAACTTTTTACACGTGAAATCTCCATTGCAATGTTCAAAAACTCTTTTGTCAAAAAATAGAACTGATCAGCAAAACATTAAACTAGGTCTGTATGAGCTCAAAAAACAAAATAGAATGTGGGAAAGGGCAATAATAAAATAGATAATGAAAAAAGCATCCTGGTTCTATCTCAGATGTAAGGATAGTCAAACTGTAATTTTGGATATCAGCTGATAAGGCCTTGAGTCAAATCATCTTCTTTTTGGATGTGCCCTGATATGTCTTATAAAGAATAGATCTTTTCTGTCCCAGATTAGACTTTTTATATTGGAAAGTAAAGAGAAAACAGTAGAGAAAGGAGAAATATTACCAGCAACTTCAAGGGATACTATAGCATTAACTATATACTGACTATCGGAAAATAAATTAAATACAGAATATTTAAATATCTCAAAAGCTTGTAATACTGCATTAAGCTCTACCTTTTGAGCTGATTGTTTGGGTACTAAAAATTTATAAGTTTTATCAGGTATAACTATTGCTGCTGTACCATTATTTGATACATCAGTGAATATATTTGAAGCATTCATGATAAGTGTTTTTCTTCTCAATTTTGGAAAAATTACAGGATGCGATGACCAAAAAGACAATAAAGGGTTAGATGGTAAGTGGTTATCAAATGAAACATTAGATTGGACCATGATTATTGCCCAAGTATTTAACTCATTAGCTAACTCATCAATTTGATTCAGAGTATATGGAGTAAAAATTTTATTGGAAGAAATTCCAAACACTCCCTTTGCTGCTTTAATTCCTTTGAGTATTAATTATCCTAAAGCCTCAGGATACCTAGTAAGAATAGTGTAAGGAGAATAAGATAAATGTATCCATAATAATGGACCTTCTTGCCAAAATACTCCTGTAGGAATATTTTTTGTTGTTAGTACAATAAATAATAAAGGCAAACTTATATCAATTCTATCCAAATGCATATTTTCCATATATGTTTCATTGATTTTTAATGCCTTTCTTGCTTCAGGTGTTAACATGCGGGGTGAATTTTTATCTGATAGACCTTTTAGGATATCAAATAAAGGTCCCAACTCTCCTGTTGGTATACCTAGATAAGGCCTTATCCAATTTATGTCTCCTAATAACTTTTGAAAGTCGTTATGTGATTTGAGTTGATATACTCGTATTTGAATTTTTGGTGGACTGACCATGGTTGAGGATAACAGAACTCCTAAATAATTAATTAGAAAATTTAATTGTACTTTATCTATTGCTATCTCTATATTATAATTTTTAATAAGTTTGTAAGTGTGGCATAACTTTCTAGCAATGTGTTTTTAGCTTTGTGTGCTAATAATACATCATCCATATAGTGAAATATTTGTGTTCAGAATTTTGATTTCTAAGTGGCTGGATTACTTTGTTAACATAAATATGACACATAGTTGGGCTGTTAGCCATCCCTTGAGGGAGTACTTTCCATTCATATCTCTGATCAGGACCTTCATGATTCAGTGCAGGGATAGTAAAAGCAAAACCTGGACTATCCTTAGGATGAATTATAATTGAAAAAAAACCAATATTTAATATCTATAACTAAAACATACCAGGTTATTGGCAAAGCAGACAATTGAGGAATCCCTGATTGAGCAGGTCCCATAATAACCATCTCATTATTAATGGCCCTAAAATCTTGCAATAGTCTCCATTTACCAGATTTCTTTTTGATGACATAAATGGGAGTATTTTGGGGATATACAGTCGGTTGTATATGTCCTTCTGCTAATTGTTGTTTTACCAGGTCATGGACTGCTTGTATCTTTTCTTTAGTCAGGGGCCACTGAGGAACCCATACTGTCTTTCTGATTTTCAGGTAATTTTTATTGTCTCAGTGGCCCTTTCTGAAAATCCAACCCATGTCTCTCTGTTCCTTGATCTATTTGTATTGGTGCTGCTATGACTTATTCTTGTTTTTCTAATCTTTTTTCTTTCCTAAAACCTTGTCTAGTCATAATAGTGGCTGTATTTTGGTTGATGTTATTTGTTAATGTCAAAGCTAATGGATCTAGGACATCTCATCCCCATAAATTTATGGGAAGATGATCCAATACATATGGCTGTATAGTTCCTTCACATCCTTTAGGATCCTTCCTATCTAATACCATTTTACTTCTATGGGGATTAGTCGCCACTTATAGGCCTCGAAGCGTTTGAGTGGCTTGTTGTAATGGCCAATGTTTTTGCCATTCTTGACGAGAGATGATGCTAATGTCTGCACCTGTATCCAGTAGCCCATTCAATTCATGCCCTTGAATATTTAGTTTTAGCATGGGGCGAGAATCTAAATTTAAAGAAAGCATAGCCAAATCTACACCTGTGGAGCCTAGTCCCTTGGAACATCTTTCTACAGTACGACTGGAAAATTTATCATACAGGCTGGGTATTATTAGTAACTGTGCTATTCTATCTCCTTGTGAAATTACTGATATGTCCTTTGGAGAACTGGCTATAATTTTTATTTCACCTTCATAATCGGGATCAATCACCCCAGGACTTATCATAAGTTCTTTTAGAGTAGAAGAGCTGCATCCCAATAATAAGCCCATGGTTCCTTTGGGAAGAGGTCCTTTTACCCCTGTGGGAATGATTTGAACTCCCATCTCTGGAGTTAGTACTGATCTGGCAGAGGCGCAGATGTCCAACACTGTGCTCCCTCTGGTTTGTCTGATGAGGGATCTGATGGACAATGTGTCCTGGGCACTACCCTGATGGGGTTGCTGGGTTCCTCCAGTGCTCTGTATATTTGTGGTTTGGGGCCCCGGAGCATTGGAACCCCCTGTCCATTTATTTGGCAATTGAGCCCAATGCCTTTCTCCATGATATCGTGGATAAACACCAGGTCCTTGTTCATTTTTTGATAATTGAGTACCCTCTATGGTGCTTTGAGAACAGCACTCATTAGCCCAATGTCTCCCTCTATGGCATTGTGGCCAAATACCTGGTATTCTACTCCTTTGATACCTAATATTGTTAAACCCTCCTTCTATGGGCCAATTACTTTTAAAATGTCCTGTTTCTTCACATTGGTAGCATGTTCTTGGTCTGGCATCTAAAGCCTGTTTTACTGTAGCTGCCACAATTTGCCCTTGTTCATTAATGTATCTGGCAACTAAAGCCTGTTTTACTGCAGCTGCCATGACTTGCTCTTGTTCATTAATGTCTCTACATAATTAAATCAATGTGTTTAAATCTTCATTTTTCCATGGTCTAATGATATCTCTGCAACAACGATTCGCTTGCTCATAAGCCAGTTGTTTTAGTAATGGCATTGCTTGTTCTGTATTCCCAAAAACTCTGGTAGCTCTTTGAATAAGCCTATCTACAAATTCAGCATAAGGTTCATTAGCTCCTTGTATTACCTTAGATAATTGACCTTGTAAACCTCCATGTTCTTGTAAAGTCTTCCATGCCTTAATTGCATCTACACCAATTTGTGCACATACACCATGATCATATGCAATTTGCTGCTGCTGATCTTCATAAGGTCCCTTTCCTAACAACATATCTAGATTTCTCTGAGGATAACCAGCTCCTGCATTTCGCCTAGCTGTCTCCTTTCAACATTCCTCATTGGCAACCTTCCATAACATGCATTGTCCTCCATTTAGCACAACATTACACATATTAGCCCAATCCACTGGCTTCATGTTCAAGTTGTTAATGGATTCGACCATGATTACATTGAAAGGTGCTTGAGGAAGATAGGTTGTTACAGCCTCTTTTAGCTGCTTCACTGTTTTGAAATTTAAAGCATGGTAAACACGCTGCCCTCCTCCCTCAAATACAGGGCATGTTAATATTTGAGATCTTGTCTCAGGATCCTAACTATCAAGTGCGGGAGTTGGGGGCCTCCCAGCATAAGAAAGTGGCCTTGTTAGTTGGACACTTATGTCATCTGGTGATAGAAAGGTGTTAGTAGCAGTCTCCTGTTGTAAATTTCCCCTGATGTTTTTTACTGTTTTACACTTTCTTTCTCTGTCTAACTAGCTTTAGAGGCCTTCTCTTTTACTTGAATTTTTTCCTCTGTCTGACTAGTTCGAGAGACGTTCTCTTTTACTTGAATAGTTTCCTCTATCTGACTAGCTTGAGAGACCTTCTCTTTTACTTGAATTTTTTCTTCTGTCTGACTAACTTGAGACACCTTCTGTTTTACTTGAATCAATATGTCTTCTTCTTCCTCTACCATTGACTGAACTGAAGGCTTTGAACTAAGCAAACAAGATATGAATGTCCACAATGGCAATGTGCCAACTGGCAGAATCCCTGGGCTTTTCTTTTCTATTCTTTTTAAATCTGCACCATGATGGTTCCATTGTGATATATTTAACAACTCCTCCTTAAAAAGCCATGGTCTACATTTTTGTATTGTATCAACAATTGCCATGACTGCTCTTGATTTTACTGGGATGCCTCCTTCCTCTAACAATTTACTTAACACTTTTTTGGTTTGTTTTTTACTAATTTTTGATCCCATATTTCTACTATAATACAAACCAACAAGATAACACCAAACAAAAAAAGAGATAGAACGAAATAATAATGGACAAACAAAAAATTATTATAGCCTTTCTCCCTATCTGTTCCTCAGACACAAATAGTTTTTCCTCAGATGTGAGCAGTTTTTCTTCCATCTCACTCATCTCCAGGGACAGGCAACTTAAAACAAAAGAGGAGTCATAAAATGGCTACCCATCCTCTCGCCCTGCCCTCAAGAGCGAGCAGTTTACCTTATCAGTTACCCTCAGTCGCTCCCCATATGAGCCATCAAATGCCGCTGTCTGGCTGGGCACAATCAGAATCCACTTGTCAAAAGAAACTAACTTTATTTTTAGAACCACACACGCCAAGCAAAACAGCCTCTCAGGAAAAATCCTCAGAACCCCAACTCCCAACACCAGCTTCCCAAAAGCCTCTCCCTCCCACACAAGCCTCTATCCACTTCTCACAATCCTCCTGCTCTTGAGGCAGATTGGCTGGGTCACGTGGGCAGAGCCAAAAAAGTCCCCCAATGAGCAGCTCCATGGTCTGAATGGGCAGGGAAACAGCCCAATAAGCACCACCGCAGAGGAGCCAATCAGCTAGATGTTGCTGGGGCTGCTGTGAGCCAATCATAAGCTGGAAGTCTGAAAGGCGGGGAAACATCTCAATGAGCATCTCCAATGAGCATCACCACAGAGGAGACAATGAGCTAGAAGTTGCTAAGGCCGTTGTGAGCCAATCATCAGCCTGCAGCTGAAAGTTTGCTGGCACCTGGAAGTTTGCTGTGGCCCCTTCGGCTGTGACTATCAACAGGATACGTATGCACCATTCACTGAAGTTAGTTTTCAGTAATAGAAAACAAATATGAATTTCAGGTGGATGAATATTTCTGAAAATAATCTTGTGAAAAGTTGATTATAAATCCACATACTTGAACATGAATGAATTTAGGGAGTGTAAATAAGACACATATATTTCATATTTTGAAAAATCTGGAGAGTGTGTATGTGTGTATACACACACACACACACACAAACTTTAAAATGTAGCAACATATATGCCAATCAAAATTCACCATGAAATATACATCATTCAAAGATCTAAAAATATTCAATTTACTTAACAGGGATTTATGTATAATGTTGTTCTCCTAGGAAGCTCACCCATAGGTTCATTTTTCAGTTCCAACAGCATCTAGGAGGAGTGATCTCTTCTCAAAATTTGTATCTGCCAAATCAGCTACCGCACAAAAATATACACGTGATAAAAGGTAGGATTTTTTATGTGCATATAAAATAGATGTGCTGAATAGGATACAGAGAAAGGGAGACAGGTATTCACATATTTGTTAAAAACACATGGAGGACTATTTCAATTAAAAATTGACTAGAATTATAACACCTACTTGCAAAAGGCAAGTCCAAATATATACCATGCCTTCTCTGAACAGCTTCTATTTCTTTTCTGTTAGGATTCTTTTTCTCCATCATATTAGGATTAGTAGTCAGATTCTAGTACAGTATGGGTTAGTGTCAGGGATTCAGTATTTCAAATGGAAAATAGGAAAATGAATCCAATGTGTATGCAAACATATGCTAAACAAAAATCTTTCCACTCTCATCCAGAAAAATGCCTTGACATTACCTTCGCCCCAAGTAAGACACAATTAGAGGAGAAGAATTAGAAAATCTGTTAATACATATCTGGAATGGAAAATGCTCAGGAGTTCACAACCTTGAAGGTGGTAGAGGAGTTTCCAAAAGTAAGGGAAAGTGTTAACACTCCAGAAACATGGAGCTCTGCTTGCCTAAAAACTTCTTGAGAAACTGCCTCTGAGGTTGGGCACTTGAAATATACGTTGTTGTCAGAAGCTTTAGCTTTCTTTGTAGTGAGACCATCAAAGCTGGGTCTTCATCTATGTGACCTGGAGGATGTTGTTTCTTATTTTCCTAATGAACATGTGGCAGCAGTTCTGAATTCTCTCTTTGTAGGTAAACTGTGGCAACTTGGGGCTAAGTGTCTCCCTGTTTGGACTGTGAACCCAGTTGGTAATCCTCCAGTTTTCGTGGTGTTTCTTGCTGCTGCACTTGGAGTTTGGTATTTGCTTCTTGAAATACAAGGATTTCAACTGGGGCACAGTGCTGGAGGGTTTTCTGTCACATGTGGTGTGTCAGGGTCTGCATATAAATGCACCAACCAGGCTTCTATCGCACATGCTTGCCCCCTTGACCATAGCAACTTGATTCTGAACATTGCCCTGAAAAATCTCCATATAATAAGATGCCTTTACATATAAGGGTCTGCTGGCTGCAGCATGTCAGTCACAAGCCATTTGGAAGCCAATGGCAGATCCACATGGCCCCAACACAGATGTTTTATCACACACCTGCACATCACTGCTCTAGGCCCCAACTCAGCAGTCTCCAAATTACTGGCATCTCTGTTCTACACCATTCTCATGAAACCAAGTCAATCAAGGCACTGTCTTGTACACTCATGATCAACAGCATAAGATCCAAAGTTACTCCAGTGCCATCTGGTCATGGGAATTTAAAAAATGTCATGGTACTTATCTAGCCATTTTTAAAGGATGAAGTTGGAGGCACTGTGGGTTTAAATTTATTCAGGAACCATTAAATGTTGAGGAAGTTTATTTCAATGAAAGTTCTGGAGAACTCTCAGAGGAAAGTCTTCCCAAATAGTGACCAAAAAGTCACATGAAGCCAGGCCCATTGAGGTCTACAATATGAGGTCCATGTGAGTTTTGACTCTCAACTATTGCTGCCAAGTCTTTCAGAATGCAATCATGTGATATCCTGGCTGAGATTCCCAGTGTTCTGTGGAAAGATACCCTGGTCCAAGATCTCAGTTTCCAAGAGCGACTCTCATGCATGGCCTCCTAAAACCCCAACACAATTCATGGCAATACTTCTTTGACATCAGTTCTAGACCTCAGTCTCTAAGGGTATCACACCAGAGTTCAAGCCCAGGTGGACCCAGTCATCACTTCCAACCACCACACAAATAAACACAATTAAAACCAAAACACTCCCACAAGGCCCTCATCCTCTTCCATATAGACACTAATCATAACCTCTTGCTGGAGTTTTCCATGAGGGGCGCAGCCCAAGACAGTGTTCAAAAGAGCTCCCTTGCCACTTATTTTCCTAAAGTCAGCGTGGTTTTTTACCATTTTTGTTTTGGATACACACATGGAATCTTTCTTTAGATCCATGAGGTGCTGAGAATCTTAGCCACAGCATCACACAGTGCCAAGAGGCTGAATCAGACACATCCTTATCCTAAGCAATTAAACAAAGAGTGACAGGTGATGCGCATGCATTTCCATTTGAAAACAGTTTTCATCAGTCTTTCCAAATGGGTGGACTGAGGCAAAGACCTCCTGACATTCAGGTCAACAGAACAATAGGTAAGCAAAATGCCAAAAGAAGGGTTTTTCCACTGAGACATTACTGGTCACACTGATATCTGTGTTTTCTTAGATGCTCCCATTTCCTTCAGCTATCCAGTACATGGCCATGTCACAGAGCTTGGAGGGGTACATATCTTGGACACAAATCCATAAGACTATTTTGGAGAGTGGCCAGAATTTAGGAAGAAAACATGAACTTAGGAATTTAGTAGGTGTTGCACATCTATAAGACAAGCCACAGTCCATTAATAAATCAGGCAGGATGAATGCTGGGAAGCTTCCTAATAGACAGGACACATCCTTGATGCATTCTCTTTTCTAATGTCTTCAACCATGAACACAGTGGAATACATAGATAAAGAAACACTCACCTTGTCAAACGACCTACTATAAAGAGTCCACACCAAACCAAAAAAACCCCGCCTTTTCCACCTATTCTCAGAAGATGAGACAGAACCAAAAACTCACACCCACACCCACAAAGGCACCTCCTTTCCCCAAGTAGGTCTGTGACTATACAGTGTGTCCTCTGAATGGTGGGCCATACTATGTTACCTCAAAATGGCCTGTCTTGTCTCAGATCTGTTTTCTTTGGCCAACTCTGTGAAGTTGTGAGGATCCATTGGTGAGCCACTTTCTGCTTTCTCAGGAAGGGCCCCTCTTCAGAGCTTTTCTGGCATTTGGTCATCCTCACATCAGTAGGTACCAAGAAAGACTGACTCTGTCCTTGGTAAATCCAAACAAGTGAGACCACTGGGACTGGTACTGGGACTGGCTCTGTGTGCCTGGTTTCCTGGGTCCCAAGTTCAGAGATTCCATCACCAAGAAAGTGAGGTAGGTCACTTCCTTCAGGAACTGAATGAGGTCACAGCCTTGGCAACCACTTTGTCCTAACAGATGCTTCCAAGGGTCCCATGAGATGGAGGCTGCACCTACTTCCTCTGACATTTTCATAAGTTAGAATGGTATATCAACCATAGGTACTGGGGAACAGCTCTCCACAGAGGCTTGGTTTGGTCCATCTTCTCTACATTAAGAAGAGAGATTCTGATTAATACACAACCCTTTATCCTGACCATGTTTTTTTGCCATGGAAGATGACTTTTGCCCTCTCAGGTCGTTCATAGCATCCTACACATTCTCCAGGGATTATTTCTACATGGACCTTTGAGGTTCTCAGCAGGTGGAAGATAAATACATTCCTGTATTGTAATACCAACTCTGTCTCTGTTCTTCTGTAAAGTTAGATTGAGGAACAGTGTATGGTTAGGATTAATAACATGTTCAATATGGGTTAGGAATCATTCTGCTTGATGAACAATGTTATTGGAAACCTGCGATATTTACATGAAAATATAGGTGAAATATAAGTATTGAAATATAAATCTAGGTAAGATTTGAATCCTAGAAGGGAATTTGGCCTTTGAGTGGGATACTTAGCTTTGAATTATGTTCTGCACATATGTCTCAGATAAATTGATATGCAATGGCATAGATCCTTGTACCTTCGATGATTGAATGTAGAAGAGAGCATCCAGTTAAAAAAGGGATTTTTGCTAGGATTAGGAATATAGTTGGTAGGATTACGAAGAAGATTGAGTATAGAATTTGAACCAAAAGTTCTTTAGCAATAGGGTTTCTGGTAGAGATTGAATATAAATGTCAGCACATGTGAAGAGTCAGTCACAATGATGAACTGGGGAAAAAAGTAGGAAAGCAGATGTGAATAGAGAGTAGGAAATCAGGCAAATTATAAAATGAGTGAGAGGTTTAGACAGTTTCAACAGGGTGAGATTGAAAATGTAGTCTTAGGAAGAAACACATATGTAATCACCAATAGGATTGACATTTGAGAGCATTAGGCAACCTGGACATGGATGTTTTTAGTAATCCATGTTCACTTTCCATTTAGGCTTTGGGACAGTCATAAGTGTGACCTTTGCATTTTGTGTCCAGAATATTACTGTGATAAAATGTATATGTAGATCAGTTGACATGCATATTTTTTCCACCATTTCTGGGAGCAATATTTTGAAGATATAGAAATTATTGTTGGGAGTACACAGAGGTGTACCATGTGTCTATCAATATATAGACAATGCATGAATAGACCATACTGTGAATAAAAGATATAACTGGTTTCACTTTGAATAATGGATTGAATTGATATCTGAAAGTATACAAGAAATCTTATATTGATGTACAATCATTCATTTAAACCAGTTTTACATCTAATGGTAATATTAGTGTTATGTTTTATCATGACGGGTGTGTCAGTTTTGCTTCAAAAGTGATAATGGAAATCGAAAATAATGTGTTTGGAAAGAAGTGTCACAAAAAGAGAAGTCAAGAAACATGGAGGAATACATGTGTTCTGAAGCAAAAGTGATTGAAAGCAAAACAAATGTGTATATATTTGCTAAATTGTGGATGAAATATACATCCTATGATGTGCATTAACTGGAGAAATAGTAATGTACCAGTGTTGAATAAAAATGAACGTCAAAATACACATTATATCACATAGGAATCTTCTTGCATTGATGTTAAACTGGGTCAGTTACTGTATAAATATTAGAATTTTATTTTGGTGTTATAATAAAATTTATTTTAGCACTAGCATGCCACAGAATGTAGAAGAAAGAGCAATGGATTTTTAGTTATAACACTAATAATCTAGCATTTAATGATTATTTTAGGGAGTCTAGAATTTACATAAGGCTATGCAACATAATTTTTTGTATTTAACATTCATAAAATCTTGGAATTTTGGTAATATTTCTCCTTTTTTTATTTTTTCAGTTGTTGATAGACCTTCATTTTATTTATTCGTATGTGGTGCTGAGAATATAACCCACTGCCTCACACATGCTAGACAAGCATGTTAACACTGAGTCACAAACCCAGCCCCTCCACTTTTATCTTTTCATCAAACACTCCTCTCCCTCTTCTTTACTCACTTTCTTCCTCATTTTCCCCCTTCTCTCTCTTCCTTTTTCATTTTCCCTCCATAAGTATTTTTCTCTCATAGCATTACAAACAGTACTATGCTATGAAATTTACATTTAAAACTGGTTTTTATAGTCATTCTTTTTTCTTGAGAAAATTTAAAAATTATAACCACCTGATAAATATATTACAATACATTTATTATGCATATGTATCTATATTCATGCATATGTGTTATATATATATATATATATATATATATATATATATATATATATATATATATATATATTTAAAAGTACTTTGTTTAGCCTGTTAGAAATAACATAGACCAAGTCTTTCTTAATTCTCAAGTCTTCCAGAATTAACATCTTACAGTGAAAATCAAATAAACATATTTATGTAAACAGGTATCATTCTTATTTATCAATACTGATAATTTAAGGTTTTTATATCACATTTAGCTGTAATATGGCATATTAACTCTTTTGAATTAGAGAATTTTTTTTGAACAACCTATTATTTAAGGACCATATGCACTGACATTTTAAATGGCTTTCTTGTGATTTCACTTTCTATCAATTGCATATTAATTGCCAAATACTTATTTTAGTAATTTTCATATTCATAATTGATATAAAGTCAATTGATTAATTCTTTTTGTAAGGAGTTACTAATTACAGTAGGGACAGTATTAATAATTCTAAATCTTTATAAAAATGGTACAAAAATATTTTCATGCAAAATTATGTATAATTGCATGCTCTAAATGTTTGATTGTTGATACATATAATAAAGAGCTTTTGATGAGTCTCTTCCCCAGTAAAACAGAAAATGCAAAGATATAGTTGGGTATGTATGTCCAAACAAACATATGGAAAAATACACATTATCATCTAGAAACTATTAAATAAAAGATGAAAAGAACAATCCAACACATTGTACCAACTTGTCAGATGAGGTAGTATTCTGGAAGAATAGCCTAAGTCTAGACCTGGTCCATGTCAAAATATTCACAAAAAAATAAAATATGAAAAATATAGGAAATGCTATGAGTTTTTCTTGAAGGTAAGTGGATTATCCTTTAATCTCAATTATGTGCATTTTTAAAAGCCAGTTTTCTGGTAAAATAAATTTGTGATAGTTACAAGCACACAAAACAAAGTTTCTGCTTAGCAAAATGAATCCATCTCAACTCTTTTTTAGCTGATTTCTTCCCACTCAACTTTAAACCTTTATTTATTTATTTTTTATTGGTTGTTCAAAACATTACAAAGCTCATCCTATATCATCTTTCATACATTTGACTCAATTGGGTTATGAACTCCCAATTTTCCCCAAATACGAGTTGCAGAATCACATCGGTTACACATTCACATTTTTACATAATGTCATATTAGTGACTGTTGTATTCTGCTACATTTCCTATCCCCTACTATCCCCTACTATACCCCCTCCCATCCCCTCCCATCTTCTTTCTCTACCTCATCTGCTGTTGTTCACTTCTCTCCCTTGCCCCACCTTTCCCCAATTTTCCCTACCCCATTGTTTGAAGATGCTATCCTACTTCCATTGCATGCTTTTAGCCCCTTTTTCAAATATAAGAAAGTTGTAATTTTGAGGATTGGTTTCTGTGTCCTCTATTCTGTACCATTGTTCCACCTGCCTATTTTGTTACCAGTACCACGCTGTTTTTGTTACTATTGCTTTTAGTACAGTTTGAACTCTGGTATCACTATACCTCCAGATTCATATTTTCTGTTTAGAGTTGCTTTTGCTATTCTGGGTCTTTTGTTTTTCCAACTTCTAAGATCTTCTTCTCTCTCTCTCTTTAGGGTTCTGTAGTTTTCAGTATATAAAACTTTCACGTCTTTTGTTAGGTTGATTCCCGAGTATCTTATTTTATTTGAGGATATTGTGAATGGAGTGGTTTTCCTCATTTCCATTTCAGAAGTTGTGTTGCTGACATACAGGAATGCCTTTCATTTATGCGTGTTAATTTTATATTCTGCCACTTTGCTGAATTCATTTATTAACTCTAGACGTTTCATTGTAGACCCTTTGGGGTCTGTTAAATATATTTTCATGACATCTGCAAATAGCGATAATTTAAATACTTCTTTTCCTATTTTTATGCCTTTAATTTTTTTTGTCTGTCTAATTGTTCTGGCTAGTATTTCAAGAACTAAATTGAATAGAAGTGGTGATAGAGGACATCCCTGTTTTGTTCCAGATTTTAGAGGGAATGCCTTCAGTTTTTCCACATTTAGGATGATGCTAGCCTGAGGTTTAGCATATATAGCTTTTACAATGTTGAGGTAAGTTCCTGTTATCCCTAGTTTTTCTAGTGTTTTGAACATAAAGTGATGCTGAACTTTGTCAAATGTTTTTTCTGCATCTATTGAGATGATCATACGGTTCTTGTTTTTATGTCTATTTATGTGGTGAATGGCATTTATTGATTTCCGTATATTGAACAAGCCTTGCATCCCAGGGATAAATCTTACTTGATCATGGTGCACAATTTTTTTGATATGCTTTTGTATTCGATTCGCCAGGATTTTATTGACAAGTTTTGCATCGAAGTTCATTAGAGATATTGGTCTGTAGTTTTATTTCTTTGAAGTGTCTTTGTCTGGTTTCGGGATCAGGGTGATTTATCCTCATAGAATAAATTTGGAAAAGCTCCTTCTTTTTGTTTTTCTTGAAATAGCTTGAAAAATATTGGTATTAATTCTTCTTTAAAGGTTTTGTAGAACTCCGCTGTATACCCATCCGGTCCATGGCTTCTTTTGGTTGGTAGTTTTTGATGGCTTCTTTCATTTCTTCCTTTGTTATTGGTCTGTTTAAATTGCGTGTGTCTTCCTGACTCAATCTGGGCAGATCTTATGACTTAAAAAATTCATCGATATCTTCACTATCTTCTATTTTATTGGAATATAGTGTTTCAAAATACTTTCTAATTATCTTCTGTATTTCTGTAGTGTCTGTTGTGATATTGCCTGTTTCATCCCGTATGTTAGTAATTTGAGTTCTCTCTCTTCTTCTCTTCTTTAGCATGGCTGTGGGCCTGTCAATCTTATTTATTTTTTCAAAGAACCAACTTTTAGTTTTATCAAATTTTTTAATTTTTTTTTGTTTCAATTTTGTTGATTTCTGCTCTAAATTTAATTATTTCTTGTCTTCTACTACATTTGCTGTTGTTTTGCTCTTCCTTTTCTAGGTTTTTGAGGTGTAGTGTGAGTTCATTTATTTGTTGATTTTTTTCTTTTTTTGAGGAAAGAACTCCAAGAAATGAACTTCCCTCTTAAACTGCTTTCATTGTGTCCCATCGATTCCGGTATGTTGTGTCTGTATTGTCATTTGTCTCTAAGAATTTTTTTTTATCTCCTACATTATGTCTTCTGTAACCCATTGATCATTCAGTAGCATGTTGTTCATTTTCCATGTGATGTAGGATTTTTCCTTCCTTCTTTCATCATTGATTTCCAGTTTCATTCCATTATTATCAGATATAGTGCATGGTATAATCTCCATGCTTTTATATTTACTAAGAATTGCCCTATGGCATAATATATGGTCTATCTTTGAGTAGGATCCATGTGAAACTGAAAAGAACGTGTATCCACTTGATGATGGCTGATATATTCTATATATGTCGTTTAAGTCTAGGTTACAAATTGTGCTGTTGAGTTTGATAGTTTCTTTATTCAGTTCTTGTCTAGAGAATCTGTCTAATGCCGAGAGTGGTGTCTTGAAGTCACCCATAATTATTGTGTTGTAGTCTATTTGGCTATTGAACTTGAGGAGAGTTTGTTTTATGAACATTGCAGCTCCATTGCTTGGTGTATACAAATTCATAATTGTTATGTCTTGTTGGTGGATGGTTTCTTTTAACAGAATATAGTGTCCTTCTTTATCCCTTTTGATTAACTTAGGTTTGAAGTTGATTTTATTCCACATGAGTATGGCCACTCCTTCTTGCTTCTGAGGGCCATGTGAGTGGTATGATTTTTCCCAACCTTTTACCTTCACCCTGTGTATGTCTTTTCCTATCATATGAGTCTCCTTAAGGCAGCATATTGTTGGATTTATTTTTTTTGATCCAGGTTACTAGCCCATTCTCTTGATTGGTGAATTTAGGCCATTAACATTTAAGGTTACAATTGAAATATGATTTGTTCGTCCAATCATGTTTATTTATTTATTATGTTTTAGTTTGGCTAGTTTTTACTTTTTTGGTTATTTTCCTCCCCCTTTACTGAGATACCTCCTTCTGTTAGTTTTCGGCACTATTTATCAATTCCTCTTCTTGTAGTATTTTGCTCAAAATGCTTTGCAGTGCTGGTTTTCTGGCTGCAAATTCTTTTAGCTTTTGTTTATTGTGAAAGACTTTAATTTCGTTTTCAAATCTGAACCTTAATTTTGCTGGATACAGTATTCTTGGTTGGAATCCATTATTTTTCAGCATTTGAAATACATTGTTCAAGGATCTTCTCGCTTTCAAAGTCTGTGATGAAAAATCAGTCATTAACCTAATTGGTTTTCCCCTGAATGTAATCTGCCTCCTTTCTCTTATAGTGTTTAATATTCTCTCCTTGTTCTGTATGTTGGCTATCTTCATAATTATATGTCTTGGAGTTTGTCTATTATGATTTTGAATGTTTGGGGTCCTGTAGGCTTCCAGGATTTGACAATCCGATCCATCTTTCATCTCTGGGATGTTTTCTAGAATTATTTTATTTAATATGTTCTCCATTCCTTTGGTTTGAATCTCTATGCCTTCTTCTATCCCAATGACTCTCATTTTTTATGACATCCAATATCTCTTGAATAGATTGCTAGTGGGATTTAAGCCTCTTTTCTGTGTTGATTATATTCTTTTCAAGTTGATAAACTTTGTCTTCATTATCTGATATTCTGACTTCTGCTTATCTAGTCTATTTGTAATATTCTCGTTTGAGTTTTTAATTTGGTTAATACTTTCCTGCATTTCTAGTATTACTGTTTGATTTCTTTTAAGATCTCTATCTCCTGGTAAAGCTCGTTGTTTCCCATTTGAGTTTGTTTTTTTAATTCATTTTCAAAATATACTTTTATTGCTTGGACTTGCTGCCTCATGTCTTCTCTAATATTCCTTTCCATCTGAGTTAGGTATGCCTTAAGTTCTTTCCCTATCCCTGTTTCTGATGCTTCTAGGTCCTCCTGTAGAATTAAGTTGTCCTGCATTGTTTGTACTCCTTTCTTTCCCTTGTTTTTTCATGATGCTCATGTTACTTTCCAGCTCTATTTGATTGCTGTGTTTCTGTTTTATTCTATAGATTTGTTTCGGTGTTGTGTATCTCTGTTGTCTCTCCTTTGTGTTGGTAGACTATGCCTGCTAAAGTGGATTCCACTTGTAGGGAATTCCGAAGGCCGAGCTCCAGTGACGTCACCCCTCTGCTTTGGCGGGCCCAGGCTCCTTGCCGAAATGTTCGAATACGGGGATGGAACTGGACTGTCTCCAGTTGGTTTCAGCTCTAGGTCACTGGCGGGTGGGCAATCACTAGCCACCCAGTGGCGCAGTCGGTCTCCTGCGCGCCGGTGTTCTCCAGACGCCCAGTCACGCGGACAGCAGGTGGACTGTCACCTGCGCTTCTGTGTTCTCCAGCTTCCCAGTCACAAGAGCCTGGCCTCTAGTCCCCTGGTTTCTCCTGCTAGTCCTGGTTTCTCCTGCTAGACTAGATTTCCCCTGAGTGATGCTTCTCTGCAGTTCAATCTGTATTCTGGGCCTGTCATTTGTTGGGTGTGGAGGGTGTCTATTGGAACCCAGACACTCTATTGTTTTGAGGATCAGTCAGACCGGATCTCCGGTTGCACATTCGGCTCGTTTTTCAGACCCAATTACCAGATCTCAGTGCTAAAAATCTTTCTTATAGGTTTTGGTGCACCCCCATTTTGCTGTAAGTTCTTAACAAGATAGTTTTTTGTGGTTCTATCTCGTTATTCACCTGTGCAGTGGCGCGTTACACTGGGTGTGATGCACTCTATTTGTGGCCATCAGGCAATGATGAAATATTATGCTTTGTATGCAGCATTTACTGAAGTTAGTTTTCAGCATTAGGAAACAAATATGTATTTCAGGTGAATGAATAATCTGAATTTCTGAGAATAATCTTGTGAAAAGTTGATTATAAATCCACATACGTGAATATGAATGATTTTAGGGAGTGTATAATAAGACACATATATTTCATATTTTGAAGAATCTGGAGAGTGATATATATATATATATATATATATATATATATATATATATACACACAGAAACACACTCACAGACATTAAAAAGTAGCAATATATATGCCAATCGAAATTCAAAATGAAATATATATCCTTCACATATCCAAAAAAATACATTTTACTGAAAATGGATTTATGTATAATGTTGTTCAACTAGGAGGCTCACCCATAGGTTGAAATTTCAGTTCCAAAAGGGTTTAGGAGGAGTGATCTCTTCTCACAATTTGTATCTGCCAAGTCAGCCACCTCAGAAGAAAGTCTGTGTGATACCAGGTAGTATTCTATATGAGCATATAAAAATACATGTACTGAATAGGTGACAGAGAAAGGGGAGAGGAATTCACATATTTGTTAACGTTAAAAACACATGGAGAAATATTTCAATAAACATTGACTATATTTATAACTCCAACCCCATATAATGCAAAAGGGAAGTCCAAGTATACACCATGCCTTCTCTGAACTGTTTGTATTTCCATTCTGTTAGGGTTACTATTCTCCATCATATTAGGATTAGTAGTCAGAGTCTAGTAGGTTATGGATTAGTGTCAGAGATTCAGTATTTCGAATAGAAAATAGGAAAATAAACCCATTGTGTTTGCAAATATGTGTGATACAAAAATCTTCCCACTCTCATTCAGAACAATGCCTTGACATTACCTTCTCCCCTAATAAGACACAATTAGAGGAGAAGAGTTAGAAAATCTGTGAATACATATCTGGAATGGAATATTCTCGGTGTTCACAAGCTTGGAGGTGGTAGAGGAGTTTCCAAAAGTAAGGGACAGGGTAAACACTCCACAAACATTGAGCTCTGCAGGCCTAAAGACATATTGAGAAACTGCCTCTGAGTTTGGGCACTTAAAATGTATGTTGTGGTCCGAAGCTTTAGCTTCCTCTATAGTGAGAGCATCAAAATTGGTCTGCATCTATGTGACCTGGGGGACATGGTATCTTATTTTCCAATGAACATGAGGCAGCAGTGCTGAATTCTCACTTTGTAGGTAAACTGTGGCAACTGGAGTCTAAGGGTCTCTCTGTGTGGACTGTGAAGCTAATTGATCATGCTCTACTTTTCTTAGTAGAGCACTGGGAGTTTGTTATTTGCTTCACAAATACAAGGAGTTCAACTTGGTCAGAGTGCTGGAGGGAGTTCTGTCACATGTGGTGCCTCAGGGTCTGCAGGAGAATGCACCAGTCAGGCTTCTATTTCACATAGTTTGCCCCCTTGACCATAGCATCCTGATTCTGAACATTGCCCTGAAACCTCTCCATATAACAAGATGCCTTTACATATAAGGGTCTGCTTGCTGCACCATGTCAGTTACAAGCCATTTGGAATCCAATGGCAGATCTACATGGCCCCAACACAGATGTTTTATCACACACCTGCCCACCACTGTTCTAGGCCCACTACTCAGCAGGCTCCAACTTACTGGCATCTCTGTTCTACACCATTTTTAAGAAACGCAGTCAATCAAGGCACTGTCTGGTATACTCATGATCAGCAACTGGACATCAAAAAGTTCTCCAGTGCCACCTGGTCATGAAAATTTCAAAAATTCCATGGTATTTCTCTAGCCATTTTTCAAGGATGAAGTTGGAGGCACTATGATTTTCAATTCACTCAGGAACCATTAAATGTTGAGGAAGCTCATTTCAATGAAAGCTCTGGAGAACACTCACAGGCAAGGCTTCCCAAAGGGTCGCCAAAAGGTCACATGAAGCCAGGCCCATTGAGGTCTGCAATGTGAGATCATGTGTGTTTTGCCTCTCAACTATGGCTGCCAAGTCTTTCAGAATAAAATCATGTGATATTCTGGCTGAGATTCCTCGTGCCTTGTGGAAAGCCTTTCTGGGCACAGATCTCAGTTTCAAAGGGCGACTGTCATTCATGGCCTCCTAAAATCCCAACACAACTCATGGCAATAATTCTCTGAGGTCAGTTCCAGAACTCAGTCTCTAAGGGGAATCACACCAGAGTTCAAGACCAGGTGGAGCCAGGCATCTTTTTCAACCGCCACACAAACTTCCAGAATTAAAACCCAAACACTCCCACAAGGCCCTCATCTTCTTCCATATAGATACTCATTATAAACTCTGGCTGGAGGTTTCCATGAGGGATGCAGAACAAGATAGTGTCCAAAGTTAGCTCCCTTGCCCCTCATTTGCCTAAAGTCGGGGTGGCCTGAACACCTTCCTGTGAACCTGGAGTGATCAAATAGTGTGCCGTTAATACTGCTCTGCTTCTCCAATTTGAGGACGACTGACTGTGGGGTTTAGATTCTTTATGTGAATTGGAAGCATGAGAAAATGCAAGCACCTTTGGGCTTGCCTCTCCTTGGCTTTGAAGAATGCATTTGACCCAAAGAATCCCTCTTCTCACTTGATGGAGGTCAGGAACCTTACAGAGGAAGGCAAGAGACTTCATCCGCAATGACTGATCTTTTGATCATTTTGGTTTTGGATGAACACATGGGATCCATCAGGTGCTGAGAATCTAACCACAGCCTCACACAGGGCTAAGAGGCTGTTTCAGAAAAATCCATTTCCAAAGCAATTAAGCAAAGAGCAACAGGTGATGTCCATTCATTTCCATTTGAAAACTTTTTTCTTCAGGCTTCACAAAGAATTGGCCTGTGGTAAATACCTTCCTGATATTCAGGGCAACAGAACAATAGGTAAGCAAAAAGCCCAAATCAGGGTTTCTCCACTGAGACTTTCCTGGTGACACTAGCTACCCACTACATGGCCATATAACAGAGCTTTTAGGTGGTAAATATCTTGGACACAAAACCATGAAGCTATTCTGCAGAGTGTCCAGAATTCAGAAAGAAAACAGAAACTTATGAAGATATCAGGTGTTGCCCTTTGATAACAAAAGCCACAGTCCATTTATAAATTGGGCAAGATGAATGCTGGGAAGCTTTCTACTAGACAGGACACATCCTTTGATGCATTCTTATTTCTAATGTTTACAACCACGGACACAGTGGGATACACAGACATAGAAGCACTCGCATTGCAAAACGACTAACTAGAAACAGTCCACGCCAATCCAAACAAACAGTCTTTCCTACCTATTCTCAGAACATGAGACAAGACCATGAACATACACCCACACCCACAAAGGCACCACCTTTGCTCCAAGTAGTTCTGTGATTACCCAGAGTGTCCTCTGAATGGTGGGCCATACTATATTCCCCCCAAATGGCCTGTCCTGTCTCAAATCTGGTCTCCTTGGCCAATTCTGTGAAGTTGTTATTAGCCATGGGTGAGCCACTACCTGCTTTCTCAGGAAAGGCCCCTCTTCAGAGCTTTTCTGGCATTTGAACATCCTCACATCTGTAGGCACTAAGAAAGACTGACTCTGTCCTTGGTAAATTGAAGCAAGTGAGACCACTGGGCCTGGGACTGCGACTGGCTCTGGGTGCCATTCTTCCTGGATCCCAAGTTCAGAGAGTTCCATCACAAAGGAAGTGAGGTGAGGTCACTTCCTTCAGAAACTGAATGAGGTCACTGCTTTGGCAACAACTTTGTCCAAATAGTTACTTCTAAGGGCCCATGAGATGGAGGCTGTTCCTACTTCCTGTAACACTTTCAAAAGTTAGAATGGTATATCAACCATTGGCACCTGGGAACACCTCTTCACACAGGCCTGGTTTGGTCTATCTTCTCTACATTAAGTTGATAGAGGCTGATACAGACACATCCCTTCATCCTCACCAGGTTGTTTGCCATGGAAGATGACTTTTGCTCTCTCGGGAACTTCACAGCTGCCTACATCTTCTCCAGGGATTATTTCTACATGGACCTTTGATGTTCTCAGCAGGTGGAAGATTCCCTACATTCCGGTATTTAAAGAGAAACTCTGTCCCTCCTCTTCTGTAGAGTTAGATTGAGGTAACAGTGTATATTTAGGGTTAATAACGTGTTCGATTTGGGTTAGGAATCTCTCTGCCGGATGAATAATGGTATTGGGAACCTGTGATATTTACAAGAATATATAGGTGAAATATAAGTATGAAAACAGAAATGTAGGTAAGATATGAAGCCAGAAGGGCATTGGGCCCTTGAGTGGGATACTTAGGTTTGAATTATGTTCTGCACATGTGTCTCAGATGAATTGATATAAAATGGCATAGGACCTTTTACCTTGAATGATTGATTGTTGAAGAGAACATCGAGTTAAAAAGTGATAGTCAGTAGGATTAGTAAGAGAGTCAGTAGGTTTATAAAGAAGAGTGAGTATAGGATTTGGACCAAAAATTCTTTAGCAATAGAGTTTCGGGTAGAGAGTGAATGTAAATGTCAGCATATGTGAAGTATGAGTCACAATGATGAACTAGGGAAAATATGTAGGAAAGCAGATATCAATAGAGATATTAGGAAATCAGGCAAAGTGTAAAGTGAGTGATAGAATTAGACATTTCCAACAGGCTTGAGGTTGAATATATAATCTTAGGAAGAAACAAATATGTAGCATCAATAGGATTGACATTTGAGAGCATTAGGTAACCAGGACATGGTTGTTTTTGGTAATCCATGCTCACTTTCCATTTAGGCTTTGATACAATCATGAGTTTGACCTTTGCTTTTTGTGTCCAGAATATTACTGTGATAAAATGTATATATAGATAAGGTGACATCAGTATTTCTTCCACCATTTCTGGGAGCAATATTTTGAAGAGGTACAAATTAGTAATGGGGGGACAAATAGGTGTACACTGAGTTTATGAATATAGAGATAATGCATTAATAGACCATACAGTGAATAAATAACATAACTGGTTCCAACTTTAAATAATGGATTGAATTGAAATGTGAAAATATACAGGAAATTTTATATTGATATGCATACAATCATTCCAACCAGTTTTACATCTAATGGTAATATTAATGTTATAGTTTATCATGAAGAGTGTGTGAGTTTAACTTCAAAATTGATTATGGAAATCGAAAATAATGTGTTTGGAAAGAAGTCTCATGAAAAGACCAGTCAAGTAACATGGAAGAATTCATGTGTTCTGAAGCAGGAAGTGAAACAAATTCTTATTAATTTGCTAACTTGTGGATGAAATATATGTCCTATGATGTGCAAAAACTGAAGAAATACTAATGTACCAGTGTTGAATTAAAATAAAGGTCAAAATAGACATTAAGTCCCATAGGAATCTACTTGCATTGATGTTAAACTGGGTCTGTTACTGTAGAAATATTAGGATTTGTAAGCACCATTGATTGAAGTTAGTTCTCATACTGGGAAACAAATATGTATTTCAGGTAGATGAATATTTCTGAGAATAATCTTGTGAAAAGTTGATTATAAATCCACATACATGAACATGAATGAATTGATGGAGTGTATATAAGAGACATATATTTCATATTTTATAAAATCTGGAGAGTGTGTGTGTGTGTATATATATATATATATATATATATATATATATATATATATATATACAGAAAAACACAAAAATACATTAAAAAGTGTCAATATATATGCCAAACGTAATTTATCAGTAATATATATCATCCACAGATGAAAATATATTTATTTTACTGAACATGGATTTATGTATAAATTGTTCTACTGTGAAGCTCACCCATAGTTTTAATTTTCAGTTCCACCAGCGTTTACGAGATCTCTTCTCACAACTTGTTTCTGCCCAGTCAGCCAACTCAAAAAAATGTACGTGTGAGACCACGTAGGATTCTATATTTGCATATAACAATACATGTGCTGAGTAGGCTACATAGAAAGGAAGACAGGAATTTACATATGTGTTAACATTAAAAACACATGGAGGGGCTGGGGATGTGGCTCAAGCGGTAGCGCGCTCGCCTGGCATGCGTGTGGCCCGGGTTCGATCCTCAACACCACATACAAACAAAGATGTTGTGTCTGCCGAAAACTAAAAAATAAAATATTAAAATTTCTCTCTCTCTCTCCTCTCTCTCCTCTCTCTCTCTCTCTCTCTCTCTCTTAAAAAAAAAAAACACATGGAGGACTATTTCAATTAAAAATTGAGTAGATTTAGAATACCTACCCTCTATCATGCAAAAAGGAAGTCCAACAATACACCATGCCTGCTGTAAACTGCTTGTATTTTCATTCTGTTTGGGTATTTTTCTCCATCATATTAGGATTAGTAGTCAGAGTCTAGTAGGGTATGAGTTAGTGTCAAGAATTCAGTATTTCAAATGGAAAATTGTAAAATGAATCAATGTGTATGCAAATGTGTGCTACACAAAAATTTTCCCACTCTCATTCAGAACAATGCCTTGACATTACCTTCACCCCAAGTAAGACACATTTAGAGGAGAAGAGTTAGACAATCTTTGAATACATATCTGAAATGAAAAATGTTCAGGAGTTCACAACCTTGGAGTTGGTAGAGGAGTTTCCAAAAGTAAGGGACAGTGTAAAATCTCCACAAACATGGAGATTTACCAGCCTAAAGACTTCTGGAGAAACTGCCTCTAGGTTGGGCACTTGAAATATATGTTGTTGTCAGGAGCTTTAGCTTCCTTTCTAGTGAGACAATCAAAGCTTGGTCTGCACATCTGTGACCTGGAGGACATGGTTTATAATTCTCCAATGAACATGAAGCAGCAGTGTTGATTTCTCTCTTTGTAGGTAAACTATGGCCACTGGGTCTAAGTGTCTCCCCATGTAGACTGCTAAGCCATTAGGTCATCCTCCACTTTTCAAAACGTTTCTTGATACTGCACTCGGAGTTTGGTATTTGCTTCATGAAATACAAGGAGTTCAACTGGGACAAAGGGCTGGAGGAAGTTCTTTCACGTGTGGTGGGTCAGGGTCTGCAGGAGAATGCACCAACAGGGCTTGTATACCACATAGGTTGCTCCCTTGACCATAGAAACCTGATTTTGAACATTGCCCTGAAACCTCTCTATATAACCAGATGTCTTTACATACAGGATCTGCTGGCTGCACCATGTCAGTCTCAAGCCATTTGGAAGCCAATGGCAGATCCACATGACCCCACCACAGATGTTTTATCACACACTTGCTCACCACCGCTCTGGGCCCATTACTCAACAGGCTTCAAATGACTGGCATCTCTTTTCTACACCATTTTCATGAAAACCAGTCAATCAACACACTGTCTGGTACACTCATGATCAGCAACTGGAAATCCAAATGTTCTCCAGTGCCACCTGGTCAAGGAAATTTCAAAAATTTCATGGTATTTATCTAGCCAATTTTCAAGGATGAAGTTGGAGACACTGTGGGTTTCAATTCATTCAGAAATTATTTAATGGTGAGGAAGCTCATTTCAATGAAAGCTCTGGAGAACTCTCACAGGCAAGGCTTCCCAAAGAGTGGCCAAAAGGTCACATGAAGCCAGGCCCATTGAGGTCTACAATTGAGGTCCATGTGTGTTTTGACTATCAAATATGTCTGACAAGTTTTTCAGAATAAAATTGTGTGATATCCTCCTGAGATTCCCAGTGCTCTGTGGAAAGCGACACTGGGCCTAGATCTGACATTCAGGGCAACAGAACAATAGGTAAGCAAATGAACCAAAATATGGTTTCTTCACTGAGCGTTTACTGGTCACAATGATGTCTGAGTTTTCTAAGATGTTCCCATTTCCTATAGCTATCAAGTACATGGCCATGTCACAGAGCTTGGGGGTGGTATGTATCTTGGACACAAAACTATGAGGCTATTCTGGAGAGTGGCCAGAATTCAGGAAGAAAACAGGAACTTAGGAAGTTAGTAGGTGTTGCCCATCCATAAGGAAAGCCACAGTCCATTCATCAACTAGGCCTGATGAATGCTGGAAAGTTTTCCACTAGACAGGACACATACATTGATACATTCTCTTTTCGAATGTCTACAACCATGGACAGAGTGGGATACACAGACATAGAAGCACTCGCCTAGTCAAACGACTTTCTAGAAACAGTCCACTCCAATCAAAACAACAGCCTTTCCTACCTATTCTCAGAACATGAGACAAAACCACAAACTCACACCCACACCCACAAAGGCACCTCCTTAACTCAAGTAGGTCTGTGACTATCCGGAGTGTCCTCTGAATAGTGAGCCATACTATGTTCCCCTAAAATGGCCTGTACTGTCTCAGATCTGGTCTCCTTGGCCAACTCTGTGAAGTTGTCAACAGCCAGCGGTGAACCACTACCTGCTTTCTCAGTAAAGGCCCCTCTTCAGAGCTCTTCAGGCATTTGGCAATCGTCATATCAGTAGGTACCAAGGAAGACTGACTCTGTCCTTGGTAAATTCAAACAAGTGAGACCACTGGGATTGGGACTTGGACTGGCTCTCGGTGCCTGGCTTCCTGGATCCCAAATTCAGAGATTTCCATCACCAGGAAAGTGAGGTGAGATCACTTCCTTCAGGAACTGAATGAGGTCACTGCCTTGGCAACCACTTTGTCCTACCAGATTCATCCAAGGTTCCCATGAGATGGAGGCTGCCACTACTTCCTGTGACACTTTCACAAGTTAGAATGGTATATCAACCATAGGCACCTGGGAACAGCTCTCCACACAGGCATGGTTTGATCAATCTTCTCTACATTAAGAAAGGAGAGGCTGATTCAGACACATCCCTTAATAATGACCAGGTTGTTTGTCATGGAAGATGACTTTTGCTCTATTAGGTCCTTCATAGCTGCCTGCAACTTCTCCAGGGTATCATTTCTGCTTGTACCTTTGATGTTCTCAGCAGGTGGAAGAGCCCCTACATTACTGTATTGTAAGACAAACTCTCTCCCGGCTCTTCTGTACGGTTAGTTTGAGGGTACAGTGTATGGTTAGAGTAATAACAGGTTTGATTTAGGTTAGAAATCATACTGAGGAATGAACAATGGTATTGGGAACTCGCGATATTTACGAGAATATATAGGTGAAATATAAGTATGAAAACAGAAATCTAGATAAGATTTGAATCCAAGAAGGGCATTGGGCTGTTGATTGGGATACTTAGCTTTGAATTATATTCTGCACAGATGTCTCAGATAAATTGATATACAATGGCATAGGACCTTGTACCTTGGATGATTGATTGTCAAAGAGAATTTCCAGTCAAAAAGGGATAGTCGGTAGGATTAGGAAGATAGTTGGTAGGTATAGAAAAAAGAGTGAGTATAGGATTTTGAACAAAAGTTCTGTAGCAATAGGGTTTCGTATAGAGAGTGAATGTAAATTTCAGCACATGTAAAGAGTCAGTCACAATGATGAACTCAGGAAAATATGTATGAAAGCAGATATCAATGGAGACATTAGGAAATCAGGAAAAGCATAAAGTGAGGGTTAGTATTAGTCATTTTCAACAGGGTTGAGGTTGAATATATAATCTTAGAAAGCAACAAATATGTAGTCACCAATAGGATTGATTTGCGAGCATTAAGCAACCTGGACATGGATGTTTTTAGAAATCCATGCTCACTTTCCATTTAGGATTTGGTGAAAGGTTAATAAGATAGGTACTTGTCACTTCCTGTTTTTCTGTATGCTTAACAAAACACTGTTGAAACCTTGAGGACTGTTTGCTAATTTTTTTCCCAGAATGTGCTGTCCCCGACTGCCAAACAGAGAATGTACACCCTCACCTGTTTGCACGCAAACCGCCCACTCGCCCTGACCCATCAATAAGCTTCCCTCCCTGCCCTCTTCAAGGAAAGTATATATGCTCTGCTTAAGCTGTTCTCATTGCTCTCTGCTCTATTCAAGTGAGCACTGAGCCCCAGATTGCTAGACTCCCAATAAACCCAGGGTAACTTTTGATGTGGAGGGGACCCCAGTAAACTTTGAAGTGGATACAGGGGCAGTATACTTAGTCCTTAAGGCCCCACTGGGCCCTCTATCAAATAAAAGCTCTCTAGTTCAAAGTGCTAACACCAGTAAATATGGGAATTAGACAACTAAGAAAACCATGGACATGAGGAAAGGAAAAATCCATCACTCATTCCTAATAATCCCAGAATGCCTGGCCCCATTGATGGGCAGAGATCTGCTCACCAAGCTCCGGGCCAAAATGACTATTAACCATGAAGGCCCCAAAATGATATTTCTAAATCCTTTAGTATAAACTCCTATATTCACGGCTTTAAATATGTCAGTAGAAGATGAACAGCAACTCTTCACACCCCCCAAGACTGATCAAACAGGCAAGCTACCCCAGAAATGGATAACAGATTACCCAGATGCCTGGAAAAAAACTGCTGGGTTAGGACTAGCCATGAAACAACCTCCAAAAACAGTGGAGTTCAAAACCTCAGCCTCCCCAATCAATGTCAAAAAATATCCTCTGAGCAAAAAAGCTAAAGATGGGATAAGGCCCCATATTCAGAAATATCTGGCCTTAGGGTCCTAAGGCCTTGTCAATCATCCTAAAACACTCCCCCGCTACCAGTATAAAAAGCCAGGAGCCAGGGACTATCCCCCATTAAAGACATAAGAGAGACCTACAACAGAGTGTAGGACATTCACCCCAGTGTACCTAATCCGTACAATCTGCTTATCACTCTGAACCCTGAGAGGAAATGGTATACTGTTCTGGACTTAAAAGATGCTTTCTTTTGCTTGCCTCTGCATAAATATAGTCAGTTGCTGTTTGCTTGCTAGTGGGTAGACCCAGAAACTGGAACGTGTGGTCAACTAACTTGGACTAGACTCCCCAAAATGGTTGAAAAACTCCCCCACTCTCTTTGATGAAGCCCTCCAAAGAGATCTCAACAGCTTCAGAACTACGCACCCCGAAGTCACCCAGCTTCAATACGTGGATGACCTGCTACTGGCACCCAACACCAAGGATATCTGTGAATCTGGGACCCAAGCAGTATTATGTGAGCTTCCTCAACTCGGGTATAGAGCTTCTTCCTAAAAGGCCCAAATTTGCCAGCAAGAAGTAATCTTCCTGGGCTATTCCTTTAGGGGCAGTAAACGATGGCTCACTGAGCCCAGAAATCAAACGGTTGTGCAGAAACCACCCCCATCTAACAGCAGACAACACAGAGAGTTTCTTGGAACTGCTGGGTTTTGCAGGTTAAGGATTCCTGTGTTTGGGTCCTTAACTTCCCATTTACACCCGCTGTTAAAGGGAGATGCCCAATTCTAATGGACCCCTGAGATCCAGCAAGCTTTTGATAACATCTAAGGACACTGACACTGTACTTCTCAACTTCACTGAGCAAAGCCTGAAATTTCAGAAAGCCCTACACTACGTTAAAAATGTACATCAGTTCACTCACCTTGGTTCAAAGAAATTGCAGGCATTCCTGAAGGATCAAGAACAGAGTATTCCACTAACTGACTCACAGTGAAAGGAAATAACTGAACAGGTAAAAAAAAAGCCTGTCGGGTCTGTCAATAGGTTAATGCTTACACTTCCAAGCTTCCTGCAGGAAAGCACCTACGAGGAACCAGACCAGGACAATTCTGGGAAGTGGACTTTACTGAAATTAAGCAAGCATGGTATGGACTTAAATATCTCCTACTCTTTGTAGATACATTTCAGGATGGATTGAAGCCTCCCCCCCCAAAAAAAAGGCGCAAATGGTGGTCAAGAAGATCCTGAAAGATATTTTTCCAAGGTACGGCCTGCCTAAGGTAATAGGGTCTGATAATGGACCAGCGTTCATGGCCCAGGTAACTCAGGGGTTAGCCAGGACCCTGGGGATTAATTGGAAGTTACATTGTGCTTATAGACCCCAGAGTTCAGGACAGGTAAAAAAATTAAATAGAACCATTAAAGAGACCTAAACGAAATTAAGCTTAAAGAGTAGCATAAAAGATTGGACTATGCTCCTGCCTTATGCACTATTTCATGCAAGAAATACTCCCTCTGTTTCTTTGTGTAACCTCACCCCCTATGAAATTCTCTATGGGGCCCCATCTCCAGTAAGGGACCTAACCCTAACTCAAAGATCTAACGATCCCTTCCACACCACCTTGCTTGACAGACTTAAAGTTCTGCAAGGAACTCAGCAATACCTGTGGAAACAGCTGGCCACTGCCTACCAACCTGCTGAAGAGGGTACTCCACATCTATATCAAGTAAGAGACTTTGTCTACATAAGACAACATCAGGTGTCATCCCTGGAACCCGGCTGGACAGGACCATACCAGGTGCTACTTATAACACCTACAGTGCTAAAGTTAGACGGAATCACTTCCTGGTTCCTAATTCTCATCTCAAGCCTGTGCCCTGTCCAGAATCTGGCTGAAAAATGGAAAAGACTGGTAACATTTTCAAATTGTATATTCGCCATGTGAATAAGACTATAGACTCTCCAATTGGTCACCAGTAGTCCTAACCCTCATCAACCCGTTCAGCAGCGATGGCTGATCACAAATCCTACTAGACAAGAAGTATGGTCTATCGCACATACAGCCCACTTAGGGACCTGGTGGCCATCTCTCCACCAAGAAATTTGTCAGCTGGCTATACGTCTTTCCTATTGGGAAAACCCTGATGAAGAGGATCCCCAAAAATTCCATTAAATACTTTCCATACAATAGATAATGGAAACAAACATTATGGATGTAGGGACACGCGAGCCAGATGCAGGTTGGCTAGCCTAGATTACTATGTTTGCCTGGCGGACTACCAAAGCCAAAAACAGCCACGACTGTGTGGGGGAAAAACCAACTTCTTCTGTAAATAATGGGGATGTGAGGATACAGGGGCTACCTGGTGGAAGCAAAACTCCTCATCAAATTCAGTACACAGCATTGGCCATATTACCAGTTAGATAACAAAAACCGATGGCCACCAGAGGGGTCTCTAGATCCTCAAATTTTGCGTGACCTTTTCAACTTCGACAAGTGCTCAAAAGTGTGGAAGGAAATTCCCCTACGTGTAGGCCTTTTCCCTCCTATGCTCAAATCCTGAACTATGCTTCTCCAATAGATACTCACCCGCAGCCTTCTGCCCCAGACTCTCTGCTGTCACTCCCACATCAGCAACCTGATTTCTCAGCTCCAGTTACTAGATCAAAAACCCAAATTTCCGTCGGTTCTCAGACCATTGCCCCTTGCAGAGCTTGCAGGTACTGAGGTACCCTTCCACCCTCTCACTCCTCTCTCCTCCTGTCAGTGCCCACACCGGGTCCCACCAGGTCCTCTTACCAGCTAACCCAAAGCTCAAACCAGCTAAGGAGTGCCCTCAGACGCCTATCAAAGATGTAATTAAAATGGCCTTTAAAGTTGCTTTGTCATCACTGAAAACAGGTTACTAAGAATTTAAAGTCCCTCACAGGCTTTTTGGGATACTCACTCCCGTCTTCCCCTCTGCTCTACCTGTTCTACTGCTCAAGTTTTGTTGCCAGGAAAATCCCAAACCCCTTTCCCATAATTCTTTTATATCTCTTTTTCCTCATCCTCAGATCCACGGAGCTGCTCTCATCCCCTGCCTTCCCTGTCTTCCCCTCTGTACCAGGCCCACAGAAAAGTCTTAAATGACCTTCTCCAGAAGTCTTCACCATGGCTGACTTTAAGCCTTTCAGCAACACAGTTAATATAAAAGAGTTCAATGTAGATAAACTTCCTCTATTCGTGTTGCTCTGTTCTACTTGGCCACTGGCTGGAAAAATCAGCACTCCTAAGCTAGACACCCCCTTAGTAGTTTTTAACAAAATATATGAAGAAGGCCTCTGGCCTAGAGCTGGGGCTTCATAGAGATGGCTACATTTCTAAGATATAGAAGTTACCAACTGGGCTCCATGGTAACAGCTGGCAGGGAGGAAAAGAAAAAAAAGAAGAAAAAAGCTCTCCCCCTCCCAGGTGTCCTTAAGAAGTTAACTTTCCCAGAACAGAGGAAAAAAAACAGAAACAAAAACTGCTTTTTGTGAACTTCTGCAGACTGTGAACTTCTGAGCCCCTTCCCTTACATGCTGGGTACAAAATTCTGAAACAACCTAAACTTTGGGTTCAGGGATTAATTGATTACAACAGAAGCAATGCCCTCTAAATCCGGATGCAACCAAATAAGACTGTTTCCCTGTCTTCTGTGCTATCTTAGGTACCTTGCCTTGTCCATCTCTACAGCAGTACAATTCTATACACTGAAACATTGTTTATGTTTTCATAAAATGGTCAACAGATGTGATTAATTATGTAATGGTGCAGATGTTTTCCAGAGTGCTCTATCATGACGCAGGTACATTTAAATATCAAATAGGGGGGCAAACAACCAGGTTCTGCCAGGAACCTGTATCCCTCACTTTAGTCATCCTATTATGAATAGGAGTTGCTGCAGGGGTGGGCACAGGAACCACTGCCCTGGTCCATGGGACACAACAAATGACCCAATTAGAAGCAGTAATAGACCAAAACTTAAAGATATTAAAAACCTCCTTCACAGCTTTAGACGAATCTTTAACCTCTCTCTCTGAAGTTATTTTACAGAACAGTCGAGGGTTGGACCTCCTCTTCATGAGAGAAGGGGCCTTCGTCCTGCATTGAGGGAAGAATGTTGTTTTTATGCCGACCATACTGGAGTTGTAAAAGAATCTATGATTAAATTAAGAAGATGCCTTGAAGAGCATCAACAAGAGAGAGAGGCCCAAAAAAAGGTGGTTTGAGTCTTGGTTCACAAAGCCCCCTCATTAACTACGTTTTCCTCAGCCCTGGCCGGTCCATTAATAATCCTCATATTATTGGTAATTGTAGGACCCTGTTTGATCAACCGTGTAGTTTCCTTTCTCCATGCTCAAATTGGACAAGTTAAACTTATGGTAATCAGAAAACAATATACCACACTAGTAAACATAAAATGTGACACCCCCAATAATCATTTTTATGATTAAAAGTAACCAAAAGAAGAAGTGGGGAATGAAAGGTTAATAAAATAGGTACTTGTCACTTCCAGTTTTTCGGTATGCTTAACAAAACACTGTTGATGTCTTGAGAACTGTTTGCTAATCTAGTTCCCTGAAAGTGCTGTACCCAACTGCAAAACTGCAGAATGTACTTCCTCACCCATTTGGACGCAAACCGCCCACTCGCCCTGACCCATCAATAAACTTTCCTATCTGCCCTCTCCAAGGAAAGTATATAAGCTCTGCTTAAGCTGTTCTCAGGGCTCTGTGCTCTATTCAAGGGAGCTCTGACCCCAGCATGCTGGACCCCCATAAATCCTTGGCTGTTGCATGAGACAGTCTCTGGTAGTCTCTTCCTCCGACACTCGCCTGACCTTTACATTGGTAAAATAATAAGTGTCATCTTTGCTTTTTGTGTCCAGAATATTACTGTGATAAAATGTATAGGTAGATAAGGTGACGTGAGTATTTCTTCCACCATTTCTGGGAGCAATGTTTTGAAGATGTATAAATTAGTATTGGGTGTACAAATAGGTTTATCCTGTGACTCTGAATATAGAGATAATGCATGAATAGACCATAATGTGAATAAATAATATAATGGATTCCAAATTTAAATAATGGATTCCATTGATATCTGAAAATATACAGGAAATCTTATATTGATATACATACATTCATTTCAACCACTAATACATCTAATGGTAATATTAGGATTATGGTTTATCATGAAGAGTGTGTGAGTTTTGCTTCAAAAGTGATCATGGAAATTAAAAATAATGTGTTTGGAAAGAAGTCTCATGAAAAGCCCAGTCAAGAAACCTAGAGGAATTTATGTGTTCTGAAGCAGGAAGTGATGAAAGTGAAACAACTGCCTATAAGTTTGCTAACTTGTGGATGGAATATATATCCTATCATGTGCATAAATTGAAGAAATAGTATTGTACCAGTGCTGAATAAAAATGACCTTCAAAATACACATCATGTCCCACTGGAATCTACTTGCATTGATGTTAAACTGGGTCAGTTACTGTAGAAATAATAGTATTTGTATGCAAAATAAACTGAAGTTAGTTTTAAGTACTGGAAACAAATATGTATTTCAGGTGGATGAATATTTCTGTGAAAAATCTTGTGAAAAATTGATTATAAATGCATATACATGAACATGAATGAATTTAGAGAGTGTATATAAGACACATATATTTCTGGAGAGTATATATATATATATATATATATATATATATATATATATATATACACACACACACACACACATACACACACACACAAAATACACACACACACACACAGGCATTAAATTAGCAATATATATGCCAATCGAAATTTATCATGATATATATATCATCCACAGATGCAAAAATATTTCTTTAATTGAACATGGATTTATGTATAATGTTGTTCAACTAGGAAGCTCACCTATAGGTTGAATTTTCAGTTCCAACAGCGTTTAAGAGGAGTGATCACTTCTCACAAATTGTATTTGCCAAATCAGCCACCTCACAAAAATGTACATGTGATACCAGGTATGATTCTATATGTGCATTAAAAAGTACATGTGCTAAATAGGATACAGAGAAAGGGAGACAGGAATTCACATATTTGTTAACCTTAAAAACACATGGAGAACTATTTAAATTAAATATTGACTAGATTTATAACACCTACCATTAATCATGCAAAATACAAGTACAACTATACACTATGATTTCTCCTAACTGCTTGTATTCCTATTCTGTTTGTGTTATTTTTCTCCATCATATTAGGAGTAGTAGTCAGAGTCTAGTAGGGTATGGGTTCATGTCAGAGATTCAGTATTTTGAATGGAAAATTGTAAAATGAATGCAATGTGTATGTAAATATGTGCTACAAAAAAATGTTCACACTCTCATCCAGAACATTGCCTTGACATTGCCTTTGTTCCGAGTAAGACACAATTAGAGTAGAAAAGTTAGAAAATCTGTGAATATATATCAGGAATGAAAAATGCTCAGGAGTTCACAACCTCCGAGGTGGTAGAGGAGTTTTCAAAAGTAAGGGACAGGGTAAACATTTCGCAAACATGGAGCTCTGCTGGTGTAAAACTTCTTGAGAAACTTCCTCTGAGGTTGGGCACTTAAAAATATATGTTGTTGTTAGGAGCTTTAGCTTCCTTTGTTGGGAGACCATCAAATCTGGGTGTGCAACAATGTGACCTGGAGGATATTGTTTCTAATTTTCCAATGAACATGAGGCAGCCATGCTGAATACTCTCTTTGTAGTTTAACTATGGTCACTGGGTTGTAAGTGTCTCCACGTGTGGACTGTGAAGCCATTTGGTCATTCTCCAATTTTCGTGGTGTTTCTCACAGGTGCACTGGGAGTTTGGTATTTGCTTCATGAAATACAAGGATCTAAACTGGGACACAGTGCTGGAGAGAGTTCTGTCCCGTGTGGAGGGTCACGGTCTGCATGAGAATGCACCAACCAGGATTCAATTCCACATAAGTTGCCCCCATTTCCATTGCAACCTGATTCTGAAAATTGCCCTGAAACCTCTCTATATAAAAAACACCTTTGCATAGAAGGGTCTGCTGGCTGTACCATGTCAGTCACAAGCCTTTGGGAAGCCAATGGCAGATCCACATGTCACCACCACACATGTTTTATCACACACCTTCACACCACTGCTCTAGGCCCACTAATGAGCAGGATCCAACTTACTGTCATCACTGTTCTACACAAATTTCATGAAACCCAGTAAATCAAGGCACTGTCTGGTACACTCATCATCAGCAACAGGACATCCAAAAGTTCTCCAGTGCCACCTGGTCATGGGAATTTCAAAAATTTCATGGTATTTATCAAGCCATTTGTCAAGGATGAAGTTGGAGGCTCTGGGGGTTTCAATTCATTCAGGAACCATTAAATGTTGAGGAAGCTCATTTCAATGAAAGCTCTAGAGAAAACTCACAGGCAAGGCTTTCCAAAGAGTAGCCAAAAGGTCACATGAAGCCAGGCCCATTGAGGTCTACAATGTGAGGTCCATGCGTGTTTTGACTCAACTGTGGCTGCAAAGTCTTTCAGAATAAAATCATGTGATATCCTGGCTGAGATTCCCAGTGCTCTGTGGAAAGCCACTCTGGGCCTAGATCTCAGGTTCCAAGGGCAACTCTCATGCATGGCCTAGTAAAATTCAAACACAATTGATGACAATGCTTCTCTGAGGTCAGTTCCAGAACTCAGACTCTAAGGGGAATCACACCAGAGTTAAAGCCCAGGTAAACCCAGGCATCTCTTCCAACTGCCACACAACTTACCACAATTCAAAACAGAATTCTCCCACATGGCCCTTATCTTCTTCCATGTAGATCCTCATCATAACCTCTGGATGGAGTTTTCCATGAGGGGCACAGACCAAGACAATGTCCAAAATAACCTACCTTTCCCCCGATTTGCCTAAAATCAGTGTGGCCTGGAAACCCTGACTGTGAACGAGGAGTGATCAAATAGGTCTGCCATTAATACTGCTTGGCTTCTCCAATTTGAGGCCTACTGACTGTGGGGTTTAGATTCTTTATGTGAATTGGAGTAATGAGAACACCCAAGCACGTATGGGCTAGCCTCTGCAGGACTTTGAATAACTCACTTGACCCAAAGGATCCCTATTCTCACTTGATAGATGTCAGGAACCTTTGAAAGGAAGGCGAGAGTCTTCATCCACAATGACAGCTCTTTTGGCTATTTTGGTTCTGTATGCATCCATGGGATCTTTCTTTAGATCCATCAGGTCCTGAGAATCTAAGCCAGAGCCTCACACAGGGCCAAGAGGCTGATTCAGACACATCCCTTTCCAAAGCAATTAAGCAAAGAGCCCTAGGTGATGCCCATTCATTTCCATTTGAAAACTGTTTTCTTCAGGCTTCACAAATTGGTGGCCTGAGGCAAAGAACTTCATGACATTCATAGCAACAGAATAATAGGTAAGCAAAAGGCCCAAAGCAGGGTTTCTCCACTGAGATATAGTGGTCACACATATATCTGATTTTTCTGAGATGCTCACAATTCACTTGAGCTATCCAGTACATGGCCATGTCACAGAGCTTGGAGGTGGTACATATCTTAGAGACAAAACAATGAGACCATTCTGGAGAGGGGCCAGAATTCTGGAAGAAAACTGTAACTTAGGAAGATTGCAGGTGTTACCCATTGATAAGGCAATCTGAACTCCATTCATAAATTGGGCAGGATGAATTCTGGGAAGCTTTCTACTAGACAGGACACATCCATTGATGCATTCTTTTTTTCTAATGAGTACAACCACGGACACAGTGAGGTAAACAGACATAGAAACACTCGCCTTGTCAAATGACTTACAATAAACAGTTCATTCCACAGCACATAAAGCGCCTTGCCTACCTATTCTCAGAAAATGAGACAAAACCACAAACCAACACCCACAAAGGCAGCTCCTTCCCCCAAGAAGGTCTGTTACTATCCGGAGTGTCCTCTGACTGGTGGGCCATATTATTTTCCCCCTAAATGGCCTGAAATGTCTCAGATCTGGTCTCCTTAGCCAACTCTGTGAAGGTGTCAGGACCCAGAGGTGATCCACTACCTGCTTTCTCAGGAAAGGCCCCTCTTCAGAGCTTTACTGGCATTTTTGCAATCCTCACATCAATACGTACCAAGAAAGACTTACTCTGTCCTTGGTAAATCCAAACAAGTGAGACCACTGGGACTGGGACTGGGACTGACTCTGGGTGCCTGGCTTCATGAATCTAAAGTTCTGAGATTTCCTTCACTAAGGAAGTGATGTGAGGTCACTTCCTTCAGGAACTGAATGAGGTCACTGCCTTGGCAACCACTTTGTCCAACCAGTGGCTTCCAAGTCTCACATGAAAAGGAGGCTGTCCCTAATTCCTGTGACACTTTCACAAGTTAGAATCTTATATCAACCATAGGCACCCGGGAACAGCTACCCACACAGGCCTGGTTTGGTCCATCTTCTCTACATTAAGAATAGAGAGGCTGATTCAGACAGAAACCTTCATCCTGACCAGGTTGTTTGCCATTGAACATGACTTTTGCTCTCTCAGGTCCTTCATAGCTGCGTATATATTCTCCAGTGATCATTTCAGCATGGGACTTTGAGGGTCTCAGTAGGTGGAAGACCCCCTACATTTCTTTACTGTAAGACCAACTCTGTCCCTTCCCTCTGTAAATTTAGATTGAGGGAACAGTGTATGGTTAGGGTTAACAACATGTTTTATTTGTGTTAGGAATCATTCTGCTGGATGAATAATGGTATTGGGAACCTGAAATATTTATAAGAATATGTATTTGAAATATAAGTATGAAAAGAGAAATCTAGGTAAGATTTGAAGCCAGGAAGGGCATTGGGCCCTTGATTATGATATTTAGCTTTGAATTACATTCTGCAATGTGGTCGCAGGTAAATCTACATACAATGGAATAAAACCTAGTACCTCAGATGCCTGAATGTCGAAGAGAACATCCAGTCAAAAAGGGATAGTCAGTAGGATTAGGAAAATAGTAGGTTTAGGTTGAAGAGTGAGTCTTTGAGATGGAAATATAGTTCTTTAGCAATAGGGTTTCGTTTAGAGAGTGAATGAAAATATCAGCACATATGAAGAGTCAGTCACAATAATGAACTGGGGAAAATATGTAGGAAAGCAGATATAAAATAGAGACATTTGGAAATCAGACAAAGTATAAAGTGAGTAACAGGATTAGACATTTTCAACAGGGTTGAGGTTGAATATATGATATTAGAAGAAACAAATATGTAGTCACCAATAGGATTGAAATTTGAGAGCATTAGGCGACCTGGACATGGATGGTTTTAGTAATATATATTCACGTTCAATTTAGGTTTTGGTACAATCATAAGTGTTACCTTTACATTTGTGTTCAGAATATTACTGTGATAAAAATGTATATGTAGATCAGGTGATATGAGTATTTCTTCCACCATTATGGGGAGCAATATTTTTACAACCTATAAATTAGTATTGTGGAAAAAAATAGGTGTACCCTGTTTTGATGAATATAGAGATGATGAATGAATAGACCAAACTGTGAATAAATAATATAACTGGACCCAACATTAGAAATTGGAATTGGAATAAATTGATATCTGAAAATATACAGGAAATCTTATATTGATATTGGCATACATACATTCATTACAACCAGTTGTACATCTAATGGTAATATTAGTGTTACGTTTGATCATGAAGAGTGTGTGAGTTTTGCTTCAAAATTGATTATGCAAATCGAAAATAATGTGTTTGCAAAGAAGTCTCATGAAAGACCAGTCAAGAAACATGGAGGAATACATGTGTTCTGAAGCAGGAAGTGATTGAAAGTGAATCAAAAGTTTTAATTTTGAAATTTTGGATGAAACATTTATCCTATGATGTGCATAAACTGAAGAAATAGTACTGTACCAGTGTTGAATAAAAATGAATGTCAAAATACACATCATGTCCCATAGGAATCTACTTGCATTGATATTAACCTGGGTAAGTTACTGCAGAAATATTAGGATTTGTATGCACCTTTCATTGAAGTTAGTTTTCAGTACTAGTAAACAAATATGTGTTTCAGGGGGATGAATATTTCTGAGAATAATCTTGTAAAAATTTGATTATAAATCCACATACATGAATATGAATGTATTTAGGGAGTGTATAATAAGACACATACATTTTATATTTTAAAAAATCTGGAGATTATATATATATATATATATATATATATATATATATATATATATATACACACAAACACAAAACACACACAGACATTAAAGAGTAGCAGTATATATGCCAATCGAAATTCATGGTGAAATATATATCGTCCACTGATCCAAAAATATTAATTTTACTGAACATGGATTTATGAATAATGTTGTTCAACTAGGAAGATCACCCATAGGTTGAATTTTAAGATCCAACAGCATTTACGAGGAGTTATCTCTTCTCATAATTTTTATCTGCCACGTCAGCCTCCAAACAAGTATGTACATGTGATACCAGCTAGGATTCTATATGTGCATATAAAAATACATTTGCTGAATAGGCTACAGAGAAAGGGAGATAGAAATTCACATATTTGTTAACTTTAAAAACACATGGAGAACTATTTCAATTAAAAATTATCTAGATTTATAACACCTACCCTACATAATGCAAAAGGCAAGTCCAACTATACACCATGCCTTCTCTGTACTGCTTGTATTTCTATTCTGTTTGGGTTATTTTTCTCCATCATATTAGGATTAGTAGTCAGAGTCTAGTAGGGTATGGGTTCGTGTCAGGGATTCAGTATTTTTAATGGGAAATTGGAAAATGAATCCAATGTGTATGCAAATATGTGCTACACAAAAATCTTCCCACTCTCATCCACAACAATGCCTTGACATTACCTTCACCCCAGGTAAGACACAATTAGAGGAGAAGAGTTAGAAAATCTGTGAATGCAAATCTGGAATGGAATATGCTCAGGAGTTCACAACCTTGGAGGTGGTAGAGCAGTTTCCAAAAGTAAGGGACATGGTAAACACTCCACAAACATTGAGCTCTGCTGGCCTAAAGACTTCTTGAGAAACTGCCTCTGAAGCTGGGCACTTGAAATATATGTTGTATTAAGGAGTTTTAGCTTCTTTTGTAGTGAGACCATCAAAGCTGGGTCTGCATCTATATGACCTGGAGAACATGGATTCTTATTTTCAAATGAACCTGAGGCAGCAGTGCTGAATTCTCTCTTTGTAGGTAAAGTGTGGCCACTGGAGCCTAAGTTTCACCCCGTGTGGACTGTGAAGCCATTTGGTCCTCCTCAAATTTTTGTGGTGGTTCTTGCTGCTGCACTGGGGCTTTTGGTTCTTGCTGCTGCACTGGGCTTTTTGAACAACAAGTTCAACTGGGACACAGTGCTAGAGGGAGTTCTGTCACGTGTGGTGGGTTAGGGTCTGCAGGAGAATGAAACAACCAGGCTTCTTTCTCACATAGCTTGCACCCTTGACCATATCAACCTGATTCTGATCATTACCTTGAAAGCTCTCCAAATAAAAAGATGCCTTTACAAATAAGGGTCTGCTGGCTGCACCATGTCAGTCACAAGCCATTTGGAAGCAAATGGGCTAATCACATGGACCCACCACAGATGTTTTATCACACACGTGGCTACCACTGCTCTAGGCCCACTACTCAGCAGGCTCCAACTTACTACCATCTCTGTTCTACATTATTTTTATAAATTCCAGTCAATCAAGGCACTCTCTGGTACACTCATGATCAGCAGCAGGACATCCAAAGATACTCCAGTGCCACCTGGTCATGGGAATTTCAAAAATTTCAAAGTATTTAGCCATTTTTCAAGGATGTAGTTGGGAGGCACTGTGGCTTTCAAGAACCATTAAATGTTGAGGAAGCTCATTTCAGTGAAACTCTGGAGAACTTTCATAGGCAACGCTTCCCATAGAGTGGCAAAAGGTTACATGAAGCCAGGCCTATTTAGGTCTACAATGTGAGTTCCATGTGTGTTTTGACTCTCAAGTATGGCTGCCAAGTCTTTAAGAATAAAATCATGGGATAATTTGGCTGAGATTCCCAGTGCTCTGTGGAAAGCCACCCTGGACCTTGATCTAAGTTTATAAGGGCGACTCTCATGCATGGCTTCCTAAAATCCCAACTCGATTCATGGCAATACTTCTCTGAGGTCACTTCCAGAACTCAGTCTCTAAGGGGATTCACACCAGAGTTCAAACCCAGGTGGACCCAGTCATCTCTTCCAACTGCCACACAAATGACCACAATTAAAACCAAAATAGTCCCACATGGCTCTCATCTTCTTCCATATAGACACTCATCATAACCTCTAGCTGGAGGTTTCTATGATGAGCGCAGGACAAGACAGTGTCCAAAATATGCACTCTTGTTCGTCATTTCCATAAAGTCAGAGTGGCCTGGACACCCCTTCTGTGAACCAGAAGTGATCAAAAAGGCCTACCATTAATACTGCTCAGCTTCTCCAATTTGAGGCCTACTGACTGTGGGGTTTAGATTCTTTATGTGCATTGGGGTCATGAGAAAACCCAAGCACCTATTGGCTAGCCTCCGCAGGGCTTTGAAGAAGTCATTTGACCCAAAGGATTCCTATTCTCACTTGATAGAGGTCAGGAACCTTACAGAGGAAGGCAAGAGATTTTATCCACAATGACTGCTCTTTTGGCCATTTTGGTTTTGGATGCACACATGGCATCTTTCTTTAGATCCATCAGGTGCTGAGAATGCAAGCCACAGCCTCACACACAGCCAACAGACTGGCTCAGACACATCCCTTTCAAAAGCAATTACTCAAAGAGAGACAGGTGATGCTCATTCATTTCCATTAGAAAACTGTTTTATTCAGGTTTCACAAAGTGGTGCCTTAGGCAAAGACCTTCCTGACATTCAGTGCTACAGAACAATAGGTAAGCAAAGGCCCAAAGCAGGGATTCTCCACTGAGACTTTCATGATCACACAGATATCTGAGTTTCCTGAGATTCTCGCCATTCCCTTCAGCTATCCAGTACACGGCCATGTCACAGAGCTTTGAGGTGCTACATATCTTGGTCACAAAACCATGAGTCTATTCTGGAGAGTGGCCAGAATTCAAGAAGAAAACAGAAACTTAGGAAGACAGCAGGTCTTGCCCATCAATAAGGCAAGCCTCCGTCCTTTCATAAATTGGGCAGGATGAATGTGGGGAAGCTTTCTCCTAGACAGGACACATCCATTGATGCATTTTCTTTTGTAATGTCTACAACCATGGACACAGTTGGATACACAGAAATAGAAACACTTTCTTTGTCAAATGACTTACTAGAAACAGTCCATTGTAAACCAAAGAAACCGCCTTTCCTACCTATTCTCAGAGCATGAGACAAAACCACATACACACACTCATTCCCACAAAGGCACCTTTTTCCCCCAAGAGGGTCTGTGACAATCAAGAGTGTCCTATGCCTTGTGGGCCATACTATGTTCCCCCGAAATGGCTTCTCTATTCTCAAATCTGGACTCCTTGGCCCACTCTGTGAAGTTGTCAGGAGCCAGCGGTGAGCCAATACCTGCTTTCTCAGGAAAGACCCCAATTCAGATCTTTCCTGGCATTTGGCCATCCTCACAACTGTAGATACCAAGAAAGATTGACTCTCTCCTTGGTAAATCCAGAAAGTGAGACTTCTGTGACTGTTATTGGGCCTGACTCTGGCTGCCTGTTTTCAGGGATCCCAAGTTCAGAGAGTTCCATCACCAAGAAAGTGAGGTAGGTCACTTCCTTCATGAAGTGAATGAGCTCACAGCCTTGGCAACCACTTTGTCCTAACAGTTGCTTCCAAGGGTCCCATGAGATGGAGGCTGCCCCTACTTCCTGTGACACTTTCACAAGTTAGAATGGTATATCAACCATTGGTACCGGGGAAAAGATCTCCACACAGGCCTGGTTTGGTCCATTTGCTCTATATTAAAAAGAGAGAGGCTTATTCAGACACATCCCTTCATAGTGACCAGGTTGTTTGCCATGGAAGCTAACTTTTGCTCTCTCATGTCCTTCATAGCAGTCTACATCTTCTTCGGGGATCATTTCTGCATGGATCTTTGATATTCTCAGCAGGTGGAAGATCCCCAACATTCCTCTTTTGTAAGACCAACTCTGTCCCTGCACTGCTCTAAAGTTAGATTGAGGGAACAGTGTATGGTTAGGGTTAATAATATGTTCAATTTTGGTTAGCAATCATTCTGCTGGATGAATAATGGTATTGGAAACCTGTGATATTTACAAGAATATATAGGTAAAATATAACAGAAATCTAGGGAAGATTTGAAGCCAAGTAGGGCATTGGGCCCTTGAGTGGGATACTTAGCTTTGAATTATATTCTGCACAGATGTCTCAGATAAGTCAATATACAATGAAATTGGATCTTGTACCTCGGATGATTGAATAACAAACAGAACATCTAGTCATAAAGGAATAGTCCGTAGGATTACCAAGGTAGTCAGCAGGTTTATAAAGAAGAGTGAGTATAGGATTTGGACCAAAAGTTCTTTACAAATAGGGTTTCGGGTAGAGAGTGAATGTAAATGTCAGCACATGTGAAGAGTCAGTCACAATGATGAACAGGGGAAAATATGTAGGAAAGCAGACATAAATAGAGACATTAGGAAATCATCAAAAGTATAAAGTGTGTAATTGGTTTAGACATTTTCAACAGGGTTGAGTTTGAATATATAATCTTAGGAAGAAATAAATATGTTGTCACAAATAGGATTGAATTCGAGAGCATTAGGTAACCAGGACTTGGATGTTTTTTTGTAATCCATGTTCACTTTCCATTTAGGCTTTTTGAAAATCATAAGTGTAACCATTGCATTTTGTGTCCAGAATATTATTGTGATAAAATGTATGTGTAGATCAGGTGACATGAATATTTCTTCCACCGTTTCTGGAGCAATGTTTTGTAGAAGTATAATTTAGTATTTGGGGTACAAATAGGTTTACCCTGTGTCTATGAATATGCAGATTATGCATGAATAGACCATACTGTGTATAAATAATATAACTGGTTCCACTTTAAATAATGGATTGAATTGATATCTGAAAATATAAAAGAAATCTCATATTGATATGCAATCATTCATTCCAACCACTTATACATCTAATGGTAATATTAGGGTTATATTTTATCCTGAAAAGTGTGTGAGTTTTGCTTCAAACGTGATTATGGAAATCAAAAATAATGTGTTTGGAAAGAAGTATCATGAAAAGAATAGTCAAGAAACCCGGAGGAATTCATGTGTTCTGAAGCAGGAAGTGATTGAACGTGAAACACATGCATATAAATTTGCGAACTTTTGAATGAAATATATACAGTATGATGTGCATAAGCTGCAGAAATAGTAATGTAGCAGTGTTGAATAAAAATGAACATCAAAATACACATCATGTCCCCTAGGAATCTACTTGCATTGATATTAATCTGGGTCAGTTACTGTAGAAATATTAGGATTTTTATGCACCATTTACTGAAGTTAGTTTTCAGTACTAGGAAACAAATATGTATTTCAGGTGGATGAATATTTCTGAGAATAATCTTGTGGAAACTTGATTTTAAATCCATATAAATCGCAAAACATTATAAACAAAAAACACACACAGACATTAAAATGTAGCATAGTATATGCCAATTGAAATTCATCTTGAAATATATATCATCCACTGATCCAAAACTATTTGTTTAATGAACTTGGATTCATGAATAATGTTGTTCAACTAAGAAGCTCCCCCATAGTTTGAATTTTCTGTTCCAACAGTGTTTAGGAGGAGTGATCTCCTAAATGTGTATGCAAATATGTGCTACACAAAAATATTTCCACTCTCATCCAGAACAATGACTTGATATTACCTTCGCCCCAAGAAAGACACAATTGGAATAGAAGAGTTAGAAATTCTGTGAATACATATCTGGAATTAAAATGCTCGGGAGTTCACAACATTGGAGTTTGCAGAGGAGTTTCCAAAAGTAAGGGAGAGGCTTGATAGACCCAACCTGATTTTTTATTAAAATTGGGAACCATCTTGCCACAAAGCCGTGAAAAGATAATTTTGGCTTTACTCTAAATTACTGCAAATTCTGAACCTGCTTGGAACGCCTGCTCATGCCTTGAACTCATCCACACCTGGCTCTCTGACCAGATAACAGTACTTTCTGAAACTTTAGTGACACCTCATAAATATTGGCCTTCCCTGGCCAGACAACAACCCTCTCTGAGGCTCTAATGGTCCTCATTATTTCTGATATTGGGGCCAGCAAAAAAAAAAAATATATAAACTACCATTAGTGTGATGCTTTCAAAGTTTTGTTATCTGTAACCACCCGTTTGTGTAACTTTCTGGGCTATATAGCTGGGCTGTAGGAAAGGTGGGGTTGCTGTCTTGTTCCCGCCATTTTGGGAAGGAGAGGCAGCCCAGCCTGTTGAAATAATAAGCTTGCCTTAATTTGATTTTAATTGGAGTCAGTGGTCTTTTCTTGCATCCTAGTCCAAAATTTTGGAGTTCCCCAGTGAGATGACCCTGCCCGAGCAGATCACAAAACCAGACTGCTGAAAATTCTGAAGCTGGCCTTCCCTCCAGGGCACTGGGCTGGAGAACCACTCTAGGGGGTGCACAACTTGAGATGTTCCAAGGCCTTGGAGTGAGCCGTCAGTCTGGGGAGCACTGCAGTGAACCACCACACTAAAACTATTATCAAGCCCCTGGTGGAGGAGGCCTCCATAGGTAAGTGGCGCCTTTATAACATCTGATTTCTGGTTAAGGGAGATCTCTTCTGATGACAGAGAGGTGGCCTGGGGAGGCTCACATACACTCCTGTCCAGGACAGTGATGAGAATCATGCTGTCCTCTGTTCTGTTCTGTAGGGAATTCCTCTGGAAGGGTAGAGAGGTGCCGATGGGCACACACACGCTCCTACCCTGGAGCTTTAGCAAGATGTTGCATTGCTCCTCTGTTTTTCTGTTTCGGCACCAGGATTCTGTTTTTCTGTGTTTTGTTCTGTGGTCTATATGTTTTTTGTTGTTTGTTTTTGTGCGTTTTTTTGTTTGATTTCTGTGGTAAAATTTTAAGGATATTGGACGTGAAAAAGGGTAACAAAGCAAGTAAGCCTGACACCCTTTCGACTGTGTTTTAAGGAACTGTGATGAACTTTACCCACCTTTGTTAAGCAGGAAGAAAGAAGCCCCTAGCTGGCTGCCTGGAGCACACCAACTGCACAGGGCAATGCCTGCTGGGGAACGAAGAACTGAGTATATCCCAGGTTAACAAGTGAAACTCTTTAAAATCCCTTGTCCCTCCATATCATGAGAGTCACAACCTTTTGGCAGAGTCCCCTTGTTTTTCCTTTTTAGCAAAGCAATAAACCTCCATTTTCTTTTTCTCAAAACCCTGTCCTCATTATTAAATTAGCATTAATTTGCTTCAGGGTCAGAAACCGAACTTTAAGTTACAAATTTTGATACCCGGCCCCGTCCCAGAACTTTTTGAGAGCTGACGACTGAAATGTTAGGAGATGGAGCATGCTTGGAGTGGACCCGAAACAGAAGAGCTAATCCTGTAAGTAAAAGGAGGGACTGAGGGACCCCAGCAACTGCCAAAGCCCTGTTGCTTCAGGGAATTCCCTCCTTCCTTCCCTGCACTGTAAGCATTATGACACCTCTGTCTTCTTTTAAAAGAGAAAAATAAAAAGGGGACACTAAATGGAGTAAAGTCACCATGGAGACCCTTGATTTTACATTTCAGGTAGCTTCTCTGTGAAAACATCTGGTCCCCTTGTGGGGACATCTGTGGTGCCACTGGTGCAGGAGATTTTTCTCTTATCTGCTCTGTTTTAAAGGCTTCTGTCTGTCAGCCATATTCTGGAGTTCCTTTCTGTCTGTCTTGTGCCTTTGTTTTTGGCCCTTTAAGACATGTGCAATAATGTGTTTATATTATAAATTGTTTCTTGAGAATGATCTTAGCTGAATGTGTGTCTAAATGATGATGTTTTATTGTAAAAATCTGGTATCTGAATGCGTTTTTTGAAGCAGTGCACAATATTGCAGTTAAAAGTCGGGTTTAGGTAATTGTTTAGTTTTTGATTTCAGATAATTCATGCCAGAGAACTTAAATACTTAGGATGGAAAACTAAAGAACTCTACTTCCAAGTTGGCAAGTAACTTCCCAATCATGCAGTCTTTTTTTCTCCAATTTTGAATTGGGTAGCCTGGGAAAATGTCACTGTGTTTACCAGTGCATTAATTTGGACAAGGATAGTAAATCATAGTATGATATCTGTTGACAAAACAAGATGTAAAGATATAAAATTTTGTGAATTGTATCTTAAACTTGTAGCATAATTTTCAACATCCTAACCAGAAAATTATGGTTAAAATGCCTTAGGCCTGAGGTGTCTGCTCAGAATAGCAGTTTTTTCCTGCTCCTTCCAGACCTCAGCCAGGACTTCTGTTGAAATGCAAATGAAAGTCTCCTGTAAGCTCAGTAGGAGACTGATCTGAGGGCTAAGGAAAAAAAATGGTAAATTGTATGGTATTTACTTATTACTGGCCAGTCAATTTTTCTAGGACTCATAATTTTTTCTTAGATTCTTTTTTTTTTGAGTTTATGATTTTGATCCTACAGACCTAGGTTAATGTTTTTTTGATCAGTTTTATCTTTGACCAACTGTGGAGTTTTAAAAACATTGCAATGGTGATTTCACCTGTGAAAAGCTACAAGGCCTTCACTATTATTAGGTGTGCACACTTTTGTTATGTGTTGTATGTCTATATATATATATATATATATATATATATATATATATATATATATATATATATATACACATATGTCCGTATATCATTCAAATGATACACAAATTAACATATATAAGGAGCACTCATATAAAAAAGCACTCATAAAAACAAATTTTAAAAAGTGGACCACAGATCTTTAATTCACGTGGTTAAAATGTTTCAATTTAGATTGGATAAACAGATAAATATAAATGTCTTCAAATTTATGCCTATAAGTTTTTCTAGGTGTTCAAAAATCTAATAAAATATTATTGTCTACCAAAGGTCTATATGACTTTGTTCTAGGACTTTTCCTTCAACCAAAAAATGGTTTACACTGTTCAATACATTTGTCTAATATTTTGATTAAAAAGTAAAGTAAATTTGATTTGGATTTACTCATTCATGAGTGTTTTTGTTTGATATCTGATTGATATACTAAGGTCTATCAATTTTTAGTACAAAATCTGTATAAAATGTTTACAATCTTATACAGACTTTCTACTAAAGTCTGTGTAAGATTGTAAAAATTAGTCATGTGTTAAAGAGACAAAAATTTCTTAAAACATAAGATTACTCATAACATTGTGTTTATTAAGTTTTATTTTTTCCAGAGCAAGCAACCATAAAAATTAAACAACTGTTTAAAACAGAACTGTTATTTTAGAGCACTGTACTGCCATTTCTTTAAAAGATAAACTTGGTTAATGTAGAAACATCAATGTAACTGTGATGCTATTAATGTGCTCATATCTTCCAGTTATACAACTCGATAAGGTAGAAACTTTAAAAGAGCATTATATCAAGCTGGTGTTCTGAAGTTGTATGATAAATAAAATATATATTGGGGATTTATTTACCTGTTATCAATAAGATATGTAAAGTTTTATGTTACACTTTACATTGTGCAACAATTTAAATGTATTTTTAAATTAATGAGAGCCTAATCTATTTGAATGTTAAAAACATTCAGCCATTCTTTAATTCATGTTTCAAAAGTGATATTATATGGTGTTAGCTAATGTTCATGTGACCTCAAACAATTTATGTAAACTTTGTAAAAGGATATTAAAAAACGAAGATCAGCTTTAGAACTAAAACACTTAAGATTTATAAAGAGCCCTGTCTTACCTGAGATAAGGCTCTGTGTCCCATCTTACTACATGTGAGAATGACTACGAAAGCAGTAGGTCAGATTTTATTTCATTTAAAGTTATGTTAAAAAGTTTTGTTTTTTTCTTTTTTTTTTTTTTCTCTCAAGTTTACTAGGATCTCAAACAGGGAATATAAAGTATAACTCACCCAAAAAATTCAGGGTAGCATTACATTAACTAAGTATTTTTACTCTTGTTAAAAAATTTTGTTTTTTAATTTGCTTATAAGTGATCTAAAGACTCCCTGTTGGTGTTTTAACTATGGCTGGAATCTTTCAGAATAAAATCTTGTGATATCCTGGCTTAGATTCCCAGTGCTCTGTGTAAAGTCACCCTGGGCCAAGATCTCAGATTCCAATGGTGAATCTCATGTGTGGCCTCCTGAAATCCCAACACAATTCATGGCAATACTTCTCTGAGGTCAGTTACACAACTCAGTCTCTAAGGGGAATCACAACAGAGTTCAAGCCCAGGTGGACCCAGGCATCTCTTCAAATTGCCACACAAATGATGACAATTAAAACCAAAACACTCTCACATGGCCCTCTTCATCTTTTTATATAGACACTAATCATAACCTCTAGCTGGAGGTTTCCATGAGGGGCACAGCCCAAGACAGTGTCAAAAATAATCTCCCTTGTCCCTCATTTGCCTAAAGTCAGGGTGGCCTGGACAACGTTAGTGTGAACCAGAAGTGATCAAATAGGTCTGCCGTTTATACTACTCCACTTCTCAAATTTGAGGCCTACTGACTGTGGGGTATAGATTTTTAGTGTGAATTCGAGTTATGAGAAAACCCAAGCACCTATTGTCTCCCCTCTGCAGCCCTTTGAAGAATTTATTTGACACAAATGATCCCTATTCTCACTTGATGGAGGTCAGGAATCTTACAGAGGAAGGCGAGAGGCTTCATCCACAATGACTGATCTTTTTTCCATTTAGGTTTTGGATGCCCACATGGGATCTTTCTTTAGATTCATCAGGTGCTGAAAATCTAAACCACAGGCTCACACAGGGCCAAGAGGCTGATTCAGACACATCCATTTCCAAAGCAATGAAGCAAAGAGCCACAGGTGATGCCCATTCATTACCATTTGAAAACTGTTTTCTTCAGGCTTCACAAAGGGGTGGCCTGAGGCAAAGACCTTTCTGACATTCAGAGCAACAGAACAATAGGTAATCAAAAGGCCCCAAGCAGGGTTTCTCCACGGAGACTTTCCTTGTTACTCTAATATGTGAGTTTTCTGAGTTGCTCGCCATTCCCTTCAGCTATCGAGTACATGGCCATGTCACAGAGCTTGGAGGTGGTACATATCTTGTACAAAAATACATGATACTAATCTTGAGAGTGGCCAGAATTCATGAAAAAATGGAAAATTAGGTAGATAGCAGGTGTTGCCCATGGATAAGGCAAGCCTCAGTCCATTCATTAATTGGAAAGGATGCATGCTGGGAAGCTTTCTACTAGACAGGACACACCCAATGAGCTATTTTTTTCTAATATCCACAAAGAAAAACACAGTGGGATACACAGACATAGAAACAGTCTCCTTGTCAAATGACTTACTGGAAACAGTCCACTCCAATCCAAACAAACCTCCTTTTTTACCTATTCTCAGAACATGGAAAAAAACCACAAACACAAACCAACACCCACAAATGCAACTCCTTTCCCCAAGTAGGTCTGTCACTATCTGGAGTGTCCTCTGACTGGTAGGCCATACGATGTTCCCCACAAATGGCCTTTCTGTCTCAGATCTGGTCTCCTTGGTCAACTCTGTGAAGTTGTCAGGAGGCAGTGGTGAGCCAATTCCTGTCCTCTCAGGAAAGACCCCTCTTCAGAGCTTTCTTAGTATTTGGCAACCCTTACATCAGTAGGTACCAAGAAAGACTGACTCTGTCCTTAGTAAATCCAAACAAGTGAGCCCACTGCGACTGGGACTTGGACTGGCTCTGGTGCCTGGCTTCCTGGATCACAAAATTCAGAGAGTTCCATCACCAAGGAAATGAGGTGAGGTCACTACCTTCAGGAAATAAATGAGGTCCCTGTCTTGGCCACTACTTTGTCCTAACAGTTGCATCCTAGTGTCTCCTGACATGGAGGCTGCCCTACTTCCTGTGATACTTTCACATGTTAGAATGGTATAGAAACCATAGTCACCTGGGAACAGCTCTCCACACAGGCCTGCTTTGGTCCATCTTCCCTGCATTAAGAATAGAGAGGCTGACTCAGACACATCCTTTCATCCTGACCATGTTGTTTGCCATGGAATATGACTTTTGTTCTCTCAGGTCTTTCATAGCTGCCTACATCTTCTCCAGGGATTATTTCTGCATGGATTTTGAGGTACTCAGCAGGTGGAAGATCTCCTAACTTCCTGTATTGTAATATCAACTTTATCCCTGCTCTTCTGTAAAGTGAGATTGAGGGAATATTGTATGGTTAGGGTTTATAGCATGTTCCATTTGGCTTAGGAATCATTCTGCTGGATGAATAATGGTATTGGGAACCAGCAATATTTATAAGAATATAGAGGTAAAATATAAGTATGAAAACAGAAATCAAGGTAATATTTGAAGCCCAGAAGGATTTGGGCTCTTGATTGGGATCCTTAGCTTGAGTAATGTTTTGCACCGAGGTCGATGCAAATCGATATACAATGGCATAAGACCCTGTACCTCAGATGATTGAATGTAGAAGAGAACATCCAGTGAAAAAGGGATAGTGTGTAGGATTAGAATGATAGTCAGTAGGTTTAGGAGGAAGAGTGAGTCTAGGATTTGGACCAAAAGTTCTTTAGCAATAGGTTTCGGTTAGAGAGTGAATATAAATGGCACCATATGTGAAAAGTTGGGCACAATGATGAACTGGGAAAAATATGTAGGAAGGCAGACATCAATAGAGACATTAGGAAATCAGGCAAAGTATAACGTGAGTGATAAGATTTGACATTTTCAACAGGGTTGAGGTTGAATACATAATCTTAAAAAGAAACAAAAATGTAGTCACCAATTGGATTGACATTTGAGAGCATTAGGCAAACTGGACATGGATGTTTTTAGTAATCTATGTTCACATTCCATTGAGGCTTTATTGCAATCATAATGTGACCTTTGCATTTTGTGTCCAGAATATTACTGTGATAATATGTATATGTAGATCAGGTGACATGAGTATTTCTTCCACCTTTTCTGGGAGCAATATTTTGAAAACATATAAATTAGTACTGGGGATACTAAGAGGTTTACCCTGTGTTGATGAATATAGAGATGATGCATTAATAGACCATACTGTGAAAAAATTATGTGACTGGTTCCAAATTTACATAATGGATTGTTTTAATATCTGAAAATATAGACGAAATCATATATTGATATATGTACATTCATTCCAACAAGTTATATATCTAATGGTATTATTAGGGTTACCGTTTATCATGAATACTGTGTGAGTTTTGCTTCAAAAATGATAATGGAATCGAAAATAATGTGTTTAGAAAGAAGTCTAGTGAAAAGACCAGTCAAGAAAAATAGAGGAATATATGTGTTCCGAAGGAGGAAGTGATTGAAAGTAAACCAAATATTTATAAATTTGTGAACTTGTGAATGAAAGGATATATTTTATGATGTCCATAAACTGAATAAATAATAACGTACCAAGTTTGAATAAAAATGAACTTTAAAAAACACATCATATCCAATAGGAATGTATTTGCATTGATGTTAAACTTGGTCAGTTAGTCTAGAAATATTAGGATTTGTAAGAACCCTTCCCTGAATTTAGTTTTCAGTACTAGGAAACAAATATGTATTTCAGTGGATGTATATTTCTGAGAATAAACTTGTTAAAAGTTGATTAAAAATCCACATATATGAATATGAATGAATTCAGGTGGTGTATAAGAAGACATATATTTCATATTTTGGAAAATCTGGAGACTATATATATATATATATATATATATATATATATATATAGAGAGAGAGAGAGAGAGAGAGAGAGAGAGAGAAACACACACACATTATAATGTCGCAAAATATATGTCAATCGAAATTCATCATGAAAAATAACTCATCCACATATCCCAAAATATTCATTTTACTGAACATGGATGTATGTATAATGTTGTTCATCTAGGAAGCTCACCCATGGGTTGAATTTTCTGTACCAACAGCATTTAGGAGGAGTGATCTCTTCTCACAAATAGTATCTGCCAAGTCAGCCACCTTACAAGAATGTACGTGTGAAACCAGGTAGGATTCTATTTGTGCATATAAAAATACATGTGCTTAATAGGCTACAGAGAAAGGGAGACAGGAATTCATATATTTCTTAACTTTAAAAACACATGGAATAGTGTGTAGTGTCCCTCTTTATCCCTTTTGATTAACTTTGGCTTAAAAAAAAGAATTTTATTGGGAATTTTTGTATATATCTTTGTCAGGAATATTGCTCTGAAGATTTCTTTCCTTGATGTGTCTTTGTCTGATTTTGGTATGTGAGTGATAATAGCCTCATGGAATGAGTTTGGAGGAGTTCCATCCTTTTCTATTTTATGGAATAATTTGAGGAGTATTGTGATGAATGCTTCTTTGAAGGTCTTGTAGAACATGGCTGAGAATCTGTCTGTTCCTGGGCTTTGCTTGATTGGTAGGCTGTTGACAGCAACTTCTATTTCATTGCTTGAAATTGATTTGTTTAAATTGTTCACGTCCTACTAATTAAGTTTGGGTATATCTCTAAAATTTTATTGATGTAATCATGGTATTTTAATTTATTAGACTATAAATTTTCAAATAAGTTTTCAATTATTCTCTGTATTTTAGTTGTGTAGTCTGTAAAAGTTCCTTTATGATCCTTAATTTTAGTAATTTGAGGTTTTTTTTTCTTCATTAGCTTGGTTAAGGAAGTGTCAATTTTATTTATTTTTCGAAGATTAAATTTTGTGTTGTGTCAAAAAAAATAACACATGAAAAATTATTTCAATAAATTGAATAGATTTATAACTCCTACCTTATATTATGCAAAAGGCAAGTCCAACTATACACCATGTCTCTTCTGAAATGCTTGTATCTATTCTGTTTGGGTTCTTTTTCTCCATTATATTAGTATTAGTGGTAAGAGTCTCGTAGGGTATATGAATGTTTCTGAGAATAATCTTGTGAAAAGATAATTATAAATCCACATTCATGAATATGAAAAATTTAGGAAGTGAAAAATAAGACACATATATTTCATATTTTGAAAAATTTGGAGAGTATATCTATATTTATATCTATATATCTATATCTATATCTATATCTATATCTATCTATCTATATATATATATATATATATATATATATATATATATACACACACACACACACACACACAACACTCACAGACATTAAAAAGTACCAATATAAATGCCAATCGAAATTCATCAGTAAATATATATCATCCACAAATGCAAAAAATATTTATTTTACTGAACATGAGTTTATATATAATGTTTTTCTAATAGGACGCTCTCCTATAGGTTGAATTTTCATTTCCAAAAGCATTTAGGAGGAGTGAACTCTTCTCACAATTTGTATCTGCCAAGACAGGGACCTCACAAAAATGTACATGCAGCAACCTAACAGAGGAAGGCAAAAGACTTCATCCAAAATGAATGATATTTTTTGCCATTGTGGTTTTGGAAGCTCACATGGGATCATTCTTAAGATCCATCAGGTGCTGAGAATCTAAGCCACAGCCACACACAGGTCCAAGAGGCTGATAAAGACACATCCCTTTCCAAAGCAATTAAGCTAAGAGCCACAGGTGAGGCCCATTCATTTCCATTAGAAAACTGTTTTCTTCAGGCTTCACAAAGGGGTGGCCTGAGGCAAAGACCTTCCTGACATTCAGTGCAACACAACAATAAGTAAGCAAAAAGCCCAAAGCAGTGTTTCTGCACTGAGACTTTCCTGGTCACACTGATATCTGAGTTTTCTGAGATGCTCGCCATTCTCTTCAACTATCCTTTACATGGCCATGTCACAGAGCTTGGAGGTGGTACATATTTTGGACACAAATCCATGAGTCTATTCTGGAGAGTGGCCAGAATTCAGGAAGAAAACAACAACTTAGAAAGATAGCAGGTGTTGCACATCGATAAGACAAGCTGCAGTCCATTCATATATTGGGCAGTATGAATTATAGGGAAGATTTATACTAGACAGGACACATCCATTAATGCATTCTCTTTTCTAATGTCTACAACAACGGACACAGTGGGATACACATAAACAGAAACATTCGCCTTGTCAAATGACTTACTAGAAACTGTCCACTCCAAACCAAACAAAACGCCTTTCCTATCTATTCTCAGAACATGAGACAAAACAACAAACCCACACCCACTCCCACAAAGGCACCACCTGCCCCCAAGTAGGTCTGTGACTATCCGAAGTATCCTCTGACTGGTGGGCCATACTATGTTCCCCCGACATGGCCTGTCTTCTCTCAGATCATGTTTCTTTGAACAACTCTGTGAAGATGTCAGGAAAAAGTGGGTAGCCACTACCTGTTTTCTCAGGAAAGGTCCATCTTCAGAGCTCTCCTGGCATTTGGCCATCCTCACATCATTAGGTACCAAGAAAACTGACTCTGTCCTTGGTAAATCCAAACAAGTGATCCCACTGGGCCTGGGACTGGGACTGCCTCTGGGTGCCTGGCTTCTTGGATACCAAGTTCAGAGAGTTCCATCACCAAGGAAATGAGGTATGTCACATTCTTTGGAACTGAATGAGGTCACTGCCTTGGCAACCACTTTGTCCTAACAGTTGCTTCCAAGGGTTACATAAGATGGAGGTTTCCCCTACTTCCTGTGACACTTTCATAAGGTAGAATGTATATCAACCATTGGCACCCGGGAACAGCTCTCCACTCAGGCCTGGATTGTTCCACCTTGTCTACAATAAGAAGAGAGAGGCAGATTCAGACACATCCCTTCATCCTGACCAGGTTGTTTGCCATGGAAGATGACTTTTGCTCTCTCAGGTGCTTCATACCTGCCTACAACTTCTCCAGGTATCATTTGTGCATGGACATTTGAGGTTCTCATCTGGTGGAAGATCCCCAACTTTCCTGTAATGTAAGAACCCCTCTGTCCCTGCTCTTCTGTAAAATGATTGAGGGAACAGTGTATACTTGGGGTTAAAAACAGGTTTGATTTGGTGACGAATGATTCTGTGCGATGAATAATGGCATTGGGAACCTGCAATATATAAAAGAATATAGAGGTGAAATATAAGTATGAAAACAGAAATCTACGTATGATTTGAAGCCGAGAAGGGTTTACCCTTGATTGGGATACTTAGCTTTGAATTATGTTCTGCAAAGATGTCTCAGATAATTCGAATTACAATGGCATAGGACGTTGTACATTGGATGATAGAATTTAGAAGAGAACATCAGGTCAAAAAGGGATATTCAGTAGGATTAGGAAGATAGTCGGTAGGTTTAGGAAGAAGAGTGAGTATAGGATTTGGACCAAAAGTTCTTTAGCAATAGACTTTTGGTTATAGAGTGAATGTAAATGTCAGCACATATGAAGAGTCAGTCACTATGTTGAACAGGGGAAAATATGTAGAAAAGCAAATATCAATAGAAACATTACGAAATCAGGCAAAGTATAATGTGAGGGATAGAATTAGACATTTTCAACAGTGTTGAGTTTGAAAATATAAATTAGAAAAAAACAAATATGTAGTCACCAATAGGATTGACAATTGACAGCATTAGGCAACCTGGACATGGATGTTTTTAGAAATCCATGTTCACTTTCCATTTAGGCTTTGGTACAATCATAAGTGTGACCTTTCCATTTTTTGTCCAGAATATTACTGTGATAATGAGGTGACATGAGTATTTCTTTCACCATTTCTGGGAGCAATATATTGAAGATGTAATATTAGAATTGGGGTACAAAGAGGTGTACCCTGTTTCTATGAACATAGAAAAAAAGCATGAATAGACCATACTGTGAATAAATAATATAATTTTTTCAACTTTAAATAATGAATTGAACTGATATCTGAAAAATTAAAGGAAATCGTATATTGATATACAATCATTCATTCCAACCAGTTATATATCTATTGGAAATATTAGTGTTTTGGTTTATCATGAAGAGTGTGTGAGTTTTGCTTCAAAATGATTATGGAAATTCAAAATTATGTGTTTGGAAAGAAGTCTGCTGAAAAGACCAGTCAAGAAACCCTGACAATACATGTGTTCTGAAGCAAGAAGTGATTAAAGTTGAAACAAATGCCTATTAATTTGTGAACTTGTGGATGCAATGTATATCCTATGATGTGCAAAAACTTAAGAAACAATAATGTACCAGTGTCGAATACAAATGAATGACAAATTACATATCATGTCCCATAGGAGTCTTCTTGCATTGATGTTAGACTGGGTCAGTTACTGTAGAGTAATTAGGATTTGTATGCACCATTCACTCTAGTTAGGTTTCAGTACTATGAAACAAATATGTATTTCAGGTGGATGAATATTTCTGATTATAATCTTGTGAAAAGTTGATTATAAATCCACATACATGTACATGAATGAATTTAGAGAGTATATATTAGACACATTTTTTCATATTTTGAAAAATTTGGAGAGTATATATATATCTATGTCTATACACACACACAGACACACACACACACACAGACACACACACACACACACACACAGACACACACACACACACAACATTCACAGACATTAAAAAGTACCAATATAAATGCCAATCGAAATTCATCAGTAAATATATATCATCCACAGATGCAAAAATATTTATTTTACTGAACATGAGTTTATGCATAATTTTGTTCTACTAGGACGTTATCCTATAGGTTGAATTTTCATTTCCAACAGCATTTAGGAGGAGTGAACTCTTCTCACAATTTGTATCTGCCAAGACAGCCACCTCACAAAAATGTATGTGTGATACCTGGTAGGATTCTATATATGCATATAAATATACATGTGTGAATAGGCTACAGAAAAAGGAAATAAGAATTCACATATTTGTTAAGTTTAAAAAGAGATGGAGAATATTTCAATTAAAATTTGACGAGATTTATAACTCCTAACTTATATAATGCAAATGTCAAGTCCAACTATACAACATGTCTCCTCTGAAGTGCTTGTATTTCTATTGTGTTGGGTTAATTATCCCCATTATATTAGGATGAATAGTCTGAGTCTACTAGGTAAGTTTTAGTGTCCGGGATTCAGTAATTCAAATGGAAAATTGGAAAATGAATCCAATGTGTATGTAAATATATGCTGCACAAATATCCTCCCGCTCTCATCCAGAACAATGCCTTGACATTACCTTCACCCCAAGTAAGACACAATTAGAGGAGAAGAGTTAAAAAATCAGTGAAGACATATCTGGAATGGAAAATGCTCAGGAGTTCACAACCTTGGAGGTGGTAGAAGAGTTTCCAAAAGTAAGGGACAGGGTAAACACTCCACAAACATGGAGCTCTGCTGGCCTAAAAACTTTTTGAGAAACTGCCTCTGAGCTTCCGCACTTGAAATATATGTTGTTTTCATGAGATTTGACTTCCTTTGTAGTGAGAAAATCAAAGCTGGGTCTGCATCTATGTGACCTGGAGGACATGGTTTCTTATTTTCCAATGAACAAGATGAAGCAGTGCTGAATCCTCTCTTTTTAGGTAAATTGAGACCACTATGGACTAAGTGTCGCCCCGTCTCCCCGTGTGGACTGTGAAGCCATTTTGTCCTCCTCCACTTTTTGTGGTGTTTCGGCTGCTGCACTGTGAGTTTGGTATTTGTTTCACGAAATACTAGCAGCTAAACTGGGACACAGTGCTGGAGGGAGTTCTGTCACGTGTGGTGGGTCAGGGTCTGCAAGAGAATGCACCAACTAGGCTTCTATCTCTCACAGCTTGCCCCATTGCCCCCTTGTCCATATCAACCTGATTCTTAATTTTCCTCTTAAAAATCTCCATATAACAAGATGCCTTTACATATAAAGGTCTGCTGGCAGCACCATGTCAGTTACAAGCCATTTGGAATCCAATGGTAGATCCACATGGCCCTACCACGGATGTTTTATCAAACACCTCCCCAGCACTGCTCTAGACCCACTACTCAGCAGGCTCCAACTTACTGGCATCTCTGTTCTACACCATTTTCATGAAACTCAGTAAATCAAGGCTCTGTCTGGTATACTCATGATCAGCAATAGGACATCCAATGTTTCTCCAGTGCCACCTGGTCATAGGAATTTCAAAAATTTCATGGTATTTATCTAGCCATTTTTCAAGCATGAAGTTGGAGGCACTGTGGGTTTCAATTCATTCAGCAAACATTAAATGGTGAGGAAGCTCATTTCAATGAAATCTCTGGAGAAATCTCACAGGCAAGGCTTCCCAAAGAATGGACAAAAGGTCACAGTAGGCCAGGCCCATTGAGGTCTACAATGTGAGGTGCATGTGTGTTTTGACTCTCAACTATGGATGCCATTTCTTTAAGAATAAAATCATGTGATATCCTTGCTGAGATTCCCAGGCCTCTGTGGAAATCTACCCGGGGCCTAGGTCTCAGTTTCCAAGAGCGACTTTCATGCGTGGCCTCTTAAAATCCCAACAAAATTCATAGCAATGCTTCTCTGAGTTCAGTTCCAAAACCCAGTGTTTAATGGGAATCAAACCAGAGTTCAAGCCCACGTGGACCCAGTCATTTTTTCCAATGCCACACAAATGACCAACATTAAAACCAAAACACTCCCACATGGCCCTCACCTTATTCCATATAGTCAATCATCTTAACCTCTGGCTGGAGGTTTCCATGAGGGACACAGCCCAAGACAGTGTACAAAATCAGCTCTTTGCCCCTCATTTGCCTAAAGTCAGGGTAGCCTGGACACCGTTGCTGTGAACCAGGAGTGAACAAATAAGACTGCCGTTAATACTTCTGTGTTTCTCCAATTTGAGGCCTACTGATTTTAGGTATGGATTCTTTAGGTGATTTAGAGTCATGCGAAAACACAAGCACCTCTGCAGGGCTTTGAAAAACTCATTTGACTCACAGAATCCCTATTCTCATTTGTTGGAGTGCAGGAACCTAACAGAGGAAGGCAAGAGTCTTCATCCACAATGAATGATATTTTTTGCCATTTTGGTTTTGGAAGCTCACATGGGATCATTCTTAAGATCCATCAGGTGCTGAGAATCTAAGTCACAGCCACACACAGGTCCAAGAGGCTGATAAAGACACATCCCTATCCAAAGCAATTAAGCAAAGAACCACAGGTGAGGCCCATTCATTTCCATTTGAAAACTGTTTTCTTCAGGCTTCACAAAGGGGTGGCCTGAGGCAAAGACCTTCCTGACATTCAGTGCAACACAACAATAAGTAAGCAAAAAGCCCAAAGCAGTGTTTCTGCACTGGGACTTTCCTGGTCACACTGATATCTGAGTTTTCTGAGATGCTCGCCATTCTCTTCAACTATCCTTTACATGGCCATGTCACAGAGCTTGGAGGTGGTACATATTTTGGACACAAATCCCTGAGCCCATTCTGGAGAGTGGCCAGAATTCAGGAAGAAAACAACAACTTAGAAAGATAGCAGGTGTTGCACATCGATAAGACAAGCTGCAGTCCATTCATATATTGGGCAGTATGAATTATAGGGAAGATTTATACTAGATAGGACACATCCATTAATGCATTCTTTTTTCCAATGTCTACAACAACGGATACAGTGGGATACACATAAACAGAAACACTCGCCTTGTCAAATGACTTACTAGAAACTGTCTGCTCCAAACCAAACAAACCGCCTTTTCGATCTATTCTCAGAACATGAGACAATACAACAAACCCACACCCACACCTACAAAGGCATCTCCTTCCCCCAAGTGGGTCTGTGACTATCCGGAGTGTCCTCTGACTGGTGGGCCATACTATGTTCCCCCGAAATGGCCTGTCTTCTCTCAGATCTTGTTTCCTTGACCAACTCTGTGAAGATGTCAGGAAAAAGTGGTTAGCCACTACCTGTTTTCTCAGGAAAGGTCCATCTTCAGAGCTCTCCTGGCATTTGGCCATCCTCACATCATTAGGTACCAAGAAAACTGACTCTGTCCTTGGTAAATCCAAACAAGTGATCCCACGGGGCCTGGGACTGGGACTGCCTCTGGGTGCCTGGCTTCTTGGATACCAAGTTCAGAGAGTTCCATCACCAAGGAAATGAGGTATGTCACATTCTTTGGAACTGAATGAGGTCACTGCCTTGGCAACCACTTTGTCCTAACAGTTGCTTCCAAGGGTTACATAAGATGGAGGTTTCCCCTACTTCCTGTGACACTTTCATAAGGTAGAATGTATATCAACCATTGGCACCCGGGAACAGCTCTCCACTCAGGCCTGGATTGTTCCACCTTGTCTACAATAAGAAGAGAGAGGCAGATTCAGACACATCCCTTCATCCTGACCAGGTTGTTTGCCATGGAAGATGACTTTTGCTCTCTCAGGTGCTTCATACCTGCCTACAACTTCTCCAGGTATCATTTGTGCATGGGCATTTGAGGTTCTCATCTGGTGGAAGATCCCCAACTTTCCTGTATTGTAAGAACCCCTCTGTCCCTGCTCTTCTGTAAAATGATTGAGGGAAGAGTGTATACTTGGGGTTAAAAACAGGTTTGATTTGGTGACGAAGGATTCTGTGCGATGAATAATGGGATTGGGAACCTGCAATATTTACAAGAATATAGAGGTGAAATATAAGTATGAAAAAAGAAATCTAGGTATGCTTTGAAGCCCAGAAGGGTTTTGCCCTTGATTGGGATACTTAGCTTTGAATTATGTTCTGCAAAGTTGTCTCAGATAATTTGATATACAATGGCATAGGACCTTGTACATTGGATGATTGAATTTAGAAGAGAACATCCAGTCAAAAAGGATATTCAGTAGGATTAGGAAGATAGTCGGTAGGTTTAGGAAGACGAGTGAGTATAGGATTTGGACCAAAAGTTCTTTAGCAATAGACTTTTGGTTATAGAGTGAATGTAAATGTCAGCACATATGAAGAGTCAGACACTATGTTGAACTGGGGAAAATATGTAGAAAAGCAGATATCAATGGAAACATTACGAAATCAGGCAAAGTATAAAGTGAGGGATAGAATTAGACATTTTCTACAGGGTTGAGTTTCAATATATAAATTAGGAAAAAACAAATATGTAGTCACCAATAGGAGTGACAATTGACAGCATTAGGCAACCTGGACATGGATGTTTTTAGAAATCCATGTTCACTTTCCATTTAGGCTTTGGTACAATCATAAGTGTGACCTTTCCATTTTTTGTCCAGAATATTACTGTGATAATGAGGTGACATGAGTATTTCTTTCACCATTTCTGGGAGCAATATATTGAAGATGTAAAATTAGAATCGGGGGTACAAATAGGTGTACCCTGTTTCTATGAACATAGAGAAAAACCACGAATAGACCATACTGTGAATAAATAATATAAATTTTTTGAACTTTAAATAATGAATTGAACTGATATCTGAAAAATTAAAGGAAATCATATATTGATATACAATCATTCATTCCAACCAGTTATATATCTAATGGAAATATTAGTGTTTTGGTTTATCATGAAGAGTGTGTGAGTTTTGCTTCAAAATGATTATGGAAATTCAAAATAATGTGTTTGGAAAGAAGTCTCATGAAAAGACCAGTCAAGAAACCCTGACAATACATGTGTTCTGAAGCAAGAAGTGATTAATGTTGAAACAAATGCCTATTAATTTGTGAACTTGTGGATGAAATGTATATCCTATGATGTGCAAAAACTGAAGAAACAATAATGTACCAGTGTCAAAAACAAATGAATGACAAATTACATATCATGTCCCATAGGAGTCTACTTGCATTGATGTTAGACTGGGTCAGATACTGTAGAATAATTAGGATTTGTATGCACCCTTCACTGAAGTTAGTAGTCAGTACTAGGAAACAAATATGTATTTCAGGTGGATGAATATTTCTGATTATAATCTTGTGAAAAGTTGATTATAAATCAACATACATGAACATGAATGAATTTAGAGAGTGTATACTAGACACATATATTTTATATTTGGAAAACTTTGGAGAGTATATCTATATCTATATCTATACACACACACACACACACACACACACACACACACACACACAACACTCACAGACATTAAAAAGTACCAATATAAATGCCAATCGAAATTCATCAGTAAATATATATCTTCCACAGATGCAAAAATATTTATGTTACTGAACATGAGTTTATGTATAATTTTTTTCTTCTAGGACGCTCTCTTATAGGGTGAATTTTCATTTCCAACAGCATTTAGGAGGAGTGAACACTTCTCACAATTTGTATCTGCCAAGACATCCACCTTACAAAAATGTACGTGTGATACCTGGTAGGATTCTATATATGCATATAAATATACATGTGTGAATAGGATACAGAAACTGGAAACAAGTATTCACATATTTGTTAAGTTTAAAAACACATGGAGAATATTTCAATTAAAATTTGACTAGATGTATAACTCCTACCTTATATAATGCAAATGTCAAGTCCAACTATAGAACATGTCTCCTCTGAAGTGCTTGTATTTCTATTGTGTTGGGTTAATTATCCCCATTATATTAGGATGAATAGTCTGAGTCTACTAGGTAGGGGTTACTGTCAGGGATTCAGTACTTCGAATGAAAAATTGGAAAATGAATCCAATGTGTATGTAAATATATGCTGCACAAATATCCTCCCGCTCTCATCCAAAACAATGCCTTGACATGACCTTCACCCCAAGTAAGACACAATTAGAGGAGAAGAGTTACACAATCAGTGAATACATATCTGGAATGGAAAATGCTCAGGAGTTCACAACCTTGGAGGTGGTTTAGGAGTTTCCAAAAGTAAGGGACATGGTAAACACTCCACAAACATGTAACTCTGCTGGCCTAAAAACTGTTTGAGAAACTGCCTCTGAGCTTCCGCACTTGAAATATATGTTGTTTTCATGAGATTTGGCTTCCTTTGTAGTGAGACCATCAAAGCTGGGTCTGCATCTATGTGACCTGGAGGACATGGTTTCTTATTTTCCAATGAACAAGATGAAGCAGTGCTGAATCCTCTCTTTATAGGTAAACTGAGGCCACTGGGGACTAAGTGTCTCCCCGTCTCCCCGTGTGGACTGTGAAGCCATTGGGTCCTCCTCCACTTTTTGTGGTTTTTAGGCTGCTGCACTGTGAGTTTTTGTATTTGTTTCACGAAATACTAGCAGCTAAACTGGGACACAGTGCTGGAGGGAGTTCTGTCACGTGTGGTGGGTCAGGGTCTGCAAGAGAATGCACCAACTAGGCTTCTATCTCTCACAGCTTGCCCCATTGCCCCCTTGTCCATATCAACCTGATTCTTAATTTTCCTCTTAAAAATCTCCATATAACAAGATGCCTTTACATATAAGGGTCTGCTGGCAGCACCATGTCAGTTACAAACCATTTGGAATCCAATGGTAGATCCACATGGCCCTACCACGGATGTTTTATTAAACACCTCCCCAGCACTGCTCTAGACCCACTACTCAGCAGGCTCCAACTTACTGGCATCTCTGTTCTACACCATTTTCATGAAACTCAGTAAAACAAGGCACTGTCTGGTATACTCATGATCAGCAGCAGGACATCCAATGTTTCTCCAGTGCCACCTGGTCATAGGAATTTCAAAAATTTCATGGTATTTATCTAGCCATTTTTCAAGCATGAAGTTGGAGGCACTGTGGGTTTCAATTCATTCAGCAAACTTTAAATGGTGAGGAAGTTCATTTCAATGAAATCTCTGGAGAAATCTCACAGGCAAGGCTTCCCAAAGAATGGACAAAAGGTCACATTATTACAGGCCCATTGAGGTCTACAATGTGAGGTGCATGTGTGTTTTGACTCTCAACTATGGATGCCATTTCTTTAAGAATAAAATCATGTGATATCCTTGCTGAGATTCCCAGGCCTCTGTGGAAATCTACCCGGGGCCTAAGTCTCAGTTTCCAAGAGCGACTTTCATGCGTGGCCTCTTAAAATCCCAACAAAATTCATAGCAATGCTTCTCTGAGTTCAGTTCCAAAACCCAGTTTTTAAGGGGAATCACACCAGAGTTAAAGCCCACGTGGACCCAGTCATTTTTTCCAATGCCACACAAATGACCAACATTAAAACCAAAACACTCCCACATGGCCCTCACCTTATTCCATATAGTCAATCATCTTAAACACTGGCTGGAGGTTTCCATGAGGGGTGCAGCCCAAGACAGTGTCCAAAATCAGCTCGTTTGCCCCTCATTTGCCTAAAGTCAGGGTAGCCTGGACACCGTTGCTGTGAACCAGGAGTGAAGAAATAAGCCTGCCGTTAATACTTCTATGTTTCTCCAATTTGAGGGCTACTGAATTTAGGTATCGATTCTTTAGGTGATTTAGAGTCATGCGAAAACACAAGCACCTCTGCAGGGCTTTGAAGAACTCATTTGAGTCACAGAATCCCTATTCATATTTGTTGGAGTGCAGGAACCTAACAGAGGAAGGCAAGAGTCTTCATCCACAATGAATGATATTTTTTGCCATTTTGGTTTGGAAGCTCACATGGGATCATTCTTAAGATCCATCAGGTGCTGAGAATCTAAGTCAAAGCCACACACAGGACCAAGATGCTGATAAAGACACATCCCTTTCCAAAGCAACTAAGCAAAGAACCACAGGTAAGGCCCATTCATTTCCATTTGAAAACTGTTTTCTTCAGGCTTCACAAAGGGGTGGCCTGAGGCAAAGACCTTCCTGACATTCAGTGCAACACAACAATAAGTAAGCAAAAAGCCCAAAGCAGTGTTTCTGCACTGAGACTTTCCTGGTTACACTGATATCTGAGTTTTCTGAGATGCTCGCCATTCTCTTCAACTATCCTTTACATGGCCATGTCACAGAGCTTGGAGGTGGTACATATTTTGGACACAAATCAATGAGCCCATTCTGGAGAGTGGCCAGAATTCAGGAAGAAAACAACAACTTAGAAAGATAGCAGGTGTTGCACATCGATAAGACAAGCTGCAGTCCATTCATATATTGGGCAGTATGAATTATAGGGAAGATTTATTCTAGACAGGACACATCCATTATGCATTCTCTTTTCTAATGTCTACAACAACGGACACAGTGGGATACACATAAACAGAAACACTCGCCTTGTCAAATGACTTACTAGAAACTGTCTGCTCCAAACCAAACAAACCGCCTTTTCGATCTATTCTCAGAACATGAGACAAAACAACAAACCCTCACCCACTCCCACAAAGTCACCTCCTTCCCCCAAGTAGGTCTGTGACTATCCGGAGTGTCCTCTGACTGGTGGGCCATACTATGTTCCCCCGAAATGGCCTGTCTTCTCTCAGATCTTGTTTCCTTGACCAACTCTGTGAAGATGTCAGGAAAAAGTGGTTAGCCACTACCTGTTTTCTCAGGAAAGGTCCATCTTCAGAGCTCTCCTGGCATTTGGCCATCCTCACATCATTAGGTACCAAGAAAACTGACTCTGTCCTTGGTAAATCCAAACAAGTGATCCCACTGGGCCTGGGACTGGGACTGCCTCTGGGTGCCTGGCTTCTTGGATACCAAGTTCAGAGAGTTCCATCACCAAGGAAATGAGGTATGTCACATTCTTTGGAACTGAATGAGGTCACTGCCTTGGCAACCACTTTGTCCTAACAGTTGCTTCCAAGGGTTACATAAGATGGAGGTTTCCCCTACTTCCTGTGACACTTTCATAAGGTAGAATGTATATCAACCATTGGCACCCGGGAACAGCTCTCCACTCAGGCCTGGATTGTTCCACCTTGTCTACAATAAGAAGAGAGAGGCAGATTCAGACACATCCCTTCATCCTGACCAGGTTGTTTGCCATGGAAGATGACTTTTGCTCTCTCAGGTGCTTCATACCTGCCTACAACTTCTCCAGGTATCATTTGTGCATGGGCATTTGAGGTTCTCATCTGGTGGAAGATCCCCAACTTTCCTGTATTGTAAGAACCCCTCTGTCCCTGCTCTTCTGTAAAATGATTGAGGGAAGAGTGTATACTTGGGGTTAAAAACAGGTTTGATTTGGTGACGAAGGATTCTGTGCGATGAATAATGGGATTGGGAACCTGCAATATTTACAAGAATATAGAGGTGAAATATAAGTATGAAAAAAGAAATCTACTTATGCTTTGAAGCCCAGAAGGGTTTTGCCTTTGATTGGGATACTTAGGTTTGAATGATGTTCTGCAAAGATGTCTCAGATAATTTGATATACAATGGCATAGGACCTTGTACATTGGATGATTGAATTTAGAAGAGAACATCCAGTCAAAAAGGGATATTAACTAGGATTAGGAAGATAGTCGGTAGGTTTAGGAAGACGAGTGAGTATAGGATTTGGACCAAAAGTTCTTTAGCAATAGACTTTTGGTTATAGAGTGAATGTAAATGTCAGCACATATGAAGAGTCAGACACTATGTTGAACTGGGGAAAATATGTAGAAAAGCAGATATCAATGGAAACATTACGAAATCAGGCAAAGTATAAAGTGAGGGATAGAATTAGACATTTTCAACAGGGTTGAGTTTCAATATATAAATTAGGAAACAACAAATATGTAGTCACCAATAGGAGTGACAATTGACAGGATTAGGCAACCTGGACATGGATGTTTTTAGAAATCCATGTTCACTTTCCATTTAGGCTTTGGTACAATCATAAGTGTGACCTTTCCATTTTTTGCCCAGAATATTACTGTGATAATGAGGTGACATGAGTATTTCTTTCACCATTTCTGGGAGCAATATATTGAAGATGTAAAATTAGAATCGGGGGTACAAATAGGTTTACCCTGTTTCTATGAACATAGAGAAAAACCACGAATAGACCATACTGTGAATAAATAATATAAATTTTTTGAACTTTAAATAATGAATTGAACTGATATCTGAAAAATAAAAGGAAATTGTATATTGATATACAATCATTCATTCCAACCAGTTATATATCTAATGGAAATATTAGTGTTTTGGTTTATCATGAAGAGTGTGTGAGTTTTGCTTCAAAATGATTATGGAAATTCAAAATAATGTGTTTGGAAAGAAGTCTCATGAAAAGACCAGTCAAGAAACCCTGACAATACATGTGTTCTGAAGCAAGAAGTGATTAATGTTGAAACAAATGCCTATTAATTTGTGAACTTGTGGATGAAATGTATATCCTATGATGTGCAAAAACTGAAGAAACCATAATGTACCAGTGTCGAATACAAATGAATGACAAATTACATATCATGTCCCATAGGAGTCTACTTGCATTGATGTTAGACTGGGTCAGATACTGTAGAATAATTAGGATTTGTATGCACCCTTCACTGAAGTTAGTAGTCAGTACTAGGAAACAAATATGTATTTCAGGTGGATGAATATTTCTGATTATAATCTTGTGAAAAGTTGATTATAAATCAACATACATGAACATGAATGAATTTAGAGAGTGTATACTAGAAACATATATTTTATATTTGGAAAACTTTGGAGAGTATATCTATATCTATATCTTTACACACACACACACACACACACACACACAACATTCACAGACATTAAAAAGTACCAATATAAATGCCAATCGAAATTCATCAGTAAATATATATCATCCATAGATGCAAAAATATTTATGTTTCTGAACATGAGTTTATGTATAATGTTGTTCTTCTAGGACGCTCTCTTATAGGTTGAATTTTCATTTCCAATAGCATTTAGGAGGAGTGAACACTTCTCACAATTTGTATCTGCCAAGACATCCACCTTACAAAAATGTACGTGTGATACCTGGTAGGATTCTATATATGCATATAAATATACATGTGTGAATAGGCTACAGAAATTGGAAACAAGTATTCACATATTTGTTAAGTTTAAAAACACATGGAGAATATTTCAATTAAAATTTGACTAGATGTATAACTCCTACCTTATATAATGCAAATGTCAAGTCCAACTATAGAACATGTCTCCTCTGAAGTGCTTGTATTTCTATTGTGTTGGGTTAATTTTCCCCATTATATTAGGATGAATAGTCTGAGTCTACTAGGTATGGGTTAGTGTCAGGGATTCAGTACTTCGAATGAAAAATTGGAAAATGAATCCAATGTGTATGTAAATATATGCTGCACAAATATCCTCCCGCTCTCATCCAAAACAATGCCTTGACATTACCTTCACCCCAAGTAAGACACAATTAGAGGACAAGAGTTACACAATCAGTGAATACATATCTGGAATGGAAAATGCTCAGGAGTTCACAACCTTGGAGGTGGTTTAGGAGTTTCCAAAAGTAAGGGACATGGTAAACACTCCACAAACATGTAACTCTGCTGGCCTAAAAACTGTTTGAGAAACTGCCTCTGAGCTTCCGCACTTGAAATATATGTTGTTTTCATGAGATTTGGCTTCCTTTGTAGTGAGACCATCAAAGCTGGGTCTGCATCTATGTGACCTGGAGGACATGGTTTCTTATTTTCCAATGAACAACATGAAGCAGTGCTGAATCCTCTCTTTATAGGTAAACTGAGGCCACTGGGGACTAAGTGTCTCCCCGTCTCCCCGTGTGGTCTGTGAAGCCATTTGGTCCTCCTCCACTTTTTGTGGTGTTTAGGCTGCTGCACTGTGAGTTTGGTATTTGTTTCACGAAATACTAGCAGCCTAACTGGGACACAGTGCTGGAGGGAGTTCTGTCACGTGTGGTGGGTCAGGGTCTGCAATAGAATGCACCAACTAGGCTTCTATCTCTCACAGCTTGCCCCATTGCCCCCTTGTCCATATCAACCTGATTCTTAATTTTCCTCTTAAAACTCTCCATATAACAAGATGCCTTTACATATAAGGGTCTGCTGGCAGCACCATGTCAGTTACAAGCCATTTGGAATCCAATGGAAGATGCACATGGTCCTACCACGGATGTTTTATCAAACGCCTCCCCACCACTGCTCTAGACCCACTACTCAGCTGGCTCCAAATTACTGGCATCTCTGTTCTACACCATTTTCATGAAACTCAGTAAATCAAGGAACTTTCTGGTATACTCATGATCAGCAGCAGGACATCCAATGTTTCTCCAGTGCCACCTGGTCATAGGAATTTCAAAAATTTCATGGTATTTATCTAGCCATTTTTCAAGCATGAAGTTGGAGGCACTGTGGGTTTCAATTCATTAGGCAAACATTAAATTGTGAGGAAGCTCATTTCAATGAAATCTCTGGAGAACTGTCACAGGCAAGGCTTCCCAAAGAATGGACAAAACGTCACATTAGGCCAGGCCCATTGAGGTCAACAATGTGAGGTCCATGTGTGTTTTGACTCTCAATTATGGCTGCCATTTCTTTAAGAATAAAATCATGTGATATCCTTGCTGAGATTCCCAGGCCTCTGTGGAAATCTACCCGGGGCCTAGGTCTCAGTTTCCAAGAGCGACTTTCATGCGTGGCCTCTTAAAATCCCAACAAAATTCATGGCAATGCTTCTCTGAGTTCAGTTCCAAAACCCAGTGTCTAAGGGGAATCACACCAGAGTTCAAGCCCACGTGGACCCAGTCATTTTTTCCAATGCCACACAAATGACCAACATTAAAACCAAAACACTCCCACTTGGCCCTCACCTTATTCCATATAGTCAATCATCTTAACCTCTGGCTGGAGGTTTCCATGAGGGACACAGCCCAAGACAGTGTCCAAAATCAGCTCGTTTGCCCCTCATTTGCCTAAAGTCAGGGTAGGCTGGACACCGTTGCTGTGAACCAGGAGTGAACAAATAAGCCTGCCGTTAATACTTCTGTGTTTCTCCAATTTGAGGCCTACTGATTTTAGGTATGGATTCTTTAGGTGATTTAGAGTCATGTGAAAACACAAGCACCTCTGCAGGGCTTTAAGAACTCATTTGATCCAAAGAATCCCTATTCTCATTTGTTGGAGTGCAGGAACCTAACAGAGGAAGGCAAGAGACTTCATCCACAATGAATGATATTTTTTTGCCATTTTGGTTTTGGAAGCTAACATGGGATCATTCTTAAGATCCATCAGGTGCTGAGAATCTATGTCACAGCCACACACAGGTCCAAGAGGCTGATAAAGACACATACCTTTCCAAAGCAATTAAACAAAGAGGCACAGGTGAGGCCCATTCATTTCCATTTGAAAACTGTTTTCTTCAAGCTTCACAAAGGGGTGGCCTGAGGCAAAGACCTTCCTGACATTCAGTGCAACACAACAATAAGTAAGCAAAAGGCCCAAAGCAGGGTTTCTGCACTGAGACTTTCCTGGTCACACAGAAATCTGAGTTTTCTGAGATGCTCGCCATTCTCTTCAACTATCCTTTACATGGCCATGTCACAGAGCTTGGAGGTGGTACATATTTTGGACACAAATCCCTGAGCCTATTCTGGAGAGTGGCCAGAATTCAGGAAGAAAACAACAACTTAGAAAGATAGCAGATGTTGCACATCGGTAAGACAAGCTGCAGTCCATTCATATATTGGGCAGGATGAATTATGGGAAGATTTATACTAGACAGGACACATCCATTAATGCATTCTCTTTTCTAATGTCTACAACAACGGACACAGTGGGATACACATACACAGAAACACTCGCCTTGTCAAATGACTTACTGTCCGCTCCAAACCAAACAAACCGCCATTTCTATCTATTCTCAGAACATGACACAAAACAACAAACCCAAACCCACTCCCACAAAGGCACCTCCTTCCCCCAAGTAGGTCTGTGAGTATCAGGAGTGTCCTCTGACTGTGGGCCATAATATGTTCCCCCGAAATGGCCTGTCTTCTCTCAGATCTTGTTTCCTTGACCAACTCTGTGAAGATGTCAGGAAAAAGTGGGTAGCCACTACCTGTTTACTCAGGAAAGGTCCATCTTCAGAGCTCTCCTGGCATTTGGCCATCCTCACATGATTAGGGACCAAGAAAACTGACTCTGTCCTTGGTAAATCCAAACAAGTGAGCCCACTGGGCCTGGGACTGGGACTGCCTCTGGGTGCCTGGCTTCTTGGATACCAAGTTCAGAGAGTTCCATCACCAAGGAAATGAGGTATGTCACATTCTTTGGAACTGAATGAGGTCACTGCCTTGGCAACCACTTTTTCCTAACAGTTGCTTCCAAGGGTTACATAAGATGGAGGTTTCCCCTACTTCCTGTGACACTTTCATAAGGTAGAATGTATATCAACCATTGGCACCCGGGAACAGCTCTCCACTCAGGCCTGGATTGTTCCACCTTGTCTACAATAAGAAGAGAGAGGCAGATTCAGACACATCCCTTCATCCTGACCAGGTTGTTTGCCATGGAAGATGACTTTTGCTCTCTCAGGTGCTTCATACCTGCCTACAACTTCTCCAGGTATCATTTGTGCATGGACATTTGAGGTTCTCATCTGGTGGAAGATCCCCAACTTTCCTGTATTGTAAGAACCCCTCTGTCCCTGCTCTTCTGTAAAATGATTGAGGGAACAGTGTATACTTGGGGTTAAAAACAGGTTTGATTTGGTGACGAATGATTCTGTGCGATGAATAATGGCATTGGGAACCTGCAATATTTACAAGAATATAGAGGTGAAATATAAGTATGAAAAAAGAAATCTAGGTATGCTTTGAAGCCCAGAAGGGTTTTGCCCTTGATTGGGATACTTAGCTTTGAATTATGTTCTGCAAAGGTGTCTCAGATAATTTGATATACAATGGCATAGGACCTTGTACATTGGATGATTGAATTTAGAAGAGAACATCCAGTCAAAAAGGGATATTCAGTAGGATTAGGAAGATAGTCGGTAGGTTTAGGAAGACGAGTGAGTATAGGATATGGACCAAAAGTTCTTTAGCAATAGACTTTTGGTTATAGAGTGAATGTAAATGTCAGCACATATGAAGAGTCAGACACTATGTTGAACTGGGGAAAATATGTAGAAAAGCAGATATCAATGGAAACATTATGAAATCAGGCAAAGTATAAAGTGAGGGATAGAATTAGACATTTTCAACAGTGTTGAGTTTCAATATATAAATTAGGAAAAAACAAATATGTAGTCACCAATAGGAGTGACAATAGACAGCATTAGGCAACCTGGACATGGATTTTTTTAGAAATCCATGTTCACTTTCCATTTAGGCTTTGGTACAATCATAAGTGTGACCTTTCCATTTTTTGTCCAGAATATTACTGTGATAATGAGGTGACATGAGTATTTCTTTCACCATTTCTGGGAGCAATATATTGAAGATGTAAAATTAGAATCGGGGGTACAAATAGGTGTACCCTGTTTCTATGAACATAGAGAAAAACCACGAATAGACCATACTGTGAATTAATAATATAACTTTTTTGAACTTTAAATAATGAATTGAACTGATATCTGAAAAATAAAAGGAAATTGTATATTGATATACAATCATTCATTCCAACCAGTTATATATCTAATGGAAATATTAGTGTTTTGGTTTATCATGAAGAGTGTGTGAGTTTTGCTTCAAAATGATTATGGAAATTCAAAATAATGTGTTTGGAAAGAAGTCACATGAAAAGACCAGTCAAGAAACCCTGACAATACATGTGTTCTGAAGCAAGAAGTGATTAATGTTGAAACAAATGCCTATTAATTTGTGAACTTGTGGATGAAATGTATATCCTATGATGTGCAAAAACTGAAGAAACAATAATGTACCAGTGTCGAAAACAAATGAATGACAAATTACATATCATGTCCCATAGGAGTCTACTTGCATTGATGTTAGACTGGGTCAGATACTGTAGAATAATTAGGATTTGTATGCACCCTTCACTGAAGTTAGTAGTCAGTACTAGGAAACAAATATATATTTCAGGTGGATGAATATTTCTGATTATAATCTTGTGAAAAGTTGATTATAAATCAACATACATGAACATGAATGAATTTAGAGAGTGTATACTAGACACATATATTTCATATTTGGAAAACTTTGGAGAGTATATCTATATCTATATCTATACACACACACACACACACACACACACACACACACACACACACAACACTCACAGACATTAAAAAGTACCAATATAAATGCCAATCGAAATTCTTCAGTAAATATATATCATCCACAGATGCAAAAATATTTATGTACTGAACATGAGTTTATGTATAATGTTGTTCTTCTAGGACGCTCTCTTATAGGTTGAATTTTCATTTCCAACAGCATTTAGGAGGAGTGAACACTTCTCACAATTTGTATCTGCCAAGACATCCACCTTACAAAAATGTACGTGTGATACCTGGTAGGATTCTATATATGCATATAAATATACATGTGTGAATAGGCTACAGAAATTGGAAACAAGTATTCACATATTTGTTAAGTTTAAAAACACATGGAGAATATTTCAATTAAAATTTGACTAGATGTATAACTCCTACCTTATATAATGCAAATGTCAAGTCCAACTATAGAACATGTCTCCTCTGAAGTGCTTGTATTTCTATTGTGTTGGGTTAATTTTCCCCATTATATTAGGATGAATAGTCTGAGTCTACTAGGTATGGGTTAGTGTCAAGGATTCAGTACTTCGAATGAAAAATTGGAAAATGAATCCAATGTGTATGTAAATATATGCTGCACAAATATCCTCCCGCTCTCATCCAAAACAATGCCTTGACATTACCTTCACCCCAAGTAAGACACAATTAGAGGAGAAGAGTTACACAATCAGTGAATACATATCTGGAATGGAAAATGCTCAGGAGTTCACAACCTTGGAGGTGGTTTAGGAGTTTCCAAAAGTAAGGGACATGGTAAACACTCCACAAACATGTAACTCTGCTGGCCTAAAAACTTTTTGAGAAACTGCCTCTGAGCTTCCGCACTTGAAATATATGTTGTTTTCATGAGATTTGGCTTCCTTTGTAGTGAGACCATCAAAGCTGGGTCTGCATCTATGTGACCTGGAGGACATGGTTTTTTATTTTAAAATGAACAAGATGAAGCAGTGCTGAATCCTCTCTTTATAGGTAAACTGAGGCCACTGGGGACTAAGTGTCTCCCCATCTCCCCGTGTGGACTGTGAAGCCATTTGGTCCTCCTCCACTTTTTGTGGTGTTTAGGCTGCTGCACTGTGAGTTTGGTATTTGTTTCACGAAATACTAGCAGCTAAACTGGGACACAGTGCTGGAGGGAGTTCTGTCACGTGTGGTGGGTGAGGGTCTGCAAGAGAATGCACCAACTAGGCTTCTATCTCTCACAGCTTGCCCCATTGCCCCCTTGTCCATATCAACCTGATTCTTAATTTTCCTCTTAAAAATCTCCATATAACAAGATGCCTTTACATATAAAGGTCTGCTGGCAGCACCATGTCAGTTACAAGCCATTTGGAATCCAATGGTAGATCCACATGGCCCTACCACGGATGTTTTATCAAACACCTCCCCAGCACTGCTCTAGACCCACTACTCAGCAGGCTCCAAATTACTGGCATCTCTGTTCTACACCATTTTCATGAAACTCAGTAAATCAAGGCTCTGTCTGGTATACTCATGATCAGCAATAGGACATCCAATGTTTCTCCAGTGCCACCTGGTCATAGGAATTTCAAAAATTTCATGGTATTTATCTAGCCATTTTTCAAGCATGAAGTTGGAGGCACTGTGGGTTTCAATTCATTCAGCAAACATTAAATGGTGAGGAAGCTCATTTCAATGAAATCTCTGGAGAAATCTCACAGGCAAGGCTTCCCAAAGAATGGACAAAAGGTCACAGTAGGCCAGGCCCATTGAGGTCTACAATGTGAGGTGCATGTGTGTTTTGACTCTCAACTATGGATGCCATTTCTTTAAGAATAAAATCATGTGATATCCTTGCTGAGATTCCCAGGCCTCTGTGGAAATCTACCCGGGGCCTAGGTCTCAGTTTCCAAGAGCGACTTTCATGCGTGGCCTCTTAAAATCCCAACAAAATTCATAGCAATGCTTCTCTGAGTTCAGTTCCAAAACCCAGTGTTTAATGGGAATCAAACCAGAGTTCAAGCCCACGTGGACCCAGTCATTTTTTCCAATGCCACACAAATGACCAACATTAAAACCAAAACACTCCCACATGGCCCTCACCTTATTCCATATAGTCAATCATCTTAACCTCTGGCTGGAGGTTTCCATGAGGGACACAGCCCAAGACAGTGTACAAAATCAGCTCTTTGCCCCTCATTTGCCTAAAGTCAGGGTAGCCTGGACACCGTTGCTGTGAACCAGGAGTGAACAAATAAGCCTGCCGTTAATACTTCTGTGTTTCTCCAATTTGAGGCCTACTGATTTTAGGTATGGATTCTTTAGGTGATTTAGAGTCATGCGAAAACACAAGCACCTCTGCAGGGCTTTGAAAAACTCATTTGACTCACAGAATCCCTATTCTCATTTGTTGGAGTGCAGGAACCTAACAGAGGAAGGCAAGAGTCTTCATCCACAATGAATGATATTTTTTGCCATTTTGGTTTTGGAAGCTCACATGGGATCATTCTTAAGATCCATCAGGTGCTGAGAATCTAAGTCACAGCCACACACAGGTCCAAGAGGCTGATAAAGACACATCCCTTTCCAAAGCAATTAAGCAAAGAACCAAAGGTGAGGCCCATTCATTTCCATTTGAAAACTGTTTTCTTCAGGCTTCACAAAGGGGTGGCCTGAGGCAAAGACCTTCCTGACATTCAGTGCAACACAACAATAAGTAAGCAAAAAGCCCAAAGCAGTGTTTCTGCACTGGGACTTTCCTGGTCACACTGATATCTGAGTTTTCTGAGATGCTCGCCATTCTCTTCAACTATCCTTTACATGGCCATGTCACAGAGCTTGGAGGTGGTACATATTTTGGACACAAATCCCTGAGCCCATTCTGGAGAGTGGCCAGAATTCAGGAAGAAAACAACAACTTAGAAAGATAGCAGGTGTTGCACATCGATAAGACAAGCTGCAGTCCATTCATATATTGGGCAGTATGAATTATAGGGAAGATTTATACTAGATAGGACACATCCATTAATGCATTCTTTTTTCCAATGTCTACAACAACGGATACAGTGGGATACACATAAACAGAAACACTCGCCTTGTCAAATGACTTACTAGAAACTGTCTGCTCCAAACCAAACAAACCGCCTTTTCGATCTATTCTCAGAACATGAGACAATACAACAAACCCACACCCACTCCTACAAAGGCATCTCCTTCCCCCAAGTGGGTCTGTGACTATCCGGAGTGTCCTCTGACTGGTGGGCCATACTATGTTCCCCCGAAATGGCCTGTCTTCTCTCAGATCTTGTTTCCTTGACCAACTCTGTGAAGATGTCAGGAAAAAGTGGTTAGCCACTACCTGTTTTCTCAGGAAAGGTCCATCTTCAGAGCTCTCCTGGCATTTGGCCATCCTCACATCATTAGGTACCAAGAAAACTGACTCTGTCCTTGGTAAATCCAAACAAGTGATCCCACGGGGCCTGGGACTGGGACTGCCTCTGGGTGCCTGGCTTCTTGGATACCAAGTTCAGAGAGTTCCATCACCAAGGAAATGAGGTATGTCACATTCTTTGGAACTGAATGAGGTCACTGCCTTGGCAACCACTTTGTCCTAACAGTTGCTTCCAAGGGTTACATAAGATGGAGGTTTCCCCTACTTCCTGTGACACTTTCATAAGGTAGAATGTATATCAACCATTGGCACCCGGGAACAGCTCTCCACTCAGGCCTGGATTGTTCCACCTTGTCTACAATAAGAAGAGAGAGGCAGATTCAGACACATCCCTTCATCCTGACCAGGTTGTTTGCCATGGAAGATGACTTTTGCTCTCTCAGGTGCTTCATACCTGCCTACAACTTCTCCAGGTATCATTTGTGCATGGACATTTGAGGTTCTCATCTGGTGGAAGATCCCCAACTTTCCTGTATTGTAAGAACCCCTCTGTCCCTGCTCTTCTGTAAAATGATTGAGGGAACAGTGTATACTTGGGGTTAAAAACAGGTTTGATTTGGTGACGAATGATTCTGTGCGATGAATAATGGCATTGGGAACCTGCAATATTTACAAGAATATAGAGGTGAAATATAAGTATGAAAAAAGAAATCTAGGTATGCTTTGAAGCCCAGAAGGGTTTTGCCCTTGATTGGGATACTTAGCTTTGAATTATGTTCTGCAAAGTTGTCTCAGATAATTTGATATACAATGGCATAGGACCTTGTACATTGGATGATTGAATTTAGAAGAGAACATCCAGTCAAAAAGGATATTCAGTAGGATTAGGAAGATAGTCGGTAGGTTTAGGAAGACGAGTGAGTATAGGATTTGGACCAAAAGTTCTTTAGCAATAGACTTTTGGTTATAGAGTGAATGTAAATGTCAGCACATATGAAGAGTCAGACACTATGTTGAACTGGGGAAAATATGTAGAAAAGCAGATATCAATGGAAACATTACGAAATCAGGCAAAGTATAAAGTGAGGGATAGAATTAGACATTTTCTACAGGGTTGAGTTTCAATATATAAATTAGGAAAAAACAAATATGTAGTCACCAATAGGAGTGACAATTGACAGCATTAGGCAACCTGGACATGGATGTTTTTAGAAATCCATGTTCACTTTCCATTTAGGCTTTGGTACAATCATAAGTGTGACCTTTCCATTTTTTGTCCAGAATATTACTGTGATAATGAGGTGACATGAGTATTTCTTTCACCATTTCTGGGAGCAATATATTGAAGATGTAAAATTAGAATCGGGGGTACAAATAGGTGTACCCTGTTTCTATGAACATAGAGAAAAACCACGAATAGACCATACTGTGAATAAATAATATAAATTTTTTGAACTTTAAATAATGAATTGAACTGATATCTGAAAAATTAAAGGAAATCGTACATTGATATACAATCATTCATTCCAACCAGTTATATATCTAATGGAAATATTAGTGTTTTGGTTTATCATGAAGAGTGTGTGAGTTTTGCTTCAAAATGATTATGGAAATTCAAAATAATGTGTTTGGAAAGAAGTCTCATGAAAAGACCAGTCAAGAAACCCTGACAATACATGTGTTCTGAAGCAAGAAGTGATTAATGTTGAAACAAATGCCTATTAATTTGTGAACTTGTGGATGAAATGTATATCCTATGATGTGCAAAAACTGAAGAAACAATAATGTACCAGTGTCAAAAACAAATGAATGACAAATTACATATCATGTCCCATAGGAGTCTACTTGCATTGATGTTAGACTGGGTCAGATACTGTAGAATAATTAGGATTTGTATGCACCCTTCACTGAAGTTAGTAGTCAGTACTAGGAAACAAATATGTATTTCAGGTGGATGAATATTTCTGATTATAATCTTGTGAAAAGTTGATTATAAATCAACATACATGAACATGAATGAATTTAGAGAGTGTATACTAGACACATATATTTCATATTTGGAAAACTTTGGAGAGTATATCTATATCTATATCTATACACACAAACACACACACACACACACACACACACACACAACACTCACAGACATTAAAAAGTACCAATATAAATGCCAATCGAAATTCGTCAGTAAATATATATCATCCACAGATTCAAAAATATTTATGTACTGAACATGAGTTTATGTATAATGTTGTTCTTCTAGGACGCTCTCTTATAGGTTGAATTTTCATTTCCAACAGCATTTAGGAGGAGTGAACACTTCTCACAATTTGTATCTGCCAAGACATCCACCTTACAAAAATGTAGGTGTGATACCTGGTAGGATTCTATATATGCATATAAATATACATGTGTGAATAGGCTACAGAAATTGGAAACAAGTATTCACATATTTGTTAAGTTTAAAAACACATGGAGAATATTTCAATTAAAATTTGACGAGATGTATAACTCCTACCTTATATAATGCAAATGTCAAGTTCAACTATAGAACATGTCTCCTCTGAAGTGCTTGTATTTCTATTGTGTTGGGTTAATTTTCCCCATTATATTAGGATGAATAGTCTGAGTCTACTAGGTATGGGTTAGTGTCAGGGATTCAGTACTTCGAATGAAAAATTGGAAAATGAATCCAATGTGTATGTAAATATATGCTGCACAAATATCCTCCCGCTCTCATCCAAAACAATGCCTTGACATTACCTTCACCCCAAGTAAGACACAATTAGAGGACAAGAGTTACAAAATCAGTGAATACATATCTGGAATGGAAAATGCTCAGGAGTTCACAACCTTGGAGGTGGTTTAGGAGTTTCCAAAAGTAAGGGACATGGTAAACACTCCACAAACATGTAACTCTGCTGGCCTAAAAACTGTTTGAGAAACTGCCTCTGAGCTTCCGCACTTGAAATATATGTTGTTTTCATGAGATTTGGCTTCCTTTGTAGTGAGACCATCAAAGCTGGGTCTGCATCTATGTGACCTGGAGGACATGGTTTCTTATTTTCCAATGAACAAGATGAAGCAGTGCTGAATCCTCTCTTTATTGGTAAACTGAGGCCACTGGGGACTAAGTGTCTCCCCGTCTCCCCATGTGGACTGTGAAGCCATTTGGTCCTCCTCCACTTTTTGTGGTGTTTAGGCTGCTGCACTGTGAGTTTGGTATTTGTTTCACGAAATACTAGCAGCCTAACTGGGACACAGTGCTGGAGGGAGTTCTGTCACGTGTGGTGGGTCAGGGTCTGCAAGAGAATGCACCAACTAGGCTTCTATCTCTCACAGCTTGCCCCATTGCCCCCTTGTCCATATCAACCTGATTCTTAATTTTCCTCTTAAAACTCGCCATATAACAAGATGCCTTTACATATAAGGGTCTGCTGGCAGCACCATGTCAGTTACAAGCCATTTGGAATCCAATGGTAGATGCACATGGTCCTACCACGGATGTTTTATCAAATGCCTCCCCACCACTGCTCTAGACCCACTACTCAGCAGGCTCCAAATTACTGGCATCTCTGTTCTACACCATTTTCATGAAACTCAGTAAATCAAGGCACTGTCTGGTATACTCATGATCAGCAGCAGGACATCCAATGTTTCTCCAGTGCCACCTGGTCATAGGAATTTCAAAAATTTCATGGTATTTATCTACCCATTTTTCAAGCATGAAGTTGGAGGCACTGTGGGTTTCAATTCATTAGGCAAACATTAAATGGTGAGGAAGCTCATTTCAATGAAATCTCTGGAGAACTGTCACAGGCAAGGCTTCCCAAAGAATGGACAAAACGTCACATTAGGCCAGGCCCATTGAGGTCAACAATGTGAGGTCCATGTGTGTTTTGACTCTCAATTATGGCTGCCATTTCTTTAAGAATAAAATCATGTGATATCCTTGCTGAGATTCCCAGGCCTCTGTGGAAATCTACCCGGGGCCTAGGTCTCAGTTTCCAAGAGCGACTTTCATGCGTGGCCTCTTAAATTCCCAACAAAATTCATGGCAATGCTTCTCTGAGTTCAGTTCCAAAACCCAGTGTCTAAGGGGAATCACACCAGAGTTCAAGCCCACGTGGACCCAGTCATTTTTTCCAATGCCACACAAATGACCAACATTAAAACCAAAACACTCCCACATGGCCCTCACCTTATTCCATATAGTCAATCATCTTAACCTCTGGCTGGAGGTTTCCATGAGGGACACAGCCCAAGACAGTGTCCAAAATCAGCTCGTTTGCCCCTCATTTGCCTAAAGTCAGGGTAGCCTGGACACCGTTGCTGTGAACCAGGAGTGAACAAATAAGCCTGCCGTTAATACTTCTGTGTTTCTCCAATTTGAGGCCTACTGATTTTAGGTATGGATTCTTTAGGTGATTTAGAGTCATGCGAAAACACAAGCACCTCTGCAGGGCTTTAAGAACTCATTTGATCCAAAGAATCCCTATTCTCATTTGTTGGAGTGCAGGAACCTAACAGAGGAAGGCAAGAGACTTCATCCACAATGAATGATATTTTTTTGCCATTTTGGTTTTGGAAGCTCACATGGGATCATTCTTAAGATCCATCAGGTGCTGAGAATCTAAGTCACAGCCACACACAGGTCCAAGAGGCTGATAAAGACACATCCCTTTCCAAAGCAATTAAACAAAGAGGCACAGGTGAGGCCCATTCATTTCCATTTGAAAACTGTTTTCTTCAAGCTTCACAAAGGGGTGGCCTGAGGCAAAGACCTCCTGACATTCAGTGCAACACAACAATAAGTAAGCAAAAGGCCCAAAGCAGGGTTTCTGCACTGAGACTTTCCTGGTCACACAGAAATCTGAGTTTTCTGAGATGCTCGCCATTCTCTTCAACTATCCTTTACATGGCCATGTCACAGAGCTTGGAGGTGGTACATATTTTGGACACAAATCCCTGAGCCTATTCTGGAGAGTGGCCAGAATTCAGGAAGAAAACAACAACTTAGAAAGATAGCAGGTGTTGCACATCGATAAGACAAGCTGCAGTCCATTCATATATTGGGCAGGATGAATTATGGGAAGATTTATATTAGACAGGACACATCCATTAATGCATTCTCTTTTCTAATGTCTACAACAACGGACACAGTGGGATACACATACACAGAAACACTCGCTTTGTCAAATGACTTACTGTCCGCTCCAAACCAAACAAACCGCCATTTCTATCTATTCTCAGAACATGACACAAAAAAACAAACCCAAACCCACTCCCACAAAGGCACCTCCTTCCCCCAAGTAGGTCTGTGAGTATCTGGAGTGTCCTTTGACTGTGGGCCATAATATGTTCCCCCGAAATGGCCTGTCTTCTCTCAGATCTTGTTTCCTTGACCAACTCTGTGAAGATGTCAGGAAAAAGTGGGTAGCCACTACCTGTTTACTCAGGAAAGGTCCATCTTCAGAGCTCTCCTGGCATTTGGCCATCCTCACATGATTAGGGACCAAGAAAACTGACTCTGTCCTTGGTAAATCCAAACAAGTGAGCCCACTGGGCCTGGGACTGGGACTGCCTCTGGGTGCCTGGCTTCTTGGATACCAAGTTCAGAGAGTTCCATCACCAAGTAAATGAGGTATGTCACATTATTTGGAACTGAATGAGGTCACTGCCTTGGCAACCACTTTGTCCTAACAGTTGTTTGCAAGGGTTACATAAGATGGAGGTTTCCCCTACTTCCTGTGACACTTTCATAAGGTAGAATGTATATCAACCATTGGCACCCAGGAACAGCTCTCCACTCAGGCCTGGATTGTTCCACCTTGTCTACAATAAGAAGAGAGAGGCAGATTCAGACACATCCCTTCATCCTGACCAGGTTGTTTGCCATGGAAGATGACTTTTGCTCTCTCAGGTGCTTCATACCTGCCTACAACTTCTCCAGGTATCATTTGTGCATGGACATTTGAGGTTCTCATCTGGTGGAAGATCCCCAACTTTCCTGTATTGTAAGAACCCATCTGTCCCTGCTCTTCTGTAAAATGATTGAGGGAACAGTGTATACTTGGGGTTAAAAACAGGTTTGATTTGGTGACGAATGATTCTGTGCGATGAATAATGGGATTGGGAACCTGCAATATTTACAAGAATATAGAGGTGAAATATAAGTATGAAAAAAGAAATCTAGGTATGCTTTGAAGCCCAGAAGGGTTTTGCCCTTGATTGGGATACTTAGCTTTGAATTATGTTCTGCAAAGATGTCTCAGATAATTTGATATACAATGGCATAGGACCTTGTACATTGGATGATTGAATTTAGAAGAGAACATCCAGTCAAAAAGGGATATTCAGTAGGATTAGGAAGATAGTCGGTAGGTTTAGGAAGACGAGTGAGTATAGGATTTGGACCAAAAGTTCTTTAGCAATAGACTTTTGGTTATAGAGTGAATGTAAATGTCAGCACATATGAAGAGTCAGACACTATGTTGAACTGGGGAAAATATGTAGAAAAGCAGATATCAATGGAAACATTACGAAATCCGGCAAAGTATAAAGTGAGGGATAGAATTAGACATTTTCAACAGGGTTGAGTTTCAATATATAAATTAGGAAAAAACAAATATGTAGTCACCAATAGGAGTGACAATTGACAGCATTAGGCAACCTGGACATGGATGTTTTTAGAAATCCATGTTCACTTTCCATTTAGGCTTTGGTACAATCATAAGTGTGACCTTTCCATTTTTTGTCCAGAATATTACTGTGATAATGAGGTGACATGAGTATTTCTTTCACCATTTCTGGGAGCAATATATTGAAGATGTAAAATTAGAATCGGGGGTACAAATAGGTGTACCCTGTTTCTATGAACATAGAGAAAAACCACGAATAGACCATACTGTGAATTAATAATATAACTTTTTTGAACTTTAAATAATGAATTGAACTGATATCTGAAAAATAAAAGGAAATTGTATATTGATATACAATCATTCATTCCAACCAGTTATATATCTAATGGAAATATTAGTGTTTTGGTTTATCATGAAGAGTGTGTGAGTTTTGCTTCAAAATGATTATGGAAATTCAAAATTATGTGTTTGGAAAGAAGTCTCATGAAAAGACCAGTCAAGAAACCCTGACAATACATGTGTTCTGAAGCAAGAAGTGATTAATGTTGAAACAAATGCCTATTAATTTGTGAACTTGTGGATGAAATGTATATCCTATGATGTGCAAAAACTGAAGAAACCATAATGTACCAGTGTCGAATACAAATGAATGACAAATTACATATCATGTCCCATAGGAGTCTACTTGCATTGATGTTAGACTGGGTCAGATACTGTAGAATAATTAGGATTTGTATGCACCCTTCACTGAAGTTAGTAATCAGTACTAGGAAACAAATATGTATTTCAGGTGGATGAATATTTCTGATTATAATCTTGTGAAAAGTTGATTATAAATCCACATACATGAACATGAATGAATTTAGAGAGTGTATACTAGACACATATATTTCATATTTGGAAAACTTTGGAGAGTATATCTATATCTATATCTATACACACACACACACACACACACACACACACACACAACACTCACAGACATTAAAAAGTACCAATATAAATGCCAATCGAAATTCGTCAGTAAATATATATCATCCACAGATGCAAAAATATTTATGTTACTGAACATGAGTTTATGTATAATGTTGTTCTTCTAGGACGCTCTCTTATAGGTTGAATTTTCATTTCCAACAGCATTTAGGAGGAGTGAACACTTCTCACAATTTGTATCTGCCAAGACATCCACCTTACAAAAATGTACGTGTGATACCTGGTAGGATTCTATATATGCATATAAATATACATGTGTGAAAAGGCTACAGAAATTGGAAAGAAGTATTCACATATTTGTTAAGTTTAAAAACACATGGAGAATATTTCAATTAAAATTTGACTAGATGTATAACTCCTACCTTATATAATGCAAATGTCAAGTCCAACTATAGAACATGTCTCCTCTGAAGTGCTTGTATTTCTATTGTGTTGGGTTAATTATCCCCATTATATTAGGATGAATAGTCTGAGTCTACTAGGTATGGGTTAGTGTCAGGGATTCAGTACTTCGAATGAAAAATTGGAAAATGAATCAAATGTGTATGTAAATATATGCTGCACAAATATCCTCCCGCTCTCATCCAAAACAATGCCTTGACATTACCTTCACCCCAAGTAAGACACAATTAGAGGACAAGAGTTACACAATCAGTGAATACATATCTGGAATGGAAAATGCTCAGGAGTTCACAACCTTGGAGGTGGTTTAGGAGTTTCCAAAAGTAAGGGACATGGTAAACACTCCACAAACATGTATCTCTGCTGGCCTAAAAACTTTTTGAGAAACTGCCTCTGAGCTTCCGCACTTGAAATATATGTTGTTTTCATGAGATTTGGCTTCCTTTGTAGTGAGACCATCAAAGCTGGGTCTGCATCTATGTGATCTGGAGGACATGGTTTCTTATTTTCCAATGAACAAGATGAAGCAGTGCTGAATCCTCTCTTTATAGGTAAACTGAGGCCACTAGGGACTAAGTGTCTCCCCGTCTCCCCGTGTGGACTGTGAAGCCATTTGGTCCTCCTCCACTTTTTGTGGTGTTTAGGCTGCTGCAATGTGAGTTTGGTATTTGTTTCACGAAATACTAGCAGCTAAACTGGGACACAGTGCTGGAGGGAGTTTTGTCACGTGTGGTGGGTCAGGGTCTGCAAGAGAATGCACCAACTAGGCTTCTATCTCTCACAGCTTGCCCCATTGCCCCCTTGTCCATATCAACCTGATTCTTAATTTTCCTCTTAAAACTCTCGATATAACAAGATGCCTTTACATATAAGGGTCTGCTGGCAGCACCATGTCAGTTACAAGCCATTTGGAATCCAATGGTTGATGCACATGGTCCTACCACGGATGTTTTATCAAACGCCTCCCCACCACTGCTCTAGACCCACTACTCAGCAGGCTCCAAATTACTGGCATCTCTGTTCTACACCATTTTCATGAAACTCAGTAAATCAAGGCACTGTCTGGTATACTCATGATCAGCAACAGGACATCCAATGTTTCTCCAGTGCCACCTGGTCATAGGAATTTCAAAAATTTCATGGTATTTATGTAGCCATTTTTCAAGCATGAAGTTGGAGGCACTGTGGGTTTCAATTCATTAGGCAAACATTAAATGGTGAGGAAGCTCATTTCAATGAAATCTCTGGAGAACTGTCACAGGCAAGGCTTCCCAAAGAATGGACAAAACGTCACATTAGGCCAGGCCCATTGAGGTCAACAATGTGAGGTCCATGTGTGTTTTGACTCTCAATTATGGCTGCCATTTCTTTAAGAATAAAATCATGTGATATCCTTGCTGAGATTCCCAGGCCTCTGTGGAAATCTACCCGGGGCCTAGGTCTCAGTTTCCAAGAGCGACTTTCATGCGTGGCCTCTTAAAATCCCAACAAAATTCATGGCAATGCTTCTCTGAGTTCAGTTCCAAAACCCAGTGTCTAAGGGGAATCACACCAGAGTTCAAGCCCACGTGGAAACAGTCATGTTTTCCAATGACACACAAATGACCAACATTAAAACCAAAACACTCCCACATGGCCCTCACCTTATTCCATATAGTCAATCATCTTAACCTCTGGCTGGAGGTTTCCATGAGGGACGCAGCCCAAGACAGTGTCCAAAATCAGCTCGTTTGCCAACTCATTTTCCCACAATCAGGGTAGCCTGGACACCGTTGCTGTGAACCAGGAGTGAACAAATAAGCCTGCCGTTAAATCTTCTGTGTTTCTCCAATTTGAGGCCTACTGATTTTAGGTATGGATTCTTTAGGTGATTTAGAGTCATGCGAAAACACAAGCACCTCTGCAGGGCTTGAAGAACTCATTTGATCCAAAGAATCAATATTCTCATTTGTTGGAGTGCAGGAACCTAACAGAGGAAGGCAAGAGACTTCATCCACAATGAATGATATTTTTTTGCCATTTTGGTTTTGGAAGCTCACATGGGATCATTATTAAGATCCATCAGGTGCTGAGAATCTAAGTCACAGCCACACACAGGTCCAAGAGGCTGATAAAGACACATCCCTTTCCAAAGCAATTAAGCAAAGAACCACAGGTGAGGCCCATTCATTTCCATTTGAAAACTGTTTTCTTCAGGCTTCACAAAGGGGTGGCCTGAGGCAAAGACCTTCCTGACATTCAGTGCAACACAACAATAAGTAAGCAAAAAGCCCAAAGCAGTGTTTCTGCACTGAGACTTTCCTGGTCACACTGATATCTGAGTTTTCTGAGATGCTCGCCATTCTCTTCAACTATCCTTTACATGGCCATGTCACAGAGCATGGAGGTGGTACATATTTTGGACACAAATCCATGAGCCTATTCTGGAGAGTTTCCAGAATTCAGGAAGAAAACAACAACTTAGAAAGATAGCAGGTGTTGCACATCGATAAGACAAGCTGCAGTCCATTCATATATTGGGCAGGATGAATTATGGGAAAATTTATACTAGACAGGACACATCCATTAATGCATTCTCTTTTCTAATGTCTACAACAACGGACACAGTGGGATACACATAAACAGGAAACACTCGCCGTGTCAAATGACTTACTAGAAACTGTCCACTCCAAACCAAAGAAAACGCCTTTCCTATCTATTCTCAGAACATGAGACAAAACAACAAACACACACCCACTCCCAAAAAGGCACCTCCTTCCCCCAAGTAGGTCTGTGACTATCCGGAGTGTCCTCTGACTGGTGGGCCATAACATGTTCCCCCGAAATGGCCTGTCTTCTCTCAGATCTTGTTTCCTTGACCAACTCTGTGAAGATGTCAGGAAAAAGTTGTTAGCCACTACCTGTTTTCTCAGGAAAGGTCTATCTTCTGAGCTCTCCTGCCATTTGGCCATCCTCACATCATTAGGTACCAAGAAAACTGACTCTGTCCTTGGTAAATCCAAACAAGTGAGCCCACTGGGCCTGGGACTGGGACTGCCTCTGGGTGCCTGGCTTCTTGGATACCAAGTCCAGAGAGTTCCATCACCAAGGAAATGAGGTATGTCACATGCTTTGGAACTGAATGAGGTCACTGCCTTGGCTACCACTTTGTCCTAACAGTTGCTTCCAAGGGTAACATAAGATGGAGGTTGCCGCTACTTCCTGTGACACTTTCATAAGGTAGAATGTATATCAACCATTGGCACCCGGGAACAGCTATCCACTCAGGCCTGGTTTGGTCCACCTTCTCTACAATAAGAAGAGAGAGGCAGATTCAGACACAACCCTTCATCCTGACCAGGTTGTTTGCCATGGAAGATGACTTTTGCTCTCTCAGGTGCTTCATACCTGCCTACAACTTCTCCAGGTATCATTTGTGCATGGACATTTGAGGTTCTCATCTGGTGGAAGGTCCCCAACTTTCCTGTATTGTAAGAACCACTCTGTCCCTGCTCTTCTGTAAAATGATTGAGGGAACAGTGTATACTTGGGGTTAAAAACAGGTTTGATTTGGGTGACGAATGATTCTGTGCGATGAATAATGGTATTGGGACCCTGCAATATTTACAAGAATATAGAGGTGAAATATAAGTATGAAAACAGAAATCTAGGTGTGATTTGAAGCCCAGAAGGGTTTTGCCCTTGATTGGGATACTTAGCTTTGAATTATGTTCTGCAAAGATGTCTCAAATAATTCGAATTATAATGGCATAGGAAGTTGTACATTGGATGATTGAATTTAGAAGAGAACATCCAGTCAAAAAGGGATATTCAGTAGGATTAGGAAGATAGTCGGTAGGTTTTGGAAGAAGAGTGAGAATAGGATTTGGACCAAAAGTTCTTTAGCAATAGACTTTTGGTTATAGAGTGAATGTAAATGTCAGCACATATGAAGAGTCAGTCACTATGTTGAACTGGGGAAATATGTAGAAAAGCAGATATCAATAGAAACATTACGAAATCAGGCAAAGTATAAAGTGAGTGATAGAATTAGACATTTTCAACAGGGTTGAGTTTGAAAATATAAATTAGGAAAAAATAAATATGTAGTCACCAATAGGATTGACAATTGACAGCATTAGGCAACTTGGACATGGATGTTTTAGAAATCAATGTTCACTTTCCATTTAGGCTTTGGTACAATCATAAGTGTGACCTTTCCATTTTTTTGTCCAGAATATTACTGTGATAATGAGGTGACATGAGTATTTCTTTCACCATTTCTGGGAGCAATATATTGAAGATGTAAAGTTAGAATCGGGGGTACAAAGAGGTGTACCCTGTTTCTATGAACATAGAAAAAAAAGCATGAATAGACCATACTGTGAATAAATAATATAATTTTTTCAACTTTAAATAATGAATTGAACTGATATCTGAAAAATTAAAGGAAATCGTATATTGATATACAATCATTCATTCCAACCAGTTATATATCTAATGGAAATATTAGTGTTTTGGTTTATCTTAAAGAGTGTGTTAGTTTTGCTTCAAAATGATTATGGAAATTCAAAATAATGTGTTTGGAAAGAAGTCTGATGAAAAGACCCGTCAAGAAACCCTGACAATACATGTTTTCTGAAGCAAGAAGTGATTAAAGTTGAAACAAATGCCTATTAATTTGTGAAATTGTGGATGAAATGTATATCCTATGATGTGCAAAAACTGAAGAAACAATAATGTACCAGTGTCGTATACAAATGAATGACAAATTACATATCATGTCCCATAGGAGTCTACTTGCATTGATGTTAGACTGGGTCAGATACTGTAGAATAATTTGGATTTGTATGCACCCTTCACTGAAGTTAGTAGTCAGTACTAGGAAACAAATATGTATTTCAGGTGGATGAATATTTCTGATTATAATCTTGTGAAAAGTTGATTATAAATCCACATACATGAACATGAATGAATTTAGAGAGTATATATTAGACAAATTTTTTCATATTTTGAAAAATTTGGAGAGTATATCTATATCTATATCTACACACACACACACACACACACACACACACACACTCACAGACATTGAAAAGTACCAATATAAATGCCAATCGAAATTCATCAGTAAATATATATCATCCACAGATGCAAAAATATTTATTTTCCTGAACATGAGTTTATGCATAATGTTGTTCTACTAGGACGCTCTCCTATAGGTTGAATTTTCATTTTCAACAGCATTTAGTACGAGTGAACTCTTTTCACAATTTGTATCTGCCAAGACCACCACCTCACAAAAATGTACTTGTGATACCTGGTAGGATTCTATATATGCATATAAATATACATGTGTGAATAGGCTACAGAAAAAGGAAACAAGAATTCACATATTTGTTAAGTTTAAAAACAGATGGAGAATATTTCAATTAAAATTTGACTAGATTTATAACTCGTACCTTATATAATGCAAATGTCAAGTCCAACTATACAACATGTCTCCTCTGAAGTGCTTGTATTTCTATTGTGTTGGGTTAATTTTCCCCATTATATTAGGATGAATAGTCTGAGTCTACTAGGTAAGGGTTAGTGTCAGGGATTCAGTACTTCGAATGGAAAATTGGAAAATGAATCCAATGTGTATGTAAATATATGCTGCACAAATATCCTCCCGCTCTCATCCAGAACAATGCCTTGACATTACCTTCACCCCAAGTAAGACACAATTAGAGGACAAGAGTTACAAAATCAGTGAATACATATCTGGAATGGAAAATGCTCAGGAGTTCACAACCTTGGAGGTGGTTTAGGAGTTTCCAAAAGTAAGGGACAGGGTAAACACTCCACAAACATGGAGCTCTGCTGGCCTAAAAACTTTTTGAGAAACTGCCTCTGAGCTTCCGCACTTGAAATATATGTTGTTTTCAGGAGATTTGGCTTCCTTTGTAGTGAGACCATCAAAGCTGGGTTTGCATCTATGTGACCTGGAGGACATGGTTTCTTATTTTCCAATGAACAAGAAGAAGCAGTGCTGAATCCTCTCTTTGTAGGTAAACTGAGGCCACTGGGGACTAAGTGTCTCCCCGTCTCCCCGTGTGGACTGTGAAGCCATTTGGTCCTCCTCCACTTTTTGTGGTGTTTAGGCTGCTGCACTGTGAGTTGGTATTTGTTTCACGAAATACTAGCAGCTAAACTGGGACACAGTGCTGGAGGGAGTTCTGTCACGTGTGGTGGGTCAGGGTCTGCAAGAGAATGCACCAACTAGGCTTCTATCTCTCACAGCTTGCCCCATTGCCCCCTTGTCCATATCAACCTGATTCTTAATTTTCCTCTTAAAACTCGCCATATAACAAGATGCCTTTACATATAAGGGTCTGCTGGCAGCACCATGTCAGTTACAAGCCATTTGGAATCCAATGGTAGATCCACATGGCCCTACCACGGATGTTTTATCAAACACCTCCCTACCACTGCTCTAGACCCACTACTCAGCAGGCTCCAACTTACTGGCATCTCTGTTCTACACCATTTTCATGAAACTCAGTAAATCAAGGCAGTGTCTGGTATACTCATGATCATCAATAGGACATCCAATGTTTCTCCAGTGCCACCTGGTCATAGGAATTTCAAAAATTTCATGGTATTTATCTAGCCATTTTTCAAGCATGAAGTTGGAGGCACTGTGGGTTTCAATTCATTCAGCAAACATTAAATGGTGAGAAAGCTCATTTCAATGAAATCTCTGGAGAAATCTCACAGGCAAGGCTTCCCAAAGAATGGACAAAAGGTCACATTAGGCCAGGCCCATTGAGGTCTACAATGTGAGGTGCATGTGTGTTTTGACTCTCAACTATGGATGCCATTTCTTTAAGAAAAAAATCATGTGATATCCTTGCTGAGATTCCCAGGCCTCTGTGGAAATCGACCCGGGGCCTAGGTCTCAGTTTCCAAGAGCGACTTTCATGCGTGGCCTCTTAAAATCCAACAAAATTCATGGCAATGCTTCTCTGAGCTCAGTTCCAAAACCCAGTGTCTAAGGGGAATCACACCAGAGTTCAAGCCCACGTGGAACCAGTCATTTTTTCCAATGCCACACAAATGACCAACATTAAAACCAAAACACTCCCACATGGCCCTCACCTTATTCCATATAGTCAATCATCTTAACCTCTGGCTTTAGGTTTCCATGAGGGGTGCAGCCCAAGACAGTGTCCAAAATCAGCTCGTTTGCCCCTCATTTGCCTAAAGTCAGGGTAGCCTGGACACCGTTGCTGTGAACCAGGAGTGAACAAATAAGCCTGCCGTTAATACTTCTGTGTGTCTCCAATTTGAGGCCTACTGATTTTAGGTATCGATTCTTTAGGTGATTTAGAGTCATGCGAAAACACAAGCACCTCTGCAGGGCTTTGAAAAACTCATTTGACTCACAGAATCCCTATTCTCATTTGTTGGAGTGCAGGAACCTAACAGAGGAAGGCAAGAGTCTTCATCCACAATGAATGATATTTTTTGCCATTTTGGTTTTGGAAGCTCACATGGGATCATTCTTAAGATCCATCAGGTGCTGAGAATCTAAGTCACAGCCACACACAGGACCAAGAGGCTGATAAAGACACATCCCTTTCCAAAGCAATTAAGCAAAGAGCCACAGGTGAGGCCCATTCAGTTCCATTTGAAAACTGTTTTCTTCAGGCTTCACAAAGGGGTGGCCTGTGGCAAAGACCTTCCTGACATTCAGTGCAACACAACAATAAGTAAGCAAAAAGCCCAAAGCAGTGTTTCTGCACTGAGACTTTCCTGGTCACACTGATATCTGAGTTTTCTGAGATGCTCGCCATTCTCTTCAACTATCCTTTACATGGCCATGTCACAGAGCTTGGAGGTGGTACATATTTTGGACACAAATCCCTGAGCCCATTCTGGAGAGTGGCCAGAATTCAGGAAGAAAACAACAACTTAGAAAGATAGCAGGTGTTGCACATCGATAAGACAAGCTGCAGCCCATTCATATATTGGGGAGTATGAATTATAGGGAAGATTTATACTAGATAGGACACATCCATTAATGCATTCTTTTTTCCAATGTCTACAACAACGGACACAGTGGGATACACATAAACAGAAACACTCGCCTTGTCAAATGACTTACTAGAAACTGTCTGCTCCAAACAAAACAAACCGCCTTTTCGATCTATTCTCAGAACATGAGACAATACAACAAACCCACACCCACTCCCACAAAGGCACCTCCTTCCCCCAAATGGGTCTGTGACTATCCGGAGTGTCCTCTGACTGGTGGGCCATACTATGTTCCCCCGAAATGGCCTGTCTTCTCTCAGATCTTGTTTCCTTGACCAATTCTGTGAAGATGTCAGGAAAAAGTGGTTAGCCACTACCTGTTTTCTCAGGAAAGGTCCATCTTCAGAGCTCTCCTGGCATTTGGCCATCCTCACATCATTAGGTACCAAGAAAACTGACTCTGTCCTTGGTAAATCCAAACAAGTGAGCCCACTGGGCCTGGGACTGGGACTGCCTCTGGGTGCCTGGCTTCTTGGATACCAAGTTCAGAGAGTTCCATCACCAAGGAAATGAGGTATGTCACATTCTTTGGAACTGAATGAGGTCACTGCCTTGGCAACCACTTTGTCCTAACAGTTGCTTCCAAGGGTTACATAAGATGGAGGTTTCCCCTACTTCCTGTGACACTTTCATAAGGTAGAATGTATATCAACCATTGGCACCCGGGAACAGCTCTCCACTCAGGCCTGGATTGTTCCACCTTGTCTACAATAAGAAGAGAGAGGCAGATTCAGACACATCCCTTCATCCTGACCAGGTTGTTTGCCATGGAAGATGACTTTTGCTCTCTCAGGTGCTTCATACCTGCCTACAACTTCTCCAGGTATCATTTGTGCATGGGCATTTGAGGTTCTCATCTGGTGGAAGATCCCCAACTTTCCTGTATTGTAAGAACCCCTCTGTCCCTGCTCTTCTGTAAAATGATTGAGGGAACAGTGTATACTTGGGGTTAAAAACAGGTTTGATTTGGTGACGAAGGATTCTGTGCGATGAATAATGGGATTGGGAACCTGCAATATTTACAAGAATATAGAGGTGAAATATAAGTATGAAAAAAGAAAACTACTTATGCTTTGAAGCCCAGAAGGGTTTTGCCCTTGATTGGGATACTTAGGTTTGAATTATGTTCTGCAAAGATGTCTCAGATAATTTGATATACAATGGCATAGGACCTTGTACATTGGATGATTGAATTTAGAAGAGAACATCCAGTCAAAAAGGGATATTAACTAGGATTAGGAAGATAGTCGGTAGGTTTAGGAAGACGAGTGAGTATAGGATTTGGACCAAAAGTTCTTTAGCAATAGACTTTTGGTTATAGAGTGAATGTAAATGTCAGCACATATGAAGAGTCAGACACTATGTTGAACTGGGGAAAATATGTAGAAAAGCAGATATCAATGGAAACATTACGAAATCAGGCAAAGTATAAAGTGAGGGATAGAATTAGACATTTTCAACAGGGTTGAGTTTCAATATATAAATTAGGAAAAAACAAATATGTAGTCACCAATAGGAGTGACAATTGACAGCATTAGGCAACCTGGACATGGATGTTTTTAGAAATCCATGTTCACTTTCCATTTAGGCTTTGGTACAATCATAAGTGTGACCTTTCCATTTTTTGTCCAGAATATTACTGTGATAATGAGGTGACATGAGTATTTCTTTCACCATTTCTGGGAGCAATATATTGAAGATGTAAAATTAGAATCGGGGGTACAAATAGGTTTAACCTGTTTCTATGAACATAGAGAAAAATCACGAATAGACCATACTGTGAATAAATAATATAACTTTTTTGAACTTTAAATAATGAATTGAACTGATATCTGAAAAATAAAATGAAATTGTATATTGATATACAATCATTCATTCCAACCAGTTATATATCTAATGGAAATATTAGTGTTTTGGTTTATCATGAAGAGTGTGTGAGTTTTGCTTCAAAATGATTATGGAAATTCAAAATAATGTGTTTGGAAAGAAGTCTCATGAAAAGACCAGTCAAGAAACCCTGACAATACATGTGTTCTGAAGCAAGAAGTGATTACTGTTGAAACAAATGCCTATTAATTTGTGAACTTGTGGATGAAATGTATATCCTATGATGTGCAAAAACTGAAGAAACAATAATGTACCAGTGTCGAATACAAATGAATGACAAATTACATATCATGTCCCATAGGAGTCTACTTGCATTGATGTTAGACTGGGTCAGTTACTGTTGTTAATTAGGATTTGTATGCACCTTTCACTGAAGTTAGTTTTCAGTACTACAAAACAAATATGTATTTCAGGTGGATGAATATTTCTGATTATAATCTTGTGAAAAGTTGATTACAAATCCACATACATGAACATGAATGATATAGAGAGTGTATATTAGACACATATATTTTATATTTTGAAAAATTTGGAGAGTATATCTATATCTATATCTATACCTATATCTATCTATCTATCTATATCTATCTATCTATATATATATATATATATATATATATATATATATATATACACACACACACACACAAACACATACACACACACAACACTCACAGACATTAAAAAGTACCAATATAAATGCCAATCTGAATTCATCAGTAAATATATATCATCCACAGAGGCAAAAATATATATTTTACTGAACATGAGTTTATGTATAAAGTTGTTCTACTAGGACGCTCTTTTATAGGTTGAATTTTCATTTCCAATAGCATTTAGGAAGAGTGAAGACTTCTCACAATTTGTATCTGCCAAGACTGCCACCTCACAAAAATGTACGTGTGATACCTGGTAGGATTCTATATATGCATATAAATATACACGTGTGAAGAGGCTACAGAAGAGGGAAACAAGAATTCACATATTTGTTAAGTTTAAAAACACATGGAGAATATTTCAATTAAAATTTGACTAGATTTATAACCCCTACCTTATATAATGCAAATGTCGAGTCCAACTATACAACATGTCTCCTCTGAAGTGCTTGTATTTCTATTGTGTTGTGTTAATTTCCCCCATAATATTAGGATGAATCGTCTGAGTCTACTAGGTATGGGTTAGTGTCAGGGATTCAGTACTTCGAATGGAAAATTGGAAAATGCATCCAATGTGTATGTAAATATATGCTGCACAAATATCCTCCCGCTCTCATCCAGAACAATGCCTTGACATTACCTTCACCCCAAGTAAGACAAAATTAGAGGAGAAGAGTTACAAAATCAGTGAATACATATCTGGAATGGAAAATGCTCAGGAGTTCACAACCTGGCAGGTGGTAGAGGAGTTTCCAAAACTAGGGGACAGGGTCAACACTCCACAAACATGGAGCTCTGCTGGCCTAAAAACTTTTTGAGAAACTGCCTCTGAGCTTCCGCACTTGAAATATATGTTGTATTCAGGAGATTTGGCTTCATTTGTAGTGAGACCATCAAAGCTGGGTCTGCATCTATGTGACCTGGAGGACATGGTTTCTTATTTTCCAATGAACAAGATGAAGCAGTGCTGAATCCTCTTTTTGTCGGTAAACTGAGGCCACTGGGGACTAAGTGTCTCCCCGTGTGGACTGTGAAGCCATTTGTTCCTTCTCCTCTTTTTGTGGTGTTTTTGCTGCTGCACTGTGAGTTTGGTATTTGTTTCACGAAATACTAGGAGATAAACTGGGACACAGTGCTGGAGGGAGTTCTGTCATGTGTCTGCAAGAGAATGCACCAACTATGCTTCTATCTCTCACAGCTTGCCCCATTGTCCCCTTGTCCATATCAACCTGATTCTTAATTTTCCTCTGCTAACTCTCCATACAACAAGATGCTTTTACATATAAGGGTCTGCTGGCTGCACCATGTCAGTTACAAGCCATTTGGAATCCAATGGTAGATCCACATGGCCCTACCACGGATGTTTTATCAAACACCTCCCCACCACTGCTCTAGACCCACTATTCAGCAGGCTCCAACATACTGGCATCTCGGTTCTACACCATTTTCATGAAACTCAGTAAATCAAGGCACTGTCTGGTATACTCATGATCAGCAACAGGACATCAAATGTTTCTCCAGTGCCACCTGGTCATAGGAATTTCAAAAATTTCATGGTATTTATCTAGCCATTTTTCAAGCATGAAGTTGGAGGCACTGTGGGTTTCAATTCATTCAGCAAACATTAAATGTTGAGGAAGCTCATTTCAATGAAATCTCTGGAGAACTCTCACAGGCAAGGCTTCCCAAAGAGTGGAGAAAAGGTCACATTAGGCCAGGCCCATTGAGGTCTACAATGTGTTGTCCATGTGTGTTTTGACTCTCAACTATGGCTGCCATTTCTTTAAGAATAAAATAATGTAATATCCTTGCTGAGATTCCCAGACCTCTGTGGAAATCCACCCGTTGTTTAGGTCTCAGTTTCCAAGAGTGACTTTCATGCTTGGCCTCTTAAAATCCCAACAAAATTCATGGCAATGTTTCCCTGAGTTCACTTCCAAAACCCAGTCTCTATGGGGAATCACACCAGAGTTCAAGCCCACGTGGACCCAATCATTTATTCCAATGCCACACAAATGAGCAACATTAAAACCAAAACACTCCCACATGGCCCTCATCTTATTCCATATAGTCAATCATCTTAACTTCTGGCTGGAGATTTCAATGAGGGGCGCAGCCCAAGACAGTGTCCAAAATCAGCTCCTTTGCCCCTCATTTGCCTAAAGTCAGGGTAGCCTGGACACCGTTGCTGTGAACCAGGAGTGAACAAATAAGCCTGCCTTTAATACTTCTGTGTTTCTCCAATTTGAGGCATACTGATTTTAGGTATCGATTCTTTAGGTGATTTAGAGTCATGCGAAAACACAAGCACCTCTGCAGGGCTTTGAAGAACTCATTTGACCCAAAGAATTCCTATTCTCATTTGATGGAGTGCAGGAACCTAACAGAGGAAGGCAAGAGACTTCATCCACAATGAATGATATTTTATGCTATTTTGGTTTGGAAGCTCACATGGGATCATTCTTAAGATTCATCAGGTGCTGAGAACCTAAGTCACAGCCCCACACAGGTCCAAGAGGCTGATAAAGACACATCCCTTTCCAAAGCAATTAAGCAAAGAGCCACAGGTGAGGCCCATTCAGTTCCATTTGAAAACTGTTTTCTTCAGGCTTCACAAAGGGGTGGCCTGAGGCAAAGACCTTCCTGACATTCAGTGCAACACAACAATAAGTAAGCAAAAGGCCCAAAGCGTGGTTTCTGCACTGAGACTTTCCTGGTCACACTGATATCTGAGTTTTCTGAGATGCTCGCCATTCTCTTCAGCTATCCTGTACATGGCCATGTCACAGAGCTTGGAGGTGGTACATATTTTGGACACAAATCCATGAGCCTATTCTGGAGAGTGGCCAGAATTCAGGAAGAAAACTACAACTTAGAAAGATAGCAGGTGTTGCATATCGATAAGACAAGCTGCAGTCCATTCATATATTGGGCAGGATGAATTATGGACACATCCATTAATGCATTCTCTTTTATAATGTCTACAACAACAGACACAGTGGGATACACAGAAACAGAAACACTCGCCGTGTCAAATGACTTACTAGAAACTGTCCACTTCAAACCAAACAAACCGCCTTTCCTATCTATTCTCAGAACATGAGACAAAACAACAAACCCACACCCACTCCCACAAAGGCACCTCCTTCCCCCAAGTAGGTCTGTGACTATCTGGAGTGTCCTCTGACTGGTGGGCCATACTATGTTCCCCCGAAATGGCCTGTCTTCTCTCAGATCTTGTTTCCTTGACCAACTCTATGAAGATGTCAGGAAAAAATGGTTAGCCACTACCTGTTTTCTCAGGAAAGGTCCATCTTCAGAGCTCTCCTGGCATTTGGCCATCCTCACATCATTAGGTACCAAGAAAACTGACTCTTTCCTTGGTAAATCCAAACAAGTGAGCCCACTGGGCCTGGGACTGGGACTGCCTCTGGGTGCCTGGCTTCTTGGATACCAAGTTCAGAGATTTCCATCACCAAGGAAATGAGGGATGTCACATTCTTTGAAACTGAATGAGGTCACTGCCTTGGCAACCACTTTGTCCTAACAGTTGCTTCCAAGGGTAACATAAGATGGAGGGTGCCCCTACTTCCTTTGACACTTTTATTAGGTAGAATGTATATCATCCATTGGCACCTGGGAACAGCTCTCCACTCAGGCCTGGTTTGGTCCACCTTCTCTACAATAAGAATAGAGAGGCAGATTCAGACACATCCCTTCATCCTGACCAGGTTGTTTGCCATGGAAGATGACTTTTTCTCTCTTAGGTGCTTCATACCTGCCTACAACTTCTCCAGGTATCATTTGTGCATGGATATTTGAGGTTCTAATCACGAGGAAGGTCTCCAACTTTCCTGTATTGTAAGAACCACTCTGTCCCTGCTCTTCTGTAAAATGATTGAGGGAACAGTGTATACTTGGGGTTAATAACAGGTTTGATTTGGGTTACGAATGATTCTGTGCGATGAATAATGGTATTGGGAACCTGCAATATTTACAAGAATATAGAGGTGAAATATAATTATGAAAAGAGAAACCTAGTTATGATTTGAAGCCCAGAAGGGTTTTGCCCTTGATTGGGATACTTAGCTTTGAATTATGTTCTGCAAAGATGTCTCAGATAATTCGATATACAATGGCATAGGACCTTGTACATTAGATGATTGAATTTAGAAGAGAACATCCAGTCAAAAAGGGATATTCAGTAGGATTAGGAAGATAGTCAGTAGGTTTAGGAAGAAGAGTGAGTATAGGATTTGGACCAAAAGTTCTTTAGCAATAGACTTTCGGTTATAGAGTGAATGTAAATATCAGCACATATGAAGAGTCAGTCACTATGATGAACTGGGGAAAATATGTAGAAAAGCAGATATCAATGGAAACATTACGAAATCAGGCAAAGTATAAAGTGAGGGATATAATTAGACATTTTCAACAGGGTTGAGTTTGAATATATAAATTAGGAAAAAACAAATATGTAGTCACCAATAGGATTGACAATTGACAGCATTAGACAACCTGGACATGGATGTTTTTAGTAATCCATGTTCACTTTCCATTTAGGCTTTGGTACAATCATAAGTGTGACATTTCCATTTTTTGTCCAGAATATTACTGTGATAATGAGGTGACATGAGTATTTCCTTCACCATTTCTGGGAGCAATATATTGAAGATTTAAAATTAGAATTGGGGGTACAAAAAGGTGTACCCTGTGTCTATTAAGATAGAGATAAAGCATGAATAGACCATACTTTGAATAAATAATATAACTTTTTTGAACTTTATATAATGAATTGAATTGAGATCTGAAAAATTACAGGAAATCATATATTGATATACAATCATTCATTCCAACCAGTTATATATCTAATGGAAATATTATTGTTTGGTTTATCATGAAGAGTGTTTGAGTTTTGCTTCAAAAGTGATTATGGAAATCAAAAATAATGTGTTTGGAAAGAAGTCTCATGAAAAGACCAGTCAAGAAACCCTGCCAATACATGTGTTCTGAAGCAAGAAGTGATTAAAGTTGAAACCAATGCCTATAAATTTGTGAACTTGTGGATGAAGTGTATAACTTAAAATGTGCAAAAACTGAAGAAATAATAATGTACCAGTGTTGAGTACATATGAACGTCAAATTACATATCATGTCCCATAGGAATCTACCTGCATTGATGTTAGACTGGGTCAGTTACTGTAGAATAATTAGGATTTGTATGCACCATTCACTGAAGTTAGTTTTCAGTACTAGGAAATAAATATGTATTTCAGGTGGATGAATATTTCTGATTATAATCTTGTGAAAAGTTGATTATAAATCCACATACATGAACATGAATGAATTTAGAGAGTTTACATTAGACACATATATTTCATATTTTGAAAAATCTGCAGAGTGTACAGATATATTACACACACACACACAAACACACAAAACACTGACAGACATTTAAAAGAAGCAATATAAATGGCAATAGAAATTCATCAGTAAACATATATCACCCACAGATGCAAAAATATTTATTTTACTGAACATGAATTTATGTATAATGTTCTTCTACTAGGAAGCTCCCCTATAGGTTGAATTTTCATTTCCAACAGCGTTTAGGAGGTTTGAACTCTTCTCACAGTTTGTATATGCCAAGTCAGCCACCTCAAAATGTACGTGTGATACCTGGTAGGATTCTATATATGCATATAAATATACAAGTGTGAATAGGCTAAAGAGAAAGGGAAACAAGAATTCTCGTATTTTTTAAGTTTAAAAACTTATGGAGAACTTCTTCGATTAAAAATTGATTAAATTTATAACTTTTACCTTATATAATGCAAAAGGCAAGTCCAACTATACAACATGCCTCCAATGAACTGCTTGTATTTCTATAGGTTTGGGTTATTTTTCTCTATCATATTAGGATGAGTTGTTTGAGTCTAGTAGGTATGGGTTAGTGTCAGGTATTCAATATTTCAAAATGAAAATTGGAAAATGAATCCAATTTGTATGCATATATATGCTGCACAAATATCCTCCCACTCTCATCCAGAACAATGCCTTGACATTACCTTCACCCCAAGTAAGACACAATTAGAGGAGAAGAGTTAGAAAATCAGTGAACACATATCTGGAATGGAAAATGCTCAGGAGTTCACAACCTTGGAGGTGGTAGAGGAGTTTCCAAAAGCAAGGGACAGGGTAAACACTCCACAAACATGGAGCTCTGCTGGCCTAAAAACTTTTTGAGAAACTGCCTTGAGATAGGGCACTTAAATATATGTTGTATTCAGGAGATTTGGCTTCCTTTGTAGTGAGACCATCAAAGCTGGGTCTGCATCTATGAGACCTGGAGGACATTGTTTCTGATGTTTCAATGAACATGAGGCAGCAGTGCTGATATTTTTCTTTTTAGGTAAACTGTGGCCTCTGGGGTCTAAGTGTCTCCCCGTTGAACTGTGAAGCCATTTGGCCCTCCTACACTTTTTGTGGGGTTTTTGCTGCTGCTCTGGTAGTTTGGTATTTGCTTCATAAAATAGAAGGAGTTCAACTGGGACACAGTGCTGGAGGGAGTTCTGTCACGTGTGGTGGGTTAGGGTCTGCAGGAAAATGCACCAACCAATCTTCTATCCCTCAATGCTTGCCCCATTGCATCCTTGTCCATAGCAACCTGATTCTGAACATTGCCCTGAATCCTCTCCATTTAACAAGATGCCTTTACTTATAAGGGTCTCCTGGCTGCACCATGTAAGCCACAAGCCATTTTTAAGCCAATGGAAGATCCAAATTGCTCCAACACAGAAGTTTTATCACACTTCTGCCCACCACAACTCTAGGCCCACTTCTTAGGAGCCTGAAACTTACTGGGACCTCTGTTGTACACCATTTTCATAAAACCCAGTCAAGCAAGGCACTGTCAGGTACATCCATGATCAGCAGCAGGACATCCAAAGGTTCTCTAGTGCAACCTAGTCATGGGAATTTCAAAAATTTCATGGTATTTATCTAGACATTTTACAAGGATGAAGTTTGAAGCACTGTGGGTTTCAATTTTTTCAGGAACCATTAAATGGTGAGGAAGATTATTTCAATGAAAGCTCTGAAGAACCCTCACAGGCAAGGCTTCTCAAAGAGTGGACAAAAGGTCACATTAAGCCAGGCCCATTGAGGTCTACAATGTGAGTTCCATGTGTGTTTTGACTCTCAAATATGGCTGCCAAGTCTTTCGAATGAAATCATGTGATACCTTGGCTGAGATTCCCAGTGCTCTGTGCAAAGCCACTCTGGGGCTAGATCTCAGTTTCCAAGGGTGACTCTCATACATGACCTCTTTAATCCCAACACAATACATGGCAATACTTTTCTGAGGTCAGTTTCTGAACTCAGTCTCTAAGGGGAATCACACCAAAATTCAAGCCCAGGTAGACCCAGTTATGTCTTCCAACTGCCACACAAATATCCACAATTAAATCCAAAACACTCCCACATGTCACTCATCTTTTCTATGTACCCACTCATCATAACCTCTGGCTGGAGGTTTCCATGAGGGGTGCTGCCCAAGACAGTGTCCAAAATAACCACCCTTGCCCCTCATTTGCCTAAAATCAGGGTGGCCTGGACATCCTTCCAGTGAACCAGGAGTGATCAAATTGGCCGGCCATTAAGATGGCACTGCTTCTCCAATTTGAGGCCTACTGACTGTGGGGTTTAGAGTCTTTATGTGATTTGGAGTCATGAGAAAAATCAAGCACTTATGGGCTATCCTCTGCAGGGTTTTGAGGAACACATTTAAACCAAATGATCACTATTCTCACTTGATGAAGGTCAGGAACCTTACAGAGGAATGCGAGAGACTTCATCCAAAATGAATGCTCTTTTGTCCATTTTGGTTTTGGATGCACACATGGGATTTTTCTTTAGATCCATCAGGTGCTAAGAATCTAAGCCACAGCCTCACACAGGGCCAAAAAGCTGATTCAGACACATCCCTTTCCAAAGCAATTAAGCAAAGAGCCACAAGTGATGCCCATTCATTTCTATTTGAAAACTATTTCTTTTGACTCTACAAAGGTGTGGCCTGAGGCAAAGACGTTCTGACATTCAGGGCAACAGAACAATTGGTAAGCAAAAGGCCCAAAGCAGGGTTTCTCCATTAGAATTTTCTGGTCACACTCATATCTGAGTTTTCTTAGATGCTCCCATTCCTTTCAGCAATCCAGTACATGGCCAAGTCTCAGAGCTTGGAGGTGGTACATATTTTGGACACAAAACCATGAGACTATTCTGGAAATTGGCCAGAATTCAGGAAGAAAACAGGACCTTAGCAAGATTGTAGGAGTTGCCCACCCATAAGTCAAGCCACAGTCCATTCATAAATTGGGCAAGATGAATCTTGGGAAGCTTTCTACTAGTCAGGACACATACAATGATTCATTCTCTTTTCTAATGTCTAAAACCACGGACACAGTGGGATACACAGACAAAGAGAAACTGGCCTTGTCAAACGACTTACCAGAAACAGTTCACTCCAAAACAAACAAACCGCCTTTCCTACCTATTCTCAGAACATGAGACAAAACCTCAAACCCACACCCACACACACAAAGGCAGCTCCTTCCCCCAAGTAGGTCTGTGACTATCAGGAGTGTCCTCTGACAGGTGGGCCATACTATGTTCTGATGAAATCGCCTGTCCTGTGTCAGATATGGTCTCATTGGCCCAATCTGTGAAGTTGTCACTAGCCAGCTGTGAGCCACTACCTGCTTTCTCAGGAAAGGCCTCTCTTCAGAGCTTTCCTGACATTTGTCCATCCTCACATCAGTAGGTACCAAGAAAGACTGACTCTGTCCTTGTTAAATCCAAACAAGTGAGACCACTGGGACTGGGAATGGGACTGGCTCTGCGTGCCTGGCTTCCCGGATCCCAAGTTCAGAGAGTTTCATCACCAAGGAAGTGAGGTGAGATTACTTTCTTCAGGAATTTAATGAGGTCACTGCCTTGGCAACCACTTTGTCCTAACAGTAGCTTCCAATAGTCCTATGAGATGGAGGCAGCCCTTACTTCCTGTGACACTTTCATATGTTAGAATGGTATATCAACCATAGGCACCCAGGAACAGCTCTGCACACATGCCTGGTATGGTCCATCTTCTCTACATTAAGAAGAGAGGCTTATTCAGACAAAACCCTTCATTCTGGAAAGGTTGTTTGCGATGGAAGATGACTTTTGCTCTCTCAGGTCCTTCATAGCTGCCTAATCTTCTCCAGGGATCAAATCTGCATGGACCTTTGAGGTTCTCAACAGGAGGCAGATCCCCTACATTCCTGTATTGTAAGATGAACTCTCTCGCTGCTCTTCTGTAAAGTTAGATTGAGGGAAGAGTGTATGGTTAGGGTTATTAACATGTTCGATTTGGATTACGAATCATCCTGCAGGATGATTAATAGTATTGGGAACCTGCGATATTTATAAGATTATAGAGGTGAAATATAAGTATGAAAACAGAAATGTTGGTAAGATTTGAAGCCCAGAAGGGCATTAGGCCCTTGATTGGGATACTTAGCTTTTAATTACGTTCTACACAGATGTCTCAGATAAATTGATAATCAATGGCATAGGACCTTATACCTTGGATGTTTGATTTTAGAAGAGAACATCCACTCAAATTGAGATAGTCGGTGGGATTAGGAAGATAGTCGGTAGGTTTATAAAAAAGAGTGAGTATAAAATTTGGACAAAAATTTCTGTAGCAATAGGGTTTCGGTTATAGAGTGAATGTAAATGTCAGCACATGTGAAGGGTCAGTCACAATGATTAACTGGGGAAAATATGTAGGAAGGAAAATATCAATAGAGACATTATGAAATGAGGCAATTATATAGTGAGTGATAGGATTAGACATTTTCAACAGGGTTGAGATTGAGTACATAATCTTAGGAAGAAACAAATATGTAGTCAGCAATAGGAATGACATTTGAAAGCATTAGGCAACCTGGATATGGATGTTTTTAGTAAGCCATGTTCACTTTCCATTTAGGATTTGGTACAATCATAAGTGTGACCTTTGCATTTTGTGCCCAGAAAATTATTGTGATCAAATATATATGTAGATCATATGATATGTGTATTTCTTCCACCATTTCTGGGAGCAATATTTGAGGACACATAAATTAGTATTGTGGGTACCAAGTGGTGTACCCTGTGTCTATGAATATAGAGATAATGCATGAATAGACCTTAGTGTGAATATATAATATAACTTTTTTCACTTTAAATAATGGATTGAATTGGTATCTTAAAATATATAGGAAATCATATATTGACATACAATCATTCACTCCAACCAGTTACACATATAATGGTAATCTTAGGGTTATTGTTTATGATGAAGTGTGTGTGAGTTTTGTTTCAAAAGTGTTTATGGAAATCGAAAATAATGTGTTTGGAAGGAAGTCTCATGAAAAGACCAGTCAAGAAATATGGAGGAATCCATGTGTTCAAAGCAGGAATTGATTGAAAGTGAAACAAATGCCTATAACTTTGCTAAATTGTGGATGAAATATATATCCTGTGATGTGCATAAACTGATGAAATAGTAATGTACCAGTGTTGAATAAAAATGAAGGTCAAAGTACACATCATGTCCCATAGGAATCTACTTGCATTGATGTTAAACTGGTTCAGTTACTGTAGAAATATTAGGATTTCATGCATTATTCACCGTAGTTAGTTTTATTTTTTTCATTTTTATTTATAATTGTTCAAAACATTACATAGTTGTTGTTATATCATATTTCACACTTTGATTCAAGTGCATTATGAACTCCCATTTTTACCCCATGTACAGATTACAGAATCACATCATTTACACATCTATTGATTCACATATTGCCATACTAGTGTCTATTGAATTCTGCTGCCTTTCCTACCCTCTACTATCCCCCCTCCCCTCCCTGCCCCTCCCCTCTTCTCTCTCTACCCCCTCTACTGTAATAAATTTGTCCCCATTGTATTATTTTTCCCTTTCCCCTCACTTTCTCTTGTATATAATTTTATATAACCCTGAGGGTCTCCTTCCAATTCCATGCAATTTTCCTTCTCTCTCTCTTTCCTTTCCACCTCTCAACCCGGTTTAATGTTAATCATCTTGTCATGCTCTTTGTCTCTCCTCTGTTCTTAGTTACTCTCCGTATATCAAAGATGACATTTGGCATTTGTTTTTTAAGGATTGGGTAGCTTCACTTAGCATAATCCAGTCTAATGCCATCCATTTCCCTCCAAATTCTATGATTTTTTTCATTTTTCAATGCAGAGTAATACTCCATTGTGTATAAATGCCACAGTATTTTCTCCATTCTTTCATTGAAGGGCATCTAAGTTGGTTTCACAGTCTTCCTGTTGTGAATTGTTCTGCTATGAACATCGATGTAGCAGTGTCCCTGTAGCATGCTCTTTTTAGGTCTTTAGTGAATAGACTGAGTAGGGGAATAGCTGGGTCAAATGGTGGTTCCATTCCCAGCTTTCCAAGAAATCTCCATACTGCTTTCCAAATTGGCTGCACCAATTTGCAGTCCCACCAGCAATGTACAAGTGTACCTCTTTCCCCACATCCTTGCCAGAACTTGTTGTTGTTTGACTTCATAATGTCTGCCAATCTTACTGGAGTGAGATGGTATCTTAGGGTGGTTTTGATTTGCATTTCTCTGACTGCTGGAGATGGTGAGCATTTTTTCATGTACTTGTTGATTGATTGTGAGTCCTCATCTGATAAGTGTCTGTTGAGGTCCTCAGCCCATTTGTTGATTGGGTTATTTGTTATCTTATTGTCTAATTTATTGAGTTTTTTGTATACTCTGGATATTAGGGCTCTATCTGAAGTGTGAGGAGTAAAGATTTCTTCCCAGGATGTAGGCTCCCTATTTACCTCTCTTATTGCTTCTTTTGCTGCGAAAAAACTTTTTAGTTTATGTCCCATTTGTTGATTCTAGTTATTAACTCTTGTGCTATGGGTGTCCTATTGAGGAATTTGGAGCCCGACCCAACAGTATGCACATCGTAAGCAAATTTTTCTTCTATCAGACACTGTGTCTCTGATTTGATATCAAGCTCATTGATCCATTTTGAGTTAACTTTTGTGCATGGCAAGAGAAAGGGATTCAGTTTCAATTTGTTACATATGGATTTCCAGTTTTCCAAACACCATTTGTTGAAGATGCTATCCTTCCTCCATTGCATGCTTTTAGCCCCTTTATCAAATATAAGATAGTTGTAGTTTTGTGGATTGGTTTCTGTGTCCTCTATTCTGTACCATTGGTCCACTGGCCTATATTGGTACCAGTACCATGCTATTGTTGTTACTATTGCTCTGTAGTATAGTTTGAAGTCTGGTATCGCTCTACCGCCTGATTCACACTTCCTGCCTAGCATTGTTTTTGCTATTCTGGGACTTTTATTTTTCCATATGTATTTCATGATTGCTTTCTTTATTTCTACAAGAAATGCCTTTGGGATTTTGATTGGCATTGCATTAAACCTATAGAGAAATTTTGGTAATATCGCCATTTTGATGATGTTAGTTCTGCCTATCCATGAACAGGATATATTTTTACATCTTCTAAGATTTTCTTATATTTCTCTCTTTAGGGTTCTGTAGTTTTCATTGTATAAGACTTTCACCTCTTTTGTTAGGTTGATTCCCATCTTTTTTTTTTTTTTTTTTTTTTAGGATATTGTGAATGGAGTGGTTGTTCTCATTTCCATTTCAGAGGATTTGTCGCTGATAATTAGGAATGCCTTTGATTTATGTGTGTTGATTTTATATCCTGCCACTTTGCTGAATTCATTTATTAGCTCAATTAGTTTCTTTGTAGACCCTTTTGGGTCTGCTAGGTATAGAATCATGTCTTCTGCAATAGTAATAATTTAAGTTCTTCTTTTCCTATTTTTATGCCTTTAATTTCTTCCCTCTGTCTAATTGCTCTGGCCAGTGTTTCGAGAACTGTATTGAACAGAAGTGGTGAGAGAGGGCATCCCATTCTTGTTCCAGATTTTAGAGGGAATGCCTTCAATTTTTCTAGATTCAGAATGATGCTAGCTTGAGGCTTAGCATAGATTGCTTTTACAATATTGAGGTATGTTCCTGTTATTCCTAGTTTTTCTAGAGTTTTGAAGATAAAGGGATGCTGTACTTTGTCGAATGCTTTTTGTGCATCTATCGAGATGATCATATGGTTCTTATTTTTAAGTCTATTGATGTGGTGAATAACATTTATTGATTTTCGTATATTGAACAAGCCTTGCATTCCACGGATGAATCCTACTTGATCATGGTGCACAATTTTCTTAATATGTTTTTGTATCTGATTCGCCAGAATTTAATTAGGGATTTTTGCATTTAGGTTCTTTAGGGATATTGGTCTGTAGTTTTCTTTGTTTGAAGTGTTTATGTCTGGTGTAGAAATTAGGGTGATATTGGCCTGGTAGAATGAATTTGGAAGATCTCCCTCTTTTTCAATTTCCTGAAATAGCTTGATAAGTATTGGTATTAGTTCATATTTAAGGGTTTGTAAAACTCTGCTGTATACCCATACTGTCCTGGTCTTTTCTTAGTTGGTAATCTTTGGATGGTTTCTTCTATTTCCTCAATTGATATTGGTCTGTTTAGGTTGTCTATATCCTCCTGACTCAATCTGGACAGATCATATGACTTAAGAAATTTTTCGATGCCTTCACTATCTTCTATTATATTGGAGTATAACGAATCAAATTAATTTCTTATTATCTTCTGTATTTCAGAAATATCTGCTGTGATTGCCAGGGGGTGACAAATAACTTGTGTAGATTGATACAGCAGGAGTGGAAGCCGTTTATTGTAGAATCCGAGCGATATTTATACATTTTATAAAGCTTATCTAATTAGCATAAAATAGATACAGCAGTCAACCAATAAGGAATCTCCACACTTAATGGCTTGCTTTTGTTACTTCAAAAACCACTCCCTATGGCATTTGGCCAGGCACCATCCAGACTTGTTTACAGACCCTAACATTTCTCTGGCAAAATACCAGGTGCCATGCTGACTTGTTTATAGACCTTAACATGTGATATTGACTTTTTCATCCCGTATGCTAGTAATTTGAGTTTTCTCTCTTCTTCTTTCATTAGCATGGCTAAGGGTCTGTCGATTTTATTTATTTTTTCAAAGAACCAACTTTTAGTTTCCTCAATTTTTTCAATTGTTTCTTTTGTTTCGATTTCATTAATTTCAGCTTTGATTTTAATTAAATCTTACCTTCTACTTATTTTGCTGTTGTTTTCCTCTTCTTTTTCTAGGATTCTGAGATGAAGTATGAGATCATTTATTTGCTGTTGTTTTTTTCTTTTTTTAAGGAATGAAATCCAAGCAATGAATTTTCCTCTTAGAACGGATTTCAATGTGTCCCATAGATTCTGATATGTTGTGCCTGTGTTTTCATTTATCTCTAAGAATTTTTTAATTTCCTCCTTTATGTCTTCTATAACCCATTGTTCATTCAGTAACCTGTTGTTCATTCTCCAAGTGATGCATGATTTTTCCTTCCTTCTTTTATCATTGATTTTTAGTTTATATTCCATTATGATCAGATAAGATGCATGGTATTATCTCTACTGCTTTATATTGTCTAAGAATTGCTCTGTGACATAATATATGATCTATTTTTGAGAGGGATCCATGTGCTGCTGAGGAAAAATGTAACTGTTTGATGTTGTGGAGTATATTCTATATATGTCAATTAAGTCTAGGTTATTAATTGTGTTATTGAGTTCTATAGTTTTCTATTTCAACTTTTGTTTGGAAGACCTGTCCAGTGGTGAGAGAGGTGTGTTGAAGTCTCCCATGATTATTGTATGGTGGTCTATTAGACTCTTGATCTTGAGAAAAGTTTGTTTGATGGACATAGCTGCACCATTGTTTTGGGGCATATATATATTTATAATGGTTATGTCTTGTTGCTGTATGGTTCTCTTGAGCAGTATATAGTGTCCCTCTTTATCCCTTTTGATTAACTTTGGCTTGAAATCTATTTTATTTGATATGTATATGGACACTCCTACTTGTTTCCGAAATCCATATAAGTGAAATGATTTTTCCCAACCTTTCCCCTTCAGTCTATGTATGTCTTTTCCTATCAAATGCGTCTCCTGTAGGCAGCATATTATTGGGTCTTGTTTTGTGATCCATTCTACTACCCTCTGTCTCTTAATTGGTGAGTTTAAGGCATTAACATTTACAGTTATTATTGAGATAATGGTTGTTCTTCTAGCCCTATTTGTTTATTTATGTTATTAAACATGGATTGTTTTCTTCTTTGATTATTTCTCACTTTTACTGTACTACATCCCACTGTTGGTTTTTATTGTTATTTCCCTTTCTTCTTCCTGTAATATTTTCCGAGGATGTTTTGAAGAGATGGTTTTCTAGCTACAAATTATTTTAACTTTTTTTTATCATGGAAGGTTATAATTTTATCTTCCATCCTGAAGCTTAATTTTACTGGATACACAATTCTTGGTTGAAATCCATTTTCTTTCAGTGTTTGAAAAATGTTATTCAAGGATTTTCTAGCTTTCAGAGTCTGTGTTGAAAGATCAGCTGTTATCCTGATTGTTTTACCCCTAAATGTAATCTGCTTTTTTTCTCTTGTAGCATTTAAAATTCTCTCCTTATTGTGTACGTTGGGCATCTTCATTATAATGTGTCTAGGTGTGGATCTCTTATGATTTTGCACATTTGGCGTCCTGTAGGCTTCTAGGACTTGGGAGTCAGTCTGATTCTTCAAGTCTGCGAAGTTTTCTCGTATTATTTCATTGAATACATTCCTCATTGCTTTGGTTTTAACCTCTATACCTTCCTGTATTCCAATGACTCTTATGTTTGGTCTCTTTATGTTATCCCGTATTTCTTGGATATTCTGTTCATGGTTTCTTAACAGTCTTGCTGAGCTGTCTATGTTCTTTTCAAGTTGGAATACTTTGTCTTCATTGTCTGATGTTCTATCTTCTAAGTGTTCTACTCTGCTGGTAGTCTTCTCAATTGAGTTTTTTAGTTGGTTTATTGCTTTATGCATTTCTAGGATTTCTGTTTGTTATTTTTTACAACCTCTATCTCTCTGTATAGCTGATCTTTTGCTTCTTGGATTTGTTTATGTAATTCATTGTCGAAGTGATCTTTCATTGTCTGATTTTGCTTTCTAATGTCTTCCTTGAGACTCCAGATCATCTGAAGCATGTATATCCTGAGTTCTTTATCTGACATTCCATCTGCTGCAGCTATTACCCGTGGACCCCTGGGGTGTTCTGCCGATCGGTCGCAGGTCTGCCTGCCTTGTAGGTGCTGGCGGCGGCTCTGCTCTGCCCCTATTCCAATTGGGGTGACGTGACTACCATGCAGGTGTGTTGCTGGGCCTGTTCCGCCAGTTTGTCGCAGGTCTGCCTGCCTTGCGGGCACGGGCAATGGATCTGCTCTGCTCCTATTCCAAATGGGGTGAAGTGTCTGCCGTGCCGGCAGGGCGATGGGCCTCTTCTGCCAGTCAGGTGCAGGTGTGCCTACCTTGCGGGCGCGGGTGATGGCTCTGCTCTGCCCCTACTCCAATTGGGGGGTCGTGACTACCATGCCGGCAGGTTGCTGGGCCTGTTCTGGGTGCGGGCGAAGGCTCTGCTCTGCCCCTACTAATATTGGGGTGACCTGACTACCATGAAGGGTGGGCCACTGGGATTGTACTAGGTGCGGGAGAAGGCTCTGCTCTGCAACTACTCCAATTCGGTTGATGTGACTACCACGCCTGCGGGTTGCTGGGCCTGTTCTGGGCAAGGGCGGCGGCTCTGCTCTGCCTCTATTCCAATTGGGGTGATGTGACTACCATGCAGGTGTGTCGCTGGGCCTGTTCCGGGTGTGGGTGGCGGCTCTGCTCTGCCCCTCTGGCTTGATGACAAAGTGAGAGAGACCCGGGTGTTTGTGACTCACTTTCTTTACCAGGAGACCAACTGTTTCTGTCACCGCTGGTATCAATGAGGTTATCTCCTCTGCTGCTTTCTGATGACATCAGATCTCTTCCATGTTGGTATCCCATGCAAAAGGCAGCATTTCGTTCCCTTTGCTGGGTGACTAAAGCAATCGGTGAGTCCTGACCGGCATTCACAAGCCCCGTCTGAATCCTGTTGCCACTGCTTATGAAGGCTCAGTTGATATTTACTGATATTCAGCAAGACCCAGACCGAGACGCAGTTTCCGCCGGTTCTTTAGCCCTGGGCCAGATCAGTTCCTGGAGGCGGAATTCGGCCGCTCTGGGCTCGCTGTATGTTCTAATAGAAGCAGGCTCCAAGACGCAGTTTCTGCGGGTTCTTTAGCACTGAGCCTGAGTAATTTGTCTGCAACACAAAGGTGAATGGCATCCTGAAATTACCTGTTCTATAGCTGAATAAGCTGCGATCAGTCGAAAACAGGGATGATGAAGTCACCTCCCCATGATGGTGGCCGCTGGGTTCCTCTGTGGTCTGACGGGTGTGGAGAAACGAGTTGGCCTGCATGCTTTCCCGTCTCAAACCCAGAATTCAGCACTGAGCACAGTGATTGCATTCCTGGCAGGAGCCCACAGTACCTGCACCGCTGTATATTTGCCTTGCTATCTCGTCGTTTCCCAGCACGTGCCACAGACTCTAGCCACAGAGCGATTTCCTGAATAAGTCGCATGACCTTCTGTGAGGACAAATCACTCGCGTTTGAGCCCCCGTAGCTGATCCTCCTGAGATGGAAATATGTTCACTTGGTTTTGGAGAACCACAATTTTGCTGGAAATTCCTAACAAGATAGGTTTTAGCCATTCTAACTCGTCATTCTCCCTCACGTGACGCAGTACATGGGGGTGATGCACTCCCTTCGCAGCCATCATATGATCCCCTGAAGTTAGTTTTCAGTACTAGGAAACAAATAAGTATTTCAAGTGGATGAATATTTCTGAGAATAATCTTTTGAAAAGTTGATTATAAATCCACATACATGAATATGAATGAATTTAGGGAGTGTATAATAAGAAAAATATACTTCATATTTTGAAAAATCTGCAGAGTGAAAAAAAAATATATATATACACATATATATATATACACATACATACACACAGAGACATTAAAAAGTAGCATTATGTATGCCAATCGAAATTCACCATGAAATATATATCATCCACAGATCCAAAAATATTCATTTTAATGAACATGGATTTATGTCGTTCAACTAAGAAGCTCACCCGTATGTTGAATTTTCAGTTCCAACAGCATTAAGTAGGAGTGATCTCTTCTCACAATTTGTATCTGCCAAGCCAGCCACCTCACAAAATGTACGAGTGATACCAGGTAGAATTCGATATGTGCATATAAAAATACATGACGTCATTTCTATGCTATGGTGGTATCCCATGCAAATGGTGACCGTTTGTTCCCTTTGCAAGGTAACCAACGCAACGGGTGGGTCCTGACTGTCTCTCCCAAGCGCCGTTTCAATCCTGTGGCCACTGCTTTTGAAGGCTTGGTTGGATTTTACCTCTGAAAGTTCAGAAGGGCCGAACAGTTATTTCAGTGGGATCTTAGTGCTGAGTCATGAGAACCAGGCAAACCGGAGGTTGAATGCAGCCCATCCAGGCTCAGTGTGTGTTCTGAGGGGCCCAGAATGTTCGCCCCAGATCCACATCAGGTCAACATTGCCTACTGATTCTGAGCAAACAGCATTTAGACAGTTTACGACTCCCTATGCCAGCTCAGCTGAAGAGGTCAGAGACTTGATTTTTCCATGCCTGCCTTCATGATGGATCTCCTGTATTGCTAATTTTTATATCTGTGCATGTGAGTGTGTATGTATGAGAGTGTGTATATATATATATATATATATATATATATATATATATATATATACACTCTCCAGATTTTTTAAAATATGAAATATATGTGTCTTATTATACACTCCCTAAATTCATTCATATTCATATATGTGTATTTATAATCAACTTTCCACAAGATTATTCTCAGAAATAATCTTCCACCTGAAATACATATTTGTTTTCTAGTACTGAAAACTAAATTCAGTGAAAGGTGCAAACAAAACCTAATATTTCTACAGTTACTGAGCTAGTTTAACATCAATGCAAGTATATTCTTAGGGGACATGATGTGTATTTTGACTTTCATTTTTATTCAACACTGGTACATTACTACTCCTTCAGTTAATGCACATCATAGGATATATATTTCATTCAAAAGTTAGAAAATTTATAGGCATTTGTTTCACGATCAATCACTTCTTGATTCAGAACACATGATTCTTCTATGTTTTTTGACTGGTCTTTTCATGAGACTTCTTTCCAAACACATTATTTTCGTTTAACATCATCACTTATAAAGCAAAACTCAAACACCCTTCATGATAAACCATAATCCTAATATTACCATTAGATATATAACTGGTTGGAATGAATGATTATATATCAATATAAGATTTCTTATATATTTTCAGATTTCAATTCAATCCATTATTTAAAGTGGAACCAGTTACATTATTTATTCATATTATCATCTATTCATGCATTATCTCTATATTCATAGACACAGGGTACACCTCTTTGTACCCCTAATACTAATGTATATGTCTTCAAAATATTGCTCCCAGACATAGTGAAAGAAATACTCATGTTACCTGATCTACATATACATTTTACCACAGTAATATTCTGAACAAAAAAAAATGTAAAGGTCACACTTATGATTGTACCAAAGCCTAAAAGGAAAGTGAACATGGATAACTAATAACATCCGTGTCCAGGTTGCCTAATGCTCTCAAATGTAAATCCCATTGGTGACAACATATTTGTTTTTACCTATGATTATATATTCAAACTCAACCCTGTTGAAAATGTCTAATCCTATCACTCATTTATACTTTGCCTGATTTCGTTATGTCGCTATTGATACTTGCTTTTCTACATAATTTCCCCAGTTCATTATTGTGAATGACTCTTCACATGTACTGACATTTACATTCACTCTCTAAACGAAACCCTATTGCTAAAGAAGCTTTTTATTCCAAATCATATTCTCACTCTTCTTCCTAAACCTACCGACTATCTTTCTAATCCTACCGACTATCACTTTTTGACTGGATGTTCTCTTCTACATTCAATCATCCAAGGTACACGGTCCTATGCCATTGTATATTGATTTAACTGAGACAATTGTACAGAACGTAATTCAACACTATGTATCCCAATCAAGGGCCCAATGCCCTTCTGGGCTTCAAATCTTTCTTAGATTTCCGTTTTCATACATATATTTCACTTATATATTCTTATAAATATCGCAGGTACCCAATCCCTTTATTCATCCTGCAGAATGATTTCTAACCCAAATCGAACATATAATTAACCCTAACCATACACTAACTTTACCGAAGAGCAGGGACAGAGTTGGTATTAAAATACAGGAATGTAGGGTATCTTCACCTGCTGAGAACCTCAAATGTTCATTTAGAAATGATCCCTGGTGAAGATGAAGGCAGCTATGAAAGACCTCAGAAAGCAAAAGTCATCTTCCATGGCAATCATCCTGGTCGGGTTGAAGGGTTGTGTCTGAATCATTCTCTCTCTTCTTAATGAATACAAGATGGACCAAACCAGTTCTGTGTGGAGAGCTGTTCCGGGGTGCTTATGATTGATATGACATTCTAACTTGTGAAAGTGTTACAGGAAAACTGGGGCAGCCTCCACCTCATGGGACTTTTGGAAGCAACTGTTAGGGCAAAGTGGTTGTCAAGGCAGTGACATAATTCAGATCCTGAAGAAAGTGATCTCACCTCACTTCCTTGGTGATAAAACTCTCTGAACTTGGGATCCAGGAAGCCAGGCACTCAGAGACAGTCCCTGTCCCAGTCCCAGTGGTCTCACATGTTTGGATTTACCAAGGACAGAGTCAGTCTTTCTTGGAACCTACAGATGTGAGGATGACGAAATGCCAGGAAACTTTTGAAGAGGGGCTTTTCCTGAGAAAGCAGGTAGTGTCTCACCACTGGCTCTTGACAACTTCACAGAGTTGGCCATGCAGACCAGAACTGAGACAGGAGAGGTCATTTTGGGCAAACATAGTATGGCCCACCAGTCAGAGGACACTCCGGAGAGTCACAGACCTACTTGGGGGAAGGAGGTGCCTTTTTGGGTGTGGGTGTGATTTTGTGGTTTTGGCTCATGTTCTCAGAATAGGTAGGAAAGGCGGTTTGTTTGGTTTAGAGTGGACTATTTTTAGTAAGTCCTTTGACAATGCGAGTGTCTGTGTATCCCACTGTGTTCATGATTGTAGACATTAGAAGAGAGAATGGATCAATGGATGTTTCCTGTCTACTAGAAAGCTTGCCAGCATTCATTGTGCCCAATATATGAGTGGACTCAGGCTTGCCTTATAGATGGGCAACACCTACTAGCTTCATAATTTCCTGTTTTCTCCTTCAATTCTGGCAACACTCCAGAACAGTATCATGGTTTTGTGTCCAAGATATGTACCACCTCCAATATCTGTGACATGGCCATGTACTAGATAGTTGAAGGAAATGGCTAGCATCTCAGAAATCTCAGATATCAGTTGACCAGGAAAGTCTCAGTGAAGAAACCCTGCTTTGGTCCTTTTGCTTACCTATTGTTCTGTTGCCCTGAATGTCAGGAAGATCTTTGCCTCAAGCCACCACTTTGTGAAGCCTGAAGAAAACAGTTTTCAAATGCAAATAAATGGGCATCACCTGTGGATCCATGCTTAATTGCTTTGAAAAGGGATATGTCTGAATCAGTCTCTTGGCCCTGTGTGAGGCTGTGGCTTAGATTCTCAGCACCTGATGGATCTAAAGATAGATCCCATGCATGCATCCAAAACCAAAATGGCAAAAAGATCAGATATTGTTGATTAACTCTCTTGCCTTCCTCTGGTAGGTTCCTGAAATCCATCAAGTGAGAACAGGGATCCTTTGGGTCAAATAAGTTCTTCAAAACCCAGCAGAGGCTAGCCCATAGATGCTTCTTTTTTCTCATGACTTCAATTCACTTAAAGAATCTAAACCTCAAAGTCAGTAGTCCTCAAGTTGGAGAAGCCAAACAGTATTAAAGGAAGGCCTATTTGATCACTCCTGGTTTACAGGAAGGGTGTCCACGCCACCCTGACTTTAGGCAAATGAGGGGCAGGAAGCTTATTTTGGACACTGACGTGGGCTGCTCCCCTCATGGAAACCTCCAGCCACAGGTTATGATGAGTGTCTATATGGAAGAAGATTTGGGCCATGTGGGAGTGTTTTGATTTTAATTGTGGACATTTGAATGGTGGTTGGAAGAGATGACTGGGTCCACCTGGGCTTGCACTCTGGTGTGATTCCCCTTAGAGACTGAGTTCTGGTACTGATCTCAGAGAAGTATTGCCATGAATTGTGTTGGGATTTTAGATGGCCATGCATGAGAGTTGCCCTTGGAAAGTGACATCTAGGCCCAAGTTGACTTTCCAAAGATCACAGGAAATCTCATCCAGGATATCACATGATTTTATTCTTAAAGACTTGGCAGCCATTTTTGAGAGTCAAAACACACATGGACCTCACATTGTAGACCTAAATGGGCCTGGCTTAATCTGACATTTTGGCCACTCTTTGGGAAGCCTTGCCTGTGAGTATTCTCCAGAGTTTTCATTGAAATGAGCTTAGTCACCATTTAATGGTTCCTGAATAAATTGAAACCCACAGTGCCTCCAACTTCTTTCTTGAAAATTGGCTAGATAAATACCATAAAAATTTTTGAAATTCCCATGACCGGCCCCTCCCAGCTCAGCCTTAAGGGCCTCTCCCAGCTCTCCCGTGAGCACGATAGCCAGACCTAGGGAATCAGGATTGGCTCGGGACTAGCGCGTGGAATTCCCGGCTCCTGATCCCACAAGTGCTGACAATTGAGGTCTCTTACACCACGTACTGGGGGCATGGCTCCCAGAGGGCAAGAAAATTCGCTGGGGGTCCTCAGCCCCAAGCTCTACAAAACTAGGGTCTGAGGGAGGCAAACAGGGAGAGTGTGCCCAGGCATTCATGAAAACAGGGCTGCCAGGAGTAGAGTTCTGGCTTGTAACCACTATTGTGGTGAGCGTCACAGGTGAGCAAGGCATGGCTTGAGGAAGCACAAGAGAAGGCCCTAGGCACTCAGGATTGGAGATCCGCCAAGTCTGGGAGGAAGAGCTGCTGCACATGATTGGTTCCCACTTATTCAGAGGAGAAGCTTGGCCCAGTGCACACAGCTCCACCTACTGAAAGAGAAGTTAATTGAACTCTATGACTGCATTTATTATTATTTTTTTTTAATTTATATTTTTTCTATTTCTTTCATTTTCATTTTTGTTGTTGTTGTTCTTTAACTTTTTTTAATGTTTTTATTTTTTTATTTTATCATTATTATTATTAATATTATTTTAAATTTTAATTTTCATCCTTTAATTATAATTATTATTTAATTTTTTTTTCTTTATTTATTTTCTATTTTTCTTTTGTCTTTTCATTTCTTTTCAATTTTCTTATTCCCCCTTCCTTGAATTCTACCTGCCTACTCTCATTCTCTTTAGTGACTTCTTCGCTTCCCTTCTAATATCTTTCCTCCGAAGCATCAAATAAATTTATAAGAGTAAGCAGTAACTCAGCAGTCAAACAAAACAAGAAGTAACATGAGCAGCATAAAAAAACAAGGAAGAAAAGGAGTACAAACAACAATGGACAGCCTAAATATTCAGAAGGAATCATCAGAAAAATGGTCATATAAAGAACTCAAGGAATACCTTAGACAGATGGAATGGAACCTTAAAGAGGATACGAGACATCAAAACCAAACAGTGAAAGAACACATTGAAAATGAATTACATAAACATATATAAAAAGAAATTAAGCATCTTTATTAGGAGATAGAGATTATAAAAAAATCAAACAATAATTCTAGAAATGAAGGAAATGATAAACCAAATTAAAAACTCAATTGAGAGTATCACTAACAGAGTGGAGCAAGTAGAAGACAGAATGTCAGATAATGAAGACAAAATATATCATCTTGAAAAAAGTCTAGCCAACAAAGAAATGCTGGTAAAAAGTCATGAGAAAAACATCCAAGAGATATGGGATATCATAAAAAAAAAAAAAAAACTTATGAGTCATCTGGATAGAGTAAGGTACAGAGATTCAAACCAAGGGAATGAGTAACCTGCTGAATGAAATAATTACAGAAAACTTTCCAGAAATAAAAATGGAAACGGATAAAAAAAATTGTAGATGCTTACAAGACACCGAGCACAAAAAAATCACAGTAGACCAATGCCAAGAAACATTGTTATGAAGATATCCAATGTACAAAACAAAGAGAAAATATTAAAAGCTACAAGAGAAAGGAGGCAGATTACAATCAGGGGTAAACCAAAAATGTTAACAACAGATTTTTCATCACAGACGCTGAAAGTGAGAAGATCCTGGAACAACGTATTTCAAACACTTAAAAACAATGGATGACAACCAAGAAATCTGTATTCAGAAAAATTAAGTTTCAGGTAAGACAACTAAATAAAAATATTTTGTGATAAACAAAAGCTAAAAGAATTTGCAGCCAGAAAACCAGCATTGCAAAGCTTCTTAAGGAAAACACTACACGAGGAAAAAATGAATATCAACAACGAAAACCATCAGTGGGAATTGCCTCAGTAATGACAGAGGGAGGGGGAAAAGCTAATCATGGATAAACAAACTAAATTTTAAAAAAAAGATAAATAATCAAAGACGGGTGGCAATACAAACCATATATCAATAGTATCTCTAATCGTTAATGGCTTAAACTCTCCAATAAAGTGACATAGGCTTGTAACGTGGATTAAAAAAACCAAATCCAACAATATGTTGCTTCCAAGAGACACATCTGAATGGAAAAGACATACACAGCCTGAAGGTGAAAGGTTGGGAAAATTTATACCATGCACACGGTCCTTGTAAGCAAGCAGGGGTGGCCATCCTCATACGGAATAAAATCGACTTCAAGACTAATTTAATCAAAAGGGATAAGGAAGGACATTATATACTGTTAAAAGAAACCATTCACCAACAAGACATAACAATTATCAATATTTACGCAGAAAATAATGGTGCTGCGACATTTATAAAACAAATTCTCCTCAATTTCAAGAATCAAATAGACCACAACACAATAATTATGGGAGACTTCAACTCACCTCTCTCACCATTGGACAGATCCTCCAAACAAAAGTTGAATAAAAAAAATATAGAATTCAATATCACAATCAATACCCAAGACTTAACTGACATATATAGAATATATCAACCATCATCAAGTGGATATACTTTTTTCTCACCAGCACATGGATCCTTCTCAAAAATAGACCATATATTATGCCGTAGGGCAACACTCAGTAAATATAAAGGGGTGGAGATAATACCATGAATTTTTTTCTGATCACAATGGAATGAAACTGGAAACCAATGGTAAAAGAAGGAAGGAAAAATCCTACATCACATGGAAAATGAACAATATATTACTGAATGATCAATGGGTTATAGAAGACATAAAAGAGGAAATCAAAAAATTCTTAGAGATAAATGAAAATACAGACACAACATATCAGATTCAATGGGACACAATGAAACAAGATTCAAGAGGCAAATTCATCGCCTGGAGGTCATTCCTCAAAAAAAGAAAAAAAAAAAAAAACAACAAAAAATGAGCTCTCACTTTATCTCAAAGCCCTAGAAAAGGAAGAGCAAAACAACAGCAAATGTAGCAGAAGGCAAGAAATAATTAAAATCAGAGCGTAAATCACGAAATTGAAACAAAAGAAACTATTAAAAAATTAACAAAACTAAAAGTTGGTTCTTCGAAAAAATAAATAAGATGGACAGACCCTTAGCCATGCTAACGAGGAGAAGAAGAGAGAGAACTCAAATTACTAACATACGGGATGAAAAAGCCAATATCACAACAGAAGCTACATAAATACGAAAGACAATTAGAAATTATTTTGAAAACCTATATTCCAATAAAATAGAAAATAGTGAAGACATCGATACATTTGTTAAGTCATATGATTTGCCTAGACGGAGTCAGGAGGATACACACAATTTAAACAGACCAATATCAATCGATGAAATAGAAGAAGCAATCAAACGACTACCAACCAAGAAAAGCCCAGGACCGGACGGGTATACAGCGGAGTTTTACAAAACCTTTAAAGAAGATTTAATACCAATACTTTTCAAGTTATTCAGGAAATAGAAAAACAGGGAGCTCTGCCAAGTTCATTCTATGAGGCCAACATCACCCTGATTCTAAAACCGGACAAAGACACCTCAATGAAAGAAAACTACAGACCAATATCTCTGATGAACCTAGATGCAAAAATTTTCATTAAAATTCTGGTGGTTTGGATACAAAGGCACATCAAAAAAATTGTGCACCATGATCAATTAGGATTCATCCCTGGGATGCAAGGAGGGTTCAATATATGGAAATCAATAAATGTTATTCACAACATCACTAGACTTAAAAATAAGAACCATAAGATCATCTTGATAGATGCAGAAAAACCATTAGACAAAGTAGAGCATTCCTTTATGTTCAAAACATTAGAAAAACTAGGGATAACAGGAACATACCTCGACATTGTAAAAGCTATCTATGTTAAGCCTCAGGCTAGCATCATTCTGAATGGAGAAAAAATGAAGGCATTCCCTCTAAAATCTGGAACAAGACAGGAATGTCCTCTATCACCACTTCTATTCAATATAATTCTCGAAGAACTGGCCAGAGCAATTAGACAGATGAAAGCCATTAAAGGCATAAAAATAGGAAAAAAAGAACTTAAATTATCACTATTTGAAGATGACATGATTCTATACATAGAAGACCCAAAAGGGTCTACAGAAAAAACTACTAGAACTAATAAATGAATTCAGCAATGTGGCAGGAAATGAAATCAACATGCATAAATCAAAGGCATTTCTGTATATCAGCGACAAAACTTCTGAAAAGAAAATGAGGAAAAACATTGCATTCACAATATCCTCATAAAAAATTAAATACTTGGGAATCAACCTAACAAAAGAGGTGAAAGATTTATACAATTCAAACTACAGAACCCTAAAAAGAGAAGTAGAATAAGATCTTAGAAGATGGAAAAATATACCCTGTTCATGGATAGGCAGAATGAACATCATCAAAATGGCGATATTACTAAAAAGTTCTCCATAGGTTTAATGAAATGCCAATCTAAATCCCAAAGGAATTTTTTGTAGAAATAAATAAACCAATCATGAAATTCATATGGAAAAATAAACGACCCAGAATAGCAAAAGCAATTCTAACCAGGAAGTGTGAATCAGGCGGTATAGCGATACCAGATTTCAAACTATATTACAGAGCAATAATAACGAAAACAGCATGGTACTGGTACCAAAACAGAAGGGTGGACCAATGGTACAGAATGGAGGACACAGAGACTAATCCAAAAAGCTACAACTATCTTATATTTGATAAAGGAGCTATAAGCATGCAATTGAGGAAGGATACCATCTTCAACCAATCGTGTTGGGAAAACTGGAAATCCACATGCAACAAAATGAAACTGAATCCCTTTCTCTCGCCATGCACAAAAGTTAACTCAAAGTGGATCAAGGAGCTAGATTCAAATCAGAGACTCTGCATTTGATAGAAGAAAAAGTTGGTTCCGATCTACATATTGTATGGTCAGGCTCCAAATTCCTTAATAGGACACCCATAGCACAAGAGTTAATAACAAGAATCAACAAATGGGAGTTACTTAAACTGAAATTTTTTTTTCTCAGAAAGAGAAACAATAAGAGAGGTAAATATGGAGCCTAGATCATGGGAACAAATTTTTACTCCTCACCCTTCAGATGGAGCCCTAATATCCAGAGTATACAAAGTATACAAAGAACTCAAATAATTAGACAATAAGATAACAAATAACCCAATGGGCCAAGGACCTGAACAGACACTTCTCAGAGGAGGACATAGAATCAATCAATAAGTACATGAAAAAATGCTCTCCATTTCTTGCAGTCAGAGAAATGCAAATCAAAACCACCCTAAAATACCATCTCAATCCAGTGAGATTGGTAGCCATTATGAAGTCAAACAACAACAAGTGCTGGCGACGATGTGGGGAAAAGGGTACTCTTGTACATTGCTGATGGGACTGAAACTGGTGAAGCCAATTTGGAAAGCAGTATGGAGATTCCTGGGAAAGCCGGGAATGGAAGCACCATTTGAACCAGCTATTGCCCTTCTCGGACTATTCCCTGAAGACCTTAAAAGAGCGTAGTACAGGGATACTGCCACATCGATGTTCATAGCAGCACAATTCACAATTGCTACACTGTGGAACCAACCCAGATTCCCTTCAATAGATGAATGGATAAAAAAAATGTTTTTTTTATATACTATGGAGGATTACGCAGCACTAAAAAATGACAAAATCATGGAATTTGCAGGGAAATGCATGGCACTAGAGCAGATAATGCTTAGTGAAGCTAGCCAATCCCAAAAAAACAAATACCAAATGACTTATTTGATATAATGAGAGCAACTAAGAACAGAGCAGAGAGGAAGAGCATGAAGAAAAGATTAACATTAAGCAGAGACATGAGGTGGCAGGGAAAGGGAGAGAAAAGAGAAATTGCATGGTAATGGAGGGAGACCCTTATTGTTACAAAAAAATTACATATAAGAGGTTGTGAGTGTAATGGGAAAATAAACAATAAGAGAAATGAATGACAGTAGGTAGGGTAGAGAGAGAAGATGGGAAGAGAGGGGAGGGGGGATAGTAGAGCATAGGAAAGGTAGCAGAATACAACAGTAACTAATAAGACATTATGTAAAAATATGGATGTGTAAATGATGTGATTCTGCATTCTGTATTTGGAGTAAAAATTGGAGTTCAAAACCCACTTGAATTTAATGTATGAAATATGATATGTCAAGAGCTTTGTAATGTTTTGAGCAACCAATAAAAGAAAAAAAAAAGTAGCAATATATATGCCAATCGAAATTCATCATGAAATATATATAATCCAAAGATCGAAAAATATTCATTTTACTGAACATGGATTTATGTATAATGTTATTCAACTAGGAAACTCACCCGTAGGTTGAATTTTCAGTTCCAACAGCGTTTAGGAGGAGTGATCTCTTCTCACAATTTGCATCTGCCAATTCAGCCACCTCACATGTGTGTACAAGTGATATCAGGTAGGATTCTATATGTGCATATAAAAATACATGTGCTGAATAGGCTACAGAGAAAGGGAGACAGGGATTCACATATTTGTTAATTTTAAAAACACATGTAGAACTATTTCAACAAAAAAATTGACTAGATTTAAAACTCCTACATTATATAATGCAAAAGGCAATTCCAACTATACACCATGCCTCCTCTGAACTGCTTGTATTTCTATTCTTTTTGGGTTATTTTTCACCATCATTTTTGGATTATTAGTCAGAGACTAGTAGGGTACGGGTTAGTGTCAGGGGTTAAGTATTTCAAATGGAAAATTGGAAAATGAATCCAATGTGTATGTAAATATGTGCTACACAAAAATCTTCCCACTCACATCCAGAGCAATGCCTTGACAATACCTTTGCCCCAAGTAAGACACAATTAGAGTAGAAAAGTGTAAAAATCTGGGAATACATATATGGAATGGAATATGCTCGGGAGTTCACAACCTTGGAGGTGGTAGAGGAGTTTCCAAAAGTAAAGGAAAGGGTAAACACTCCACAAACAAGGAGCTCTGCTGGCCTAAGAATTCTTGGGAAATGGCCTCTGAGGTTGGGATCCTGAAATATATGTTGCTGTCATGAGCTTTAGCTTCCTTTGTAGTGAGACCATCAAAGCTGGGTCTGCATCTATGTTACCGGGAAGAGATGGTTTCTTATATTCCAATGAACATGAGGCATCAGTGCTCAATTCTCTCTTTGTAGGTAAACTGTGGCCACTGGAGGCTAAGTGTCTCCCAGTGGGGACTGTGAAGACATTTTGTCATCCTCCACTTTTCATGGTGTTTTTTGCTGCTGCACTGGGAATTTGGTATTTGCTTCACAAAATATAAGAAGTTCATCTGGGATACAGTGCTGGAGGGAGTTCTGTCACTTGTGGTGGGTCAGGGTCTGCAGGAGAATGCACCAACCAGGCTTCTATCGCACAGAGCTTGCCCCAATAACCATAGCAACCTTATTCTGAACATTGCCCTTAAAACTCTCGATATAACAGGATGCCTTTACATATAAGGGTCTCATGTCTGCACTATATCAGTCACAAGCCATTTGGAAGCCAATGGCAGATCCACATAGCCCCTCCATGATGTTTTATCACACTCCTTCCCACCACTGTTCTAGGCGCACTACTCAGAAGGCTCCAAATTACTGGCATCTCGTGTTCTACATCATTTTCATGAAACCCAGTCAAACAAGGCACTGTCTGGTATACACATGATAAGCAACAGGACATCAAATTTTCTGCAGTTCCACCTGGTCATGGGAATTTCAAAAATTTCATGGTATTTATTTAGCAATTTTTCAAAAATGAAGTTAGAGGCACTGTTGGTCTCAATTCATTCAGGAACCATTAAGTGTTGAGAAAGTTCATTTCAATGAAAGCTCTAGAGAACTCTCACAGTAAAGGCTTCTCAAAGAATTACCAAATGGTCACATAAAGCCAGGCCAATTGACGTCTACAATGTAAGGTCCATGTGTGTTTTGACTCTCATCTATGGCTGCCATGTCTTTCATAATAAAATCATGTGATATCCTGGCTGAGATTCCCAGGCCTCTGTGGAAAGCCACCCTGGGCATAGATCTCAGTTTCCAAGAGTGAGTCTTATGTGTGTCCTCCTAAAATCCCAACACAATTCATGGCAATACTTCTCTGAGGTCAATTCCAGAATGCAGTCTCTAAGGGGAATCACACCAGAGTTCAAGCCCAGGTGGATCCAGTCATCCCTTCCAACCGCCACAAAAATTACCACAATTAAAATCAAAACACTCCCACAGGCCCATCATCTTCTTCCATGTAGACACTCCTCATAACCTCTAGCTGGAGGTTTCTATGAGCCCAAGGTAGTGTCCAAAATAAGCTCACTTGCCCCTTATTTGCCTAAAATCATTGTGGCCTGGACACTCTTCCTGTGAACCAGGAGTGATCATATATTCCTGCTGTTGAAGTGTTCCACTTCTCCAATTTCAGCCTACTGGCTGTAGGGTATAATTCTTTATGTGATTTGGAGTCATGAGAAAACCCAAGCACATATGGGGTAGCCTCTGCACGGATTTCAAGAACTCATTTGACCCAAATGATTCCTATTCTCACTTGATGGAGTTCAGGAACCTAAAACAAGAAGGCAAAAATATTCATCCACAATGACTGCTCTTTTGGACATTTTAGTTTTGAAAGCACATGGGATCTTTCTTTAAATCCATCAGGTGCTGAGAATCTAAGCCACAACCTCATACAAGGACAAGAGGCTGATTCAGACACATCCCATTCCAAAGCAATTAAGCAAAGAGCCACAGGTGGTGTCCATTCATTTCCATATGAAAACAGTGTTCTTCAGGCTACACAAAGGGGTGGCCTGAGGCAAAGACCTTTCTGACATTCAGGGTAATAGAAATAGAATTAAGCAAATGGCCCAAAGAAGGGTTTCTCCACTGAGACTTTACTGGTCACACTGATATCTGAGTTTTCTGAGATGCTCTCATTCCCTTCAGCTATCCAGAACATGGCCATGTCACAGAGCCTTGTGGTGTTATATATCTGGGAAACAAAACCATGAGTCTATTCTGGAGAGTGGCCAGAATTCACGAAGAAAAGTGGAACTTTAGAAGATAATAGATGTTGCCCATCCATAAGGCAAGCTGCAGTCTATTCATCAATTGCGCAGTATGAATCGCGGAAGCTTTCAACTAGAGACAACACATCCATTGATGCATTCTGTTTTCTAATGTCTACAACCATGGATACAGTGGGATACACAGACATAGAAACACTCACAATGTCAAACGACTTACTAGAAACAGTCCACTCCAAACCAAACAAACCACCTTTCCTACCTATTCTCAGAACATGAGAAAAAACCACAAACTCACACCTACAATGGCAAAGGCACTTTCTTCCCCTAAATAGGTCTGTGACTATCCGAAGTGTCTTCTGACTGGTGGGCCATATTATGTTCCCCCAAAATGGCCTGTCCGTTTTCACATCTGGTCTCCTTGTCCAACTCTGTGAAGTTGTAAGGAGCCAGCGGTGAGCCACTACCTGCTTTCTCAGGAAAGGCCCCTCTTCAGAACTCTGGTGGCATTTGGCCATCCTCATATCAGCAGGTACCAAGAAAGACTGACTATGTCTTTGGGAAAAACAAACAAGTTAGCCCACTGGGTCTGGAGTGGGACTGGCTCTTGGTGCCTGGCTTCCTGGATCCCAAGTTCAGAGAATTCCATCACCAAGGAAGTGAAGTGAGGTCACTTCTTTCAGGAACTGAATATGGTCACTGCCTTGGTAACCACTTTGTCCTAACAGTTGCTTCCAAGGTTCCCATGAGATAGAGGCTGCCCCAACATCCTGTGACACATTCAGAAGTTAGAATGATATATCAACCATAGGCACCCTGGAACAGCTCTCCACAGAGGCCTGGTTTGGTCCATCTTCTCTACATTAAGAAGAGAGAGGCTGACTCAGACACATCAATTCATCCTGACCAGGTTGTTTGCCATGGAAGATGACTATTGCTCTCTCAGGTCCTACATAGCTGCCTACATATTCTCCAAGGATCATTTCTTCATGGATCTTTGAGGTTCTCAGCAGGTGGAAGATCTTCTACATTCCTATATTGTAAGACCCACTCTGTCGCTGCTCTTAAGTTAGTTATATTGAGGGAACAGTGTATGGTTAGGGTTAATAACATGTTCGATTTGGGTTACGAATCATTCTGCAGGATGAATAATGGTATTGGCAACCTGTGATATTTACAAGAGTATACATGTGAAATATAAGTATGAAAGCAGAAATCTAGGTAAGATTTGAAGCCCAGAAGGGCATTGGGGACTTGAGTGGGATACCTAACTTTGAGTAATGTGCTGCACAGATGTCTCAGATAAATCAATATACATCGGACCTTGTACCTTGGATGATTGAATGCTGAAGAGAACATCCAGTCAAAAACCGATATTCGGTAGGATTAGGAAGGAAGTTGGTAGGTTTAGAAAGAAGAGTGAGTATAGGATTTGGACCAAAAGTTCTTCAGCAATAGGGTTTCGGGTAGAGAGTGTATGTAAATGTCAGCACATGTCTAGAGTCAGTCACAATGATGAACTGGGGAAAACATGTAGGAAAGCAGATATCAATAGAGATATTAGGAAATCAAGCAAAGTATAAAGTGTGTGATAGGGTTAGACATTTTCAACAGGTTTGAAGTTGAATATATAATCTTAGGAAGAAACAAATATGTAGTCACCAATAGGATTGATATTTGAGAGCATTAGGCAACCTGCACATGGATGTTTTTAGTAATGCATGCTATCTTTCCATTTAGGCTTTGGTACAATTGTAAGTGTGATCTTTGCTTTTTGTGTCCGGAATATTTCTGTGATAAAATGTGTATGTAGATCAGGTGACATGAGTATTTCTTCCACCATTTCTGAGAGCAATATTTTGAAGATTTATAAATTAGTATGGGGGTAGAAATAGGTGTACCCTGCTTCTATTAATATAGACATAATGCATGAATAGACCATACTGTGAATAAATAATATAACTGGATCCACTTTAAATAATGGATTGAATGGATATCTGAAAATATCTAAGAAATGTTATATTGATATACAATCATTAATTCCAAACAGTTATATATCTAATGATTATCTTATGGTTATGGTTAATCATGAAGGGTGTGTGAGTTTTTCTTCAAAATTGATTATGGAAATCGAAAACAATATATTTGGAAAAAAAAGTCTCATGAATAGACCAGTCAAGAAACATAGAGAAATACATGTGTTCTGGAGCAGGAAGTGACTAAAAGTGAAACAAATGCCTATAAATTTGCTAACTAGTGAATGAAATATATATCCTATGATGTGCATAAACTGAAGAAATAGTAATGTACCAGTGTGGAATAAAAATTAACGTCAAAATACACATCATGTCCCATAGGAACCAACATGCATTGATGTTAAACTGGGTCAGTTAATGCAGACATATTAGAATTTGTATGCACCTTTCACTGAAGTTAGTTCTCAGTACTAGGAAACAACTATGTATTTCATGTGTATGAGTCTTTCTAAGAATAATCTTGTGAAAAGTTGATTATTAATCCACATCCATGAACATGAATGAATTTAGGGAGTGTATATAAGACACATATTTTTCATATTTTTAAAAATCTGGACAGTATAATATATATATATATATATATATATATATATATATATATATATGGACACACACACACACAAACACAGAAATTAAAAAGTAGCAATATATATGCCAATCGAAATTCATCATGAAATATATATCATAAAGATGCAAAAACATTCATTTTACTGAACATGGGTTTATGTATAATGTTGTTCCACTGGGAAGCTCACCCATAGGTTGAATTTTCAGTTCTAACAGCGTTTAAGACGAGTGATCACTTCTCACAATTTGTATCTGCCAAGTCATGTAACTCAAAAGAATGTACGTTTGATACCATGTAGGATTCTATTTGTGCATATAAAAATACATGTGCTGAATAGGCTCCAGAAAATGAGAGACAGTAATTCACATATTTGTTAACTTTAAAAACACATGGAGAACTATTTCAATTAAAAATTGACTAGATTCATAATACCTACCCTTTATCATGCAAAAGGCAAGTCCAACCCTGAACTGCATGTATTTAAGTACTGTTTGGGTTATTTTTCTCCATCATATTAGGATTAGTAGTCGGAGTCTATTAGAATATGGGTTAGTGTCAGGGATTCCGAATTTCGAATGGAAAAATAGGAAAATTAATCCAATGTGTATGCAAATATGTGCTAAAACAAATCTTCCGACTCTCATCCAGAACAATGCCTTGAAATTATCTTCGCCCCAAGTAAGACACAATTAGAGAAGAAAAGTTGCAAAATCTGTGATTACATTTCTGTAATGGAAAATGCTCAGGAGTGCACAAACTTGGAGGTGGTATAGGAGTTTTCAAAAGTAAGGACAGGGTACACACTCCACAAGCATGGAGCTCTGCATGCCTAAATCTTTTTGAGAAACTGCCACAGAGGTTGGGCACTGATATATAGGTTTTTGTCAGGAGTTAAGCTTCCTTTGTAGTGATACCCTCAAAGCTGGGTCTGCATCTATGTGACCTGGAGGACAAAGTTTCTTATTTTCCAATGAACACGAGGCAGCAGTGCTGAATTCTCTCTTTGTAGATCAACTGTGGCCCCTGGGTGTCTATTTTCTCCCCGTGTGGACTGTGAAACCATTTGGTCATCCTCCAATTTTCGTGGTGTTTCTTGCTGCTGCACTTGGAGTTTGGTACATGCTTCACGAAATACAAGGAGTTCAACTGGGAAACAGTGCTGGAGAGATTTCTGTCACGTGTGGTGGCTTATGGTCTGCAAGAAATTGCACAAACCAGGTTTCTATCTCTCAAAGATTGCCCCCTTGTTCATTGCAACCTGATTCTGAACATTGCCCTGAAACCTCGCCATATAACAAATGCCATTACATATAAGGGTCTGAAGTCTGCACTATGTCAGTCACAAGCCATTTGGAAGTAAATGGCAGATCCACATGGACCCACCATGATACTTTATCACACACCTGCCCACCACTGCTCTACGCCCACTACTCAGCAGGCTACAAATTACTGGCATGTCTGTTCTAAACAATTTTCAGAAAACCCTGTCAATCAAGGCACTCTCTGGTACACTCATGATAAGCAATAGGACATCCAATGTTTCTTGAGTGCCACCGGGTCATGGGAATTTCAAAAATTTCATGGTATTTATCTAGCCATTTTTCAAGGATGACATTGGATGCACTGTGAATTTCAGTTATTCAGAAACCATTAAATGTTGAGAAAGCTCGATTCAAAGAAAATTCTGGAGAACTCTCACAGGCAAGGCTTTCCAAAAAGTGGACAAAAGGTCACTTGAAGCCAGGACCATTGAGGTCTACAATGTGAGGTCCTATGTGTTTTGACTCCCTACTAAGGCTGCAAAGTCTTTCAGAATAAAATCATGTGATATCCAGGCTGAGATTCCCAGTTCTTTGTGGAAAGCCACCCTGGTCCTAGATCTCAGGTTCCAAGGGCGACTCTCATGCGTGGCCTCCTAAAATCCCAACACAATTCATGGCAATACTTCTCTGAGGTCAGTTTCAGAACTCAGTCTCTAAGGGGAAACACACCAGAGTTCAATCCCTGGTGACCCAGTCATCTCTTCCAACCGCCACACAAATGACCAGAATTAAAAGCAAAACACTCACACATGCCCCTCATCTTCTTTCATATAGACACTAATCATAACCTTGGCTGGAAGTTTCCATGAGGCACACAGCACAAGACAATATCAAAATAAGCTCCCTTGCCCTTCATTTGTCTAAAGTCAGTGTTTCTGACACCGTTCCTGTGAACCAGGGCTGATCAAAGATGCCTGCCATTAATACTGTTCCCCTTCTCCAATTTGAGGCATACTGACTGTCAGGTATAGTTTCTTTATGTGATTTGGAGTCATGAGAAAACCCAAGCACCTATGGGCTAGCCTCCGCAGGGCTTGAAGAACTCAGTTGACCCAAAGGATCCCTCTTCTGACTTGATGGAGATCAGGAACCTTACAGAGGAAAGCAAGAGACTTCATCAACAATGATTGCTCTTTTGGCCATTTTGGAATTGGATGCACACGTGGGATCTTTCTTTAGATCCATCAGGTGCTGAGAATCTGAGCCATGGACTCACACTGCACTAAGAGGCGGATTCAGACATATCCCTTTGCAAAGCAATTAAGCAAAGATCCTCAGGTGATGCCCATTTATTTCCATTTGAAAACTGATTTTTTCAGGCTTTCGAAAGGTGTGGCCTTAGGCAAAGACCTTCCTTACATTCAGGGCAACAGAACAATAGGAAAGCAAATTCCCAAAGCAGAGTTTCTCCACTGAGACTTTCCTGGTCACACTGATATCTGAGTTTTCTGAGATACTCACCATTCCCTTCAGCTATCCAGTACATGGCCATGTCCCAGATTGTGGAGGAGATACATATCTTGAACACAAAACCATGAGCCTATGGGAGAGTGGCCAGAATTCAGGAAGAAATCAGGAATGTAGAAAGGTAGTAGGTGTTGCCCATCTATAAGGTAAGCTGCAGTCCATTCATAAATTGGACAAGATGAATGCTGCAAAGGTTTCTACTAGACAGGACACATCCTTTGATGCATTCTCTTTTCTATTGTCTACAACCACGGACACAGTGGGATACACAGAAACACTCACCTTCTCAAAGGACTTACTAGAAACAGGCCACTCCAAATTAAACAAACCGACTTTCCTACATATTCTTAAAACATGAGACAAAATCACTAACACACAAACACACCCACAAAGGCACCTTCTTTCCCCAAGTAGGTCTGTGACTATCCAGAGCATCCTCTGACTGGTGGGCCATACTATGTTCCCCTGAAATGGGCTGTTGTATGTCAGATCTGGTCTCCTTGGCCAACACTGTGATGTTGTCAGGAGCCAGCGGTGAGCCACTGCCTGCTTTATCAAAAAAAAAAGCCCCTATTCAGAGCTTTCCTGGCATTTGTCCATCTTCAATTCAGTATTTGCCAAGAGAGACTGACTCTGTCCTTGGTTAATCCAAACATGTGAGACCACTGGGACTGGGACTGGGCCTGCCTCAGGGTGCCTGTCTCCCTGGATCCAAAGTTCAGAGTGGTACATCAACAAGAAAGTGACGTAGGTCACTTCCTCTAGAACTGAATGAGGTCACTGCCTTGGCAACCACTTTGTCCTAACAGTTGCATCCAAGGGTCCATGAAATAGAGCGTGCCCCTACTTCCTATGACACTTTTACAAGTTAAAATGGAATATCAACCATAGGCACCCGGGAACAGCTCTCCACACAGGCCTGGTTTGGTCCATCTTCTCTAGATTAAGAAGAGAGAGACTGCTTCAGACACATCCCTTCATCCTTACCTGGCTGTTTGTCATGGAAGATGACTTTTGCTCTCTCAGGTCCTTCATTGCTGCCTATATCTTCTCCAGGGATCATTTCTGCATGGACCTTTTAGGTTCTCCACAGGTTGAAGATCTCCTACATTCCTGTATTGTAAGACCAACTCTGTCCCTGCTCTTCTATAAAGGTAGATTGAGGGAATCGTGTATGGTTAGGGTTAATAACATTTTTGATTTGGGTTAGGATCATTCTGCTGGATGAATAATGGTATTGGGAACCTGCGATATTTATAAGATTATAGAGGTGAAATATATGTATGAAAACAGAAATCTCAGTAAGATTTAAAGCCCAGAAGGTCATTGGGTCCTTGATTGGAATAGTTAGCTTTGAATTATGTTCTGCCCAGATGTCTCAGATAAATCTATACACAATGGCATAGGATCTTGTACCTTAGATGATTGAATGTTGAGGAGAACATCCATTCAAAAAGGGAGAGTTGGTAAGATTACGAAGATACTTGGTAAGATTAGAAAAACGTGTGAGTATAGGATTTGGACAAAAAGTTCTTTAGCAATAGGGTTTCAGGTACACAAAAAAATGTAAATGTCAGCACATGTGAAGAGTCAGTCACAATGATGAACTGGGGAAAATATGTAGGAAAGCAGATATCAATAGAGACATAAGGAAATCAGGCAAAGTATAAAATGAGTGATAGCAATAGATATTTTCAACAGGCTTGAGATTGAATATATAATCTTAGGAAGAAACAAATATGTAGTCACCAATAGGATTGACATTTGAGAGCATTAGGCAACCTGGACATGGGTGATTTTCATAATCCATACTCACATTCCATTTAGGCTTTTGTACAATCGTAAGTGTGACTTTGCATTTTGTGGCCAGAATATTACTGTGATAAAATGTATATGTAGATCAGGTGACATGAGTATTTCTACCACCATTTCTTGGAGCAATATTTTGAAGAGGTATAAATTAGTATTGGGGGTACATATAGGTGTACCATGTGTGTATGAATATAGAGATAATGCATGAATAGACCATAGTGCGAATAAATAATATAACTAGTTCGAACTTTAGAAAATGGAATAAATTGATATCTGAATATATACAGGGAATCATATGTTGATATACATACATTCATTCCAACCATTTATACATCCAATGGAAATATTACGGGTGTGGTTCATCATAAAGAGTGTGTGAATTTTGCTTCAAAATTGATTATGGAAATGGAAAATAATGTGTTTGGAAAGAAGTCTCATGAAATGACCAGTCAAAAACAAAGAGGAATACATATGTTCTGAAGCAGGAAGTGATAGAATGTGTTACAAATTTCTTTAAATTTATGAAGTTGTGGATGAAATGTATATTCTATGATGGACAAAAACTGAAGAAATAGTAATGTACCAGTGTTGTATAAAAATGAACGTCAAAATACACATCATGTTCCATAGGAATCTACTTGCATTGATTTTAAAGTTGGTCAGTTACTGTAAAAATATAAGGATTTGTTTGCACCATTTAATGAAGTGAGTTTTCAATACTATAAAACAAATATGTATTTCAGGTGGATGAATATTTCTGAAAATAATCTTATGAAAATTTGAATATAAAACCACATACATGAACAAGAATGAATTTAGGGAGTGTATAATAAGACACATATATTTCATATTTTAAAAAATCTAGAGAGTATATATATATATATATATATATATATATATATATATATATATATATATAAAACACACACAGAGACATTAAAAAGTAGCAATATATATGCCAATTAAAATTCATCGTGAAATATATATCATCCACAGATCCAAAAATATTAATTTTACTGAACATGGATTTATGTATAATGTTTTTCAACTAAGAAGCTCACTCATAATTTGAATTATCAGTTCCAAAAGCATTTAGGAGGAGTGATTTCTTCTCACACTTTGTCTCTGCCAAGTTAGCCACCTCTCAAGAATATAGGTGTGATACCAGGTAGGATTCTACATGTTCATATAAAAATACATGTGCTGAATTGGCTACAGAAAAAGGGAGACAGGAATTCACATATGTGTTAACTTTAAAAACACATGCAGAACTCTTTCAACAAAAAATTGACAAGATTTATAACTCCTACCCTATATCATGCAAAAGGGAAGACCAACTATACAACATGGCTCCTCTGAAGTGCTAGTATTTCTATTCTGTTTGGGTTATTTTTCTCCATTATATTAGAATTAGTTGTCAGAATCTAGTAGGGTATAGGTTAGTGTCAAAGATTCAGTATTTCAAATGGAAAATTGAAAAATGAATCCAATGTGTATGTAAATATGTGCTACACAAAAATCTTCCCACTCTCATCCAGAACAATGCCTTGACAATACCTTTGCCCCAAGTAAGACACAATTAGAGGAGAAGATTTAGAAAGTCTGTGAACAAATATCTGGAATGGAATATGCTCAGGAGCCCACACCTTGGAAGTGGCAGAGGAGTTTCCAAAGGTAAGGGACAGGGTAAACCCTCCACAAACATGGAGGTCTGCTGGCCTAGACACTTCTTGAGAAACTGCCTGTGAGGTTGGGCACTTGAAAAATATGTTGTTGTCAGGAGCTTTAGCTTCCTTTCTAGTGAGACCATAAAAGCTTGGTCTGCATCTATGAGACCTGGAGGACGTGCTTTCTTATTTCCCAATGAACATGAGGCAGCAGTGCTAAATTCTCTTTTTAGGTAAACTGTGGCCACTGGGGGCTAAATGTCTTTCCATGTGCACTTTGAAGCCATATGGTCATCCTCCATTTTCGTTTTGTTTCTTCCTGCTGCACTGGGAGTTTGGTATTTGCTTCACGAAATACAAGGAGTTCAATTGGGTCTCAGTGCAAGAGGGAGTTCTGTCATGTGTGGTGGGTCAGGTTCTGCAGGAGGATACAAGAACCAGGATTCTATCCCACATAGCTTGCCCCCTTGACCATAGCAACCTGATTCTGAACAATGTCCTGAAAACTCTCCATATAACAAGTTGCCTTTACATGGAAGGTTCTGTTGGCTGCACCATGTCAGTCACAAGCCATTTTGAAGCCAATAGAAGATCCACATGGCCCCACCACAGATGTTTTATCACATACCTGCCCACCACTGCTCTAGTACAACTACTCAACAGAGTCCAACTTACTGGCATCTCTGTTCTACACCATTTAAATTAAACCCAGTCAATCAAGGCACTGTCTGGTATATTCATGATCAGTAAAAGGACATCCAAAGGTTCTCCAGTGCCACCTGGTGATGGGAATTTCAAAAATTTTATGGTATTTTTCTAGCCATTTTTCAAGGATGAAGTTGGAGGCACTGTGAGTTTCAATTCTTTCAGAAACCATTAAATGGTTAGGAAGCTCATTTCAATGAAAGTTCTGGAGAACACTCACAGGTAAGGCTTCCCAAAGAGTGGCCAAAAGATCACATGATATTATGCCCATTGAGGTCTACAATGTGAGGTCCATATGAGTTTTGACTCTCAACTATGAGTGCCAAATCTTTCAGAATAAAATCATGTGGTATCCTGGCTGAGAGGCCTAGTGCTCTGTGGAAAGCCATCCTGGACCTAGAACTTAGTTTCCAAGGGCGACACTCATGCCTGGCTTCATAAAATCTCATCACTATTCATGGCAATACTTCTCTGAGGTCAGTTTGAGAACTCAGTTTCTAAGGGAATCACACCAGAGTTCAAGAACATGTGGACCAAGTCATCTCTTCCAACCGCCACCCAAATGACCACAATTTAAAACAAAACACTCCAATGTGGCGCTCATCTTTTTCCATATAGACACTCATAATGACCTCTGGCAAAAGTTTTCCATGAGGGGCACAGCCCAAGACCGTGTCCAAAATAAGCTCTCTTGCACCTAATTTGCCTAAAGTCAGGGTGGCCTGGACACCCTTCTTGTGAACCAGGAGAGATCAAATAGGCCTCCCATTAATACTGCTTTGCTTTTTCAATTTGAGGCCAACTGACTGTGGAGTTTGGATTCCTTATGTGAATTGGAGTCTTGAGAAAACCCAAGAAACTATGGGATATCCTCTGCAGGGCTTTGAAGAACTCATTTGACCCAAAGGATCCCTATTCTGGCTTGATTGAGGTCAGGAAAGTTACAGAAGAGGCGAGAGACTTCATCCACAAGGACTGCTCTTTTGGCCATTTTGGTTTTGGATGTACACATGGGATCTTTCTTTAGATCCATCAGGAGCTGAGAATCTAAGCCACACCCTCACACAAGCAAAGAGGCTGATTCAGACACATCCTTTCCAAAGCAATTAAGCAAAGAGCCACAGGTAATGCCCATTCATTTCCATTTGAAAACTGCTTTCTTCAGGCTTCACAAAGTGGTGGACTGAGGAAAAGACCTTCCTGACATTCAGGGCAACAGAAGAATTGGTAAACAAAAGGCCCCAAGCAGGGTTTCTTCACTGAGACTTTCTTGGTCAAACTGATATCTGAGTTTTCTTAGATGCTCGCCATTTCCTTCAGCTATTCAGCACATGGTCATGTCACAGAGCTTCAAGGTTGTACATATCTTAAACACAAAACCATGAGCCTATTCTGGAGAGTGGCGAGAATTCAGGAAGAAAACAGGAACTTAGGTAGATAGCAGGTGTTTCACACCAATAAGGCAAGCTGCAGTCCATTCATAAATAGGGCAGGATGAATGCTGGGAAGCTTTCTACTAGATAGGACATATTAATTGATGCATTCTCTTTTCTAATGTCTACAACCACGGACATAGTGGGATACATAGACATAGAAACACTCACCTTGTCAAACGACTTACTAGAAACAGTTCACTCCAAACAAAACAAACCGCCTTTCATACCTATTCTCAGAACATGAGACAAAACCACAAACCCACACCCACACCACAAAGGCACCTCCTTCCCCCATGTAGGTCTGTGACTATCCGGAGTGTCCTCTGACTGGTGGGCCATACTATTTTCTCTGGAAATGGCCTGTTCTGTCTCAAATCTGGTCTCCTTGGCCAACTCTGTGAAGTTGTCAGGAGCCAGCGGTGAGCCACTGCCTGTTTTCTCAGGAAAGGCCCCTATTCATAGCTTTACTTGCATTTGGCCATCCTCACATCAGTAGGTTCCAAGAAAGACTGAGTCTGTCCTTGGTAAATCAAAATAAGTTTGACCACTGGGACTGGGACTGGGACTGGCTCTTGGTGCCTGGATTCCTGGATTCCAAGTTCAGAGAGTTCCATCACCAAGGAAGTTAGGTGAGGTCACTTCCTTTAGCAACTGAATGAGGTCACTGCCTTGGCAACAACTTTGTCCTAACAGTTGCTTCCAAGGTTCCCATGAGAAGGAGGCTGCCCCTACTTCCTGTGACACTTTCACCAGTTAGAGTGGTATGTCAACCATAGTCATGCAGGAGCAGCTCAACATATGCCTGCTTTGGTCCATCTTCTATACATTAAGAAGAGAGTGGCTGATTCAGACACATCCCTTCATCCTGAGCAGGTTGTTTGCCATGGAAGACTTCTGCTCTCTCAGGTCCTTCATAGTTGCCTACATCTTCTCCAGGGATCATTTCTGCATGGACCCTTGAGTTTCTCAGGAGGTGGAAGATTCTCTATATTCCTGTATTTTAAGACCAACTCTGTCCCCACTTTTCTGTAAAATTAGATTGAGAGAACAGTGTATGGTTAGGTTTAATAACATGTTCGATTTGGTTTAGAAAGGAAACTACACGGTTGAGCAACAGGGTTCTACCATTAGCAATAATATGAGGATTATTAATGGAACGGCCCTGGCAGATAAAAGCGTAGTTAACCAGGTTGACTATGTGAACAAAGACTCAAACCTTCCTTCTGGGGCCTCTGTCTCTCTTTGACGCTCTTCAAGTCGTTTTCTTAATTTACTCATTGATTCTTTTACAACTCCATTATTGTCGGCATAAAAACAACATTCTTCCCTCAATGCAAGCAAAAAGGCACCTTTCTCTCATGAAGAGGAGGTCCAACACTCGCCTGCTCTATAAAACAACTTCAGAGAGAGAGAGGTTAAAATTCCTGTAAAGCTGTGATGTCGGTTTTTAATGTCTTTAAGCTTTGGTCTATTTCTGCTTCTAATTGTGTCTTTGTTGTGTCTCATGGACTAGGGCAGTTCTTCCTGTGCCCACGCCTTCAGCAATTATTATTCCTAATAGGATGGCTAAAGTGAGGGATACAGGTTCCCGGTGGAACCGGGTTGTATGCCCCCTTATTTGAACTTTAAATGAACCTGCGTCATGAAAGAGCACTCTGAAAATCATCTACATCATTACATAATTAATCACATCTATTGACCATTTCATGAAATCATAAATAATGTTAAAGTGTATAGAATTATACTGTTTTATGGATGGACAAGAAAATGCACCTAAGATAGCACCAAAGTGAGGAAAACATTCTTATTTGGTTGCATCCGGATTTAGAGGGCATTGCTTCTTTTGTAATCAATTAATCCCCTGAAACCCAAGTTTTGGTAGTTTTAGAGTTTGTACCCAACATGTAAGGGAAGGGGCTCAGAAGTTCACAGTCTGCAGAAATTCACAAAAATTAGTTTTTGTTTCTGTTTTTTTTTCCTCTGTTCTGGGCAAGTTATCTTTTCAAGGACACCTTGGAAGGGGAGAGCTTTTTTGTCTCTTTTTTTTCTCCCTGCCAGCTGTCACCATGGAGCCCAGTTGCTAACATTTTTATCTTAGAAATGTAGCCATCTCGGTGAAGCCCGAGCTCAAGGCCAGAGGCCTTGTTCACATATTTTGTGAAAAACTGGTAAGGAGGTGTCAAGCTTAGGGGTGGTGATTTTTCCAGCCAGTGGTCAAGTAGAACAGGGCAACACGAAAAGTGCAAGTTTATGTACATTGAACTCTTTCAGAGGGACTCTTTTGCTGAAAGACCTAAAGTAAGCCTTGGTGAAGACTTCTGGAGAAGGTCATTTAAGACATTTCTATGGACCTAGTACAGAGGGGGAAGACGGGGTAGTCGAGGCTGAGAGCAGCTCCGTGGATCTAAGAATGAGGAAAGAGAGATGTAAAAGAAAAATGGGAAAGGGGTTTGGGATTTTCCTAAAACAAACCTTGAGCAGTAGAACAGGTAGAGCAGAGGGAAGATGGGAGTAAATATTCCAAAAAGCCTTTGAGGGACTTTAAATTCTTAGAAACCTGTTTTCAGTGATGACAAAGCAACTTTAAAGGCCATTTTCATTACATCTTGTATAGGGGTCTGAGGCCTCTTATCAGCTGGTTTCAGCTTTGGGTTAGCTTGCTAGAGGACTTGCTGGGACCTAGTGCAGGCACTGACAGAAAAGAGAGGAGTGAGTGGGTGAAGGGGTACCTTGGTACCTGCTACCTCAGCAAGGGGGCAATGTTCTGAGAACCAGCGGAGGTTTGGGTTTTTGATTTAGTAATTGGAGAGGAGAAATCAGGTTGCTAAGATGGGAGTGATAGCAGAGAGTCTAGAGCAGAAGGCTCAGGGTGAGGAACTATTGGAGAAGCATAGTACAGGATGTGAGCAAAGGAGGGAAAAGGATTCCACATAGGGAAATTTCCCCTTTTGAGAACTTGCCAAAGTTAAAAATTGTCACGCAGAATTTGAGGATCTAGAGAACCCTCTGGGGGCCATAGTATTTGGTTGTCTAATTGGTAATATGGTCAATGCTGTGTACTGAATTTGATGAGGAGTTTGGGTTCCACCAGGCAGCCCCTGTATGCTCACATTCACTTGACTTACACAAGAAGTCGGCTTCTCCCCGACACAGCGTGGCTGTTTGTGCCTTTGATAGTCCGCTAGGCAAACATAGTAATGTAGGCTAGCCAACCTGAATCTGTCTCGCGTGTCCCTGCATCCATAATGTTTGTTTCCATTATCTATGGTACAGAAGAGATTTAATGGAATTTTAGTGGGATCCTCTTCATCAGGGATATCTCAATAGGAAAGACCTATACCGAGCTGACAAATGTCTGGGTGGATAGATGGCCACCAGGTCTCTAAGGGGGCTGTATGCGAGATAGACCATACTTCTTGTCTAGTAGGATTTGTGATCAGCCATTGCTGCTGAACGGAATGATGAGGGTTAGAACTACTGGTGGCCAAGGGGAGAGTCTATAGTCTTATCCACATAGCGAATACGCAATTTGAAATGGTTAGCAGGCTTTTCCAGTTTCCAACAAGAGTCTGGACACAGCGAAGGCTTGAGATGAGAGGCATGGATCCAAAAAGTGATTTCATCTACTTTTACCGCTTTAGGTTTTATAAGTAGCACCTGGTATGTTCCTTTCCAGTGGGGTTCCAGGGATGACACCTGATGTTGTCTTATGTAGACGAAGTCTCTTACTTGATATTGACTTAGAGTCCCCTCCTCCCAAGGTTGGTAGGCAGTGGCCAGCTGTTTCCACAGGTATCGCTGAGTTCTTTCAATGACTTTAAGTCTGTCAAGCAAGGGGGTGTGGAAGTGATCGTTAGGCCTTAGAGTTGGGGTTAGGTTCCTTACTGGATGATGGGCATCATAGAGAATTTCATAGGGGGTGAGGTTACACAAAGAAAGAGAGGGAGTATTTCTCGCATGAAACAGTGCATAAGGCAGGAGCATAATCCAATCTTTTATGCCGGGCTCTAAGCTTAATTTCGTTAAGGTCTCTTTAATGGTTCTATTTATTTTTTCTACCTGTCCTGAGCTCTGGGGTATATAAGCATAGTGTATCTTCAAATTAATCCACAGGGTCCCAGTGAACACCTGACTTACCTGAGCCATGAACACCAGTCCATTATCAGACCCTATTGCCTTAGGCAGACCGTATCTTGGAGAAATATCTTTCAGGATCTTCTTGAAAACCATTTGTGCAGTTTGGTTGTTTTTGTGTGTGTGTGTGTGTGTTTGTGTGTAAGGCTTCAGTCCATCCTGAAAACGTATCTACAAAGACTAGGAGATATTTAAGTCCATACGTTGCTGGCTTAATTTCACTATTGTCCACTTCCCAAAATTGTCGTTTTCTGGTTCCTCGTAGGTGCTTTCCTCTAGGAAACTGGAAGGGTAAGCATTAACCAATTGACGGACTCGACAGGCTTTTGTTACCCGTTCAGTTATTTCCTTTCGCTGTGAGTCGGTTAGTGGAAAACTCTGTTCTTAATCCTACAGGAATGCCTGCAGTTTCATTGAACCAAGGTGAGTGAGTTGGTGTACATTTTTAACGTAGTGTAGGGCTTTCTGTAATTGCAGCCTGAGCTCAGTGAAGTTGAGGCGTTCAGTGTCAGTGTCCATAGATGTTATCAAAAACTTCCTGGTGATCAGGGGTCCATTGGAATTGGGCATCTCCCATTAACACCGGGTATAAAGGAGCAGCTAAAGACGCAAACCCAGGTATCCATAACCTGCAAAAGCCAGCAGTCCCAAGAAACTCTCTGAGTTGTCTCCTGTTAGATGGGGGTGGTATCTACACAATGGTTTGTTTTCTGGGCTCAGTGAGCCATCGTTTACTGCCCCTAAGGTAACAGCCCAGGAAGATTACTTCATGCTAGCAAATTTGGGCTTTTTTGGCCAAAACTCTATACCCAAGTTGAGCAAACTCATATAATAGTGCTTGGGTCCCAGACTCACAGTTTTCCTTGGTGTTGGCTGCCGGTAGCAGGTCATTCACGTATTGAAGCTGGGTGATTTGGGGTGCATAGTTCTGAAATTGCTGAGATCTCTGTGGAGGGCTTCATCAAAGAGAGTGGGGGAGTTTTTGAACCCCAGTGGGAGTCTAGTCAAAGTTAGTTGACCAGACGTTCAGGTTTCTGGGTCTACCCATCCAAAAGCAAACAGCAACTGACTATCTTTATGCAGAGGCAAGCAAAAGAAAGCATCTTTTAAGTCCAGAACAGTATACCATTTCCGCTCAGGGTTCAGAGTGCTAAGCAGATTGTACGGATTAGGTACCGTGTGGTGAATGTCCTGCACTCTGTTGTTGATCTCTCTTAGGTCTTTAACAGGACAATAGTCCCCGGTTCCTGGCTTTTTTTTTCTAGTAGCAGGGGAGTGTTCCAGGCCAATTGACAGGGCCTTAGGAGCCCTAAGTCCAGATATTTCTGAATATGGGGCCTTATCTCATCTTTAGCTTTTTTTGCTTAGAGGATATTATTTGACATTGATTGGGGAGGCTGAGGTTTTTAACTCCACTGTTATTGGAGGTTGTTTCACGGCCAGGCCTAACCCAGCAGTTTTTGCCCAGGCATCTGCGTAATCTGTTATCCATTTCTGGTGTAGCTTGCCTGTTTGATCAGTCTTGGGGGGTGTGAAGAGTGGATGTTCATCTTCTACTAATATAGTTAAAGCCGTGACTATAGGAGTTTTTACTGAAGAATTTAGAAATTTCATTTGGGGGCCTTCAGGGTTAAAAGTTATTTAGGCCAAGAGCCTGGTGAGCAGATCTCTGCCCATCAATGGGTCCAGGCATTCCTGGATTACTAGGAAGGAGTGATAGATTTTTCCTTTCCCAAGGTCCATGGTCCTCTTAGTAGTCTAAGCCTAATATTTACTCCCATTAGTTCTTTGAACTAAAGACCTTTTATTTGATAGAGGGCCCAATGGGGCCTTAAGGGCTGAGTATACTGCTCCTGTTTTCATTTCAAAGTTTACTGGGGTCCGCTACACTTCAAAAGTTACCCTGAGCTAGGGGAAGTGATCTGAGCCCCAACTTTTTTAGTCATGCTCCAGAGTCAGAATGGCTGGCTGGAGTGGCTGTCTCTTTATAGGGCACTCTTTGGCCCAGTATCCTTTTTTTTTTACAGTAGGCACATTGATCTGAGGCCAGGGGTGGCCTCTGGCATGGCCCCAGGTATCCCTTCCTGTCACCTTACGTCTTAATTTCTGGCCTCTTTCTTGTTGTGACCAGGAACTTGGTCAATCCCTTAGTCTGTCTTTTGCTTCTCTCATCCTTCCTTTGCTCCCTTTCTTTCTCCCTGTTTCTCTCTTATAGTATATTTTCTCGGCTTCTGTGACTAAATCTCTCTTTTAAATTTTTTTAATATCCATGGCAGCTTGCCCAATTAAGGCCATCGTTACAGATGAATTTTGATCCGCTGCCTGAGGATCGAAAGGAGTATATCTCTTATATGCCTCCATAATTCTTTCTAGAAACAAAGAGGGAGATTCATCAGGCCTTTGAATAATTTCTCTTACCATGGCCAAATTAGTTGGTCACCTAGTAGCCCCTTGGAGACCCGCTATTAGAGCCAGGCAATAATTTTACAGATGCTCTTTATCTTCAAAGGTGTTGGGGTTCCAGTTGGTTTGGTTTAAGGGTAAGCTGGCTTTGATTATGTTGGGAAGTTTTGTTGGTCGCCAATCAGGTCCGAGGATTTTTTTTTTTAGTTTTTTGGAGGTTTTTCTCTTATTCCTCTGTCATAAAGAAAGTCCCTAGGAGTTGTTGGCAGTTATCCCAAGTAGGCAGGTGTAAAAACTTTGGCGAGTTCTCTGAGTTCTTTTAGCCGGGCCAGCTTCCTCCAGGGAAGGAGGGGCTCTGTGTGCCACGGGACAGTCATCTGGATGGTGCTGGGCCATCCTAGCTTCTTTGAATGGTGGAGAGGCAGAGTCAGCAGCAGGGGAATCACTTAGAGGGTGTTGGGAGTTGGCGGATGAAGGCAGAGGATAAGGAGGGGGAGAAGAGTCCAGTAGAGTCTTGAGACTCATGGAGAGCAGAGGGTGCAAGAGGAGGAGCAGAGAGTTAAAGAGATAGAATCGTGGGGGAAGGAGTAGGAGCGGGTGCAGGGACAAGGAAAGGCTTCATCCTTGGAGGAGGAGATTTGTAGAGGTCCTGACAAGTTAAGATATATGGCTGTTGATCTGGATGTCTACGTGGCCCCTGCTAAAAGACAATATCTCGAACTTTTCAAATTAGTGCGAAGTAGAAAGATCCTTCTAGGGGCCATCCGACTACAAAGGTGGGTCATTCTGAGACACAGAATCTGCCAGATCCGGCATTTTACTGAAAAAGAAAGATTCTGAGCCCTTAAGCAGACTTTGGTCTAGTGATCAAGGGTCAGAAACAGAGGCATTGAAGTGCTCTGTCCCATAATGAAATATACACAGACAATAAAAGCAATGACACATGACACAGACAAGACAAGACAATAAAGACAGGCAATGGACGTCCAATACTGAGACCAGGACTGAGTAGCCGGCAAAACATGATGGGCTGGCAATACCGAATCCGAAACAAAATATCACTGAATCAAGGAGACTATTGTTCCTCGATTTCATGAGTTCATGCCCCAGGGACATGGCCTGTGGCTCTGTGACATGTGTGTCAGTCACCGTGGGGGAGAGCTCACGCTCTTTACCAATAGCCATTTTGTGAAACCCTAACCTGAATCCTGAAACCAGAAAGAGGGGCCTTATTTACCCCCAGAGGAGCCCGTTGGGGGTCTTTCATCTGCGGCTGCCGGATCTCACTGGGGCCACGAGATGTAAAGATCGGGCGAGGGTCGGTTGAAGAGACCACCAAGAGACTGTCTCATGCAACAGCAAAGGCTTTATTGGGAGTCCGGCATGCAAGGGCTCAGAGCTCTCTTGAATAGAGCAGAGAGCCCTGAGAACAGCTTAAGAAGTGCTTATATATTTTCCTTGGAGAGGGCAGGGAGGGAAGTTTATTGATGGGTAAGGGCAAGTGGGTGGTTTGCGTGCAACTGGTTGACCGAGTACATTCTGCAGTTTGGCAGTTGGGGACAGCACATTCTGGGAACAAGAATAGCAAACAGTTCTCAAGATTTCAACAGTGTTTTGTTAAGCATACATAAAATCAAGAAGTGACAAGTACCTATTTTATTAACCTTTCAATATAAGTATGAAAACAGAAATATAGGTAAGATTTGAAGCCCAGAAGTTCATTGGGCTCTTGATTGGTATACTTAGCGTTGAATTACATTCTGTAGTGATGTCCCAGAAATATGGATATACAATGGCATAGGACCTTATACATTCTCGGAGGTCAATTCCAAAACTCAGACTCTAAGGGGAATCACACCAAAGTTCAAGCCAAGGTGGACCCAATTATCTCTTCCAACCGCCACACAAATGACCACAATTAAAACCAAGACACTCCCACATGCCACTCATCTTCTTCCATATAGACACTCACCATAACTTCTGGCAAGAGGATTCCATGAGAGGCGCAGCACAAGACAGTGTTCCAAATAAGCTCCCTTTCCCCTCATTTGCCAATAGTCAGGGTGGCCTGGACACCCTCCCTGTGAACCAGGAGTTATCAAACAGGTCTGCCATTAATACAGCTCTGTTCTCCAATTTGAGGCCTACTGACTGTGGGGTTTAGATTCTTTATTTGAGTTGGATTCATAAGAAAACCCAAGAACCTATGGGCTAGCATCTGCAGGGCTTTGAAGAACTCATTTGACCCAAAGGATCCCTATTCTCACTTGATGTAGGTAAGGAACCTTACAGAGGAATGTGAGGGACTTCATCCACAGTGACTGATTTTTGGCCATTTTGATTTTGGATCCACACATGGGATCGTTCTTTAGATCCATCAGGTGCTGAGAATCTAAGCCACAGGCTCACACAGGACCAAGAGGCTGATTCAGACACATCCTTTTACAAAGCAATTAAGCAAAGAGCCACAGGTGATGCCCATTCATTTCCGTTTGAAAACTGTTTTCTTCAGGATTCACAAAGGCGTGGCCTCAGGCAAAGAACTTACTGACATTCAGGGCAACAGAAAAATAGGCAATCAAAAGGCCCATTGCAGGGTTTCTCCACTGAGACTTTCCTGGTCACATTGATATCTGAGTTTTCTGAGATGCTTGTCATTCCCTTCAGCTATCCAGTACATGTCCATGTCACAGTGCTTGGAGGTGGTACATATCGTGAACTCAAAAGCATGAGCCTATTTTGGAGAGTGGCTAGATTTCAGGAAGAAAACAGGAACTTAGGAAGATAGCAGGTGTTGACCATCGATATGGCAAGCCCTAGTGCATTCATAAATTGGGCAGGATGAATGCTGGGAAACTTTCTACTAGACAGGAAACATCCATTGATGCATTCTCTTTTTCTAATGTCTACAACCATGGACACAGTGAGATACACAGACATAGAAACACTCGCCTTGTTAAACAACTTACTAGAAACAGTTCACTCCAAACCAAACAAACCGACTTTCCTACCTATTCTCAGAACATGGGACAAAACCACAAACACACATCCACACCCACAAAGGCACCTCCTTCCCCCAAATAGGTCTCTCACTATCCGGAGTGTCCTCTGACTGCTGGGCCATACTATGTTCCCCCGATATGGCCTATCCTGTCTCAGATCTGGACTCCATGTCCAACTCTGTGAAGTGGTCAGGAGCCAGCTGTGAGCCAGTACCTGCTTTTTTAGGAAAGGCCCCTCTTCAGAGTACTCCTGGCATTTGGCCATCCTCACATCAGTAGGTACCAAGAAAGACTGACTCTGTCCTTGCTAAATTGAATCAAGTGAGACCACTAGGACTGGGACTGGGACTGACTCTGTGTGCCTGGCTTCCTGCATCCCAAGTTCAGAGAGTTCCATTACCAAGGAAGTGAGGTGAGGTTGCATCCTTCAGGAACTGAATGAGGTCACTGCCTTGGCAACCACTTTGTCCAAACAGTTGCTTTCAAGCGTACCATGAGAAGGAGGCTTACCCCACTTTCTGTGGCACTTTCACAAATTAGAATGGTATATCAACCATAGGCACCAAGAAACAGCTCTCCACACAGGCCTGATTTGGTCCATCTTCTCTATATTAGGAAGAGAGCCTTTAGTCCGGGGAGCACTGCAGTGAACCTCTGCACTAAAACTATTAGCAAGCACCTGGTGGAGGAGTCCTCCATAGGTAAGTGGTGCCTTTATAACATCTGATATCCGGTTAAGGGAGATCTTTTCTGATGACAGAGATGTGGCCTGGGGAGGCTCACATATACTCCTTTCCAGGAGAGTAACGAGAATCTTTCTGTCCTCTGTTCTGTTCTGTAGGGAATTCCTCTGGAACTGTAGAGAGGGGCCGACAGGCACGCACGCGCTCCTACCCTGGAGCTATAGCAAGATGTTGCACTGTTCCACTGTTTTTCTGTTTAGGCGCTGGTTTTCTGTTTTTTGTGTTTTGTTTTGTCTTCTATTTTTTTGATTGTTTGTTTGTTTTTGTTTGTTTTGTTGTGTGATTTCAGTGGTAAAAACTTAAGTATTTTGGACGTAAAAATGGGTAATAAAGAGAGTAAGCCTGACACCCCTTTGGACTGTGTTTTAGGGAACTGCGATGAACTTTACCCCCCTTTGTTAAGCAGGATGACAGAAGCTCCTAGCTGGCTGCCTGGAGCACACCCATTGCAGAGGGCAATGCTTGCTGGGGACCTAAGAACTGAGCATCTCCCAGGTTAACAAGTGAAACTCCTTTAAAACCCCTTGTCGCTCCAGATCAAGAAAGTCACAACATTTGGCAGAGTCCCCTGTGTTTCTCCTTTGTTCACAAAGCAATAAACCTCCCTTTTTCTTTTTCTCAAAACTCAGTCCTCATTATTAAATTGGTATTAATTGGCTTCAAGTTCTCGAATCGAACTTTAATTTACAAATTTGGTACCCCCCCTCCTCCCCGGAACTTTGTGAGAGCTGTCTACTGGAATATTAGGAGATGAAGCATGCTTGGTGTGGAACTGAACAAGAGGAGCTAATCCTGTAAGTAAAAGTAAGGACTGAGGGACTCCCAGCAGCTGCCAAAGCCCTGTTGATTCAGGGAATTACCTCCTTCCTTTCCGCACTGTAAGAATTATGCCACCTCTGTCTTGTTAAAAAAGAGAAAAAGAAAAAGGGGACACTAAATGCAGTGAAGTCACCATGGAGACACTTTATTTTACATTTCAGGTTGCCCCTCTGTTAAAACATGTGGTCCCCCCCCCCTGTGGATATCTATGGTGCACACTGGTGTAGGAGATTTTTCTCTTATCTGCTCTGGTTTAATGGGTTCTCTCTGACAGCCATAGTCTGGACCTCCTTTCTGTCTGTCTTGTGTCTTTGTATCTGGCCCTTTAAGACATGTGCAATAATGTGTTGATATTATAAATTGTTTCTTGGGAATGATCTTAGCTGAATGTGTGTCTAAATGATGATGTTTTATTTTAACAATCTGGTATCTGAATGGGTTTTTGAAGCATTGCACAATCTTGCAGTTAAAAGTCGGGTTTAGGTAATTGTTTAGTTTATGATTTCAGATAATTCATGCCAGAGAACTTAAATACTTAGGATGGAAAACTGAAGAACTCTACTTCCAAGTTGTCAAGTAACTTCCCAATCATACAGTCTTTTTTTCACCAATTTTGAATTGGATAGCCTGGGAAAATATCACTGTGTGTACCAGTGCATTAATTTGGACAAGGATAGTAAATCATAGAATGGTATCTGTTGACAAAACAAGATGTAAAGATATAAAATTTTGTGAATTGTATCTTAAATTTATATCATAATTTTCAACATCCGAACCTCAAAATTATGGTTAAAATGCCTTAGGCCTGAGGTGTCTGCTCAGAATAGCAGTTTTTCCTGCTCCTTCCAGACCTCAGCCATGACTTATGTTGAAATGTAAATGAAAGAAGCCTGCAATCTTAGTAGGAGACTGATTTGAGGCCTAAGGGGGAAAAAAAAGGTAAATTGTATGGTATTTACTAATTACTAGCCAGTCACTTTTTCTAGGACTCTTTTTTTTTCCTTAGATACTTTTTTTTTTTTGAGCTCATGATTTTGAGCATACAGACCTAGGTTAATGTTTTTCAGATCAGTTCTATCTTTGACCAACTGTAGACATTTTGAAACATTGCAATGGAGATTTCACCTGAGAAAAGCTACAAGGCCTTTACTATTATTATGTGTGCACACTTTTGTTATGTGTTGTATGTCTATATATACATATGTCCGTATATCATATATATGATACACAAACTAACATATACAAGGAGCGCTCATAAAAAAGCGCTCATTAAAACAAATTTAAATAGGAGATCCAAAGATCTTTAATTCACGTGATTTAAATGTTTCAATTTAAATTGGATAAACAGATAAAAATCAATGTCTTTAAATTTAAGCTTACAAATTTTTCTAGGTGTTCAAAAATCTAATAAAATATTAATATCTACAAAATGTCTAATATGCCTTGGTACTAGGACCTTTCCTTCAACATAAAAATGGTTTACACTGTCAATACATTTCTCTAATATTTTGATAAATAAATAAAGTAAATTTGATTGGGATTACTCATTCATGAGTACTTTTGTTAGATATCTGATTGATTTACTAAGGTCTGAATAAGTTTTTATTAAAGTCTGTATAAGAATATAAAAATCAGTCATGTGTTAATGAGACAGAAATTTCTTAAAACATAAGTTTACCCATAACGTTGTGTTTATTAAGTTTTATTTTCTCTAGAGCAAGCAACCATAAAAATTAAACAACTGATTAAATAAGAACTGTTATTTTAGAGCACTGTACTGCCATTGCTTTAAAAGCTAAACTTGGTTAATGTAGAAACATCAATGTAATTGTGATGCTATCAATGTTTTCATATCTTATATGTATTCAAGCCTGTAAGGTAGAAACTTTAAAAGAGCATTATATCAAGCTGGTGATCTGAAGTTTTATGGTAAAAAAATATACTGGGGATTTATTTACCTGTTATCAATAAGATATGTAAACTTTTATGTTACTTTTTACGTTGGGGAAAAATTTAAATGTATTTTTTAGTTAATGAGAGCCTAATCGATGTAAAGGTTAAAAACTTTCAGTCTTTCTTTAATTCATGTTTTAAATGTGATATCATATGGTGTTAGGTAATGTTCATGTGACCTCAAACAATTTATGTAAACTTTGTCAAATGATATTTATAAATAAAGATTATCTTTAGAACTAAAATACTTAAGATTTATAAAGAGCCTTGCCTTAACCGAGATAAGGCTCTGTGTCCCATCTTACTACATGTGAGAATGACTACAAAACCAGTAGGTCAGATAATATTTCTTTAAAGTTATGTTAAAAAGTTGGTTTTTTTAAGGTCAATATTCCTAGGATCTCAAACAGGGGATATAATGTGTAACTCAGCCAAAAAATTCAGGGTAGCTATTACAGAAGCTAAGTATTTTTTACTTTTGTTAATTTTATTTTGAAATTATTTTATAAGTGATCTAAAGATTCTCTGTTACTGTTTTACAAACGTGTTGCTTTAAGAACACAACATGGGTTTATTCAAGATAATAAGTCATTACTTACAATACAGACAGAAAAATACAGATCCCAATTAATAAAAAGATAATGATATAGTTATAGACATTAAAGCCCAGTACTCTTAATATAAGGCTGTTAAAATTTATTTGCTGGATGTTTAAGATTAGGATTTAAAATTAAAGTTAAATGAAAAGCGCCAAGAAAACCAATATTTGGCTTTTGCCCTCTGAGTGAGTCTGAATCCAGGGAACAGGGAACTTCTCTAAAGAGCTTTGAAACTCTGAGCCACATAACCTCCTCCTGATCAGGGAGATTAATGAGACCACTGGAGAACAGAAAGCCAATCAGGGTATTTGTTACGAAGAGGAGAGTCATCAAAGAAAGGAGACATCCCTGATGCTTCCGAGGGAAGCCAAATGGTCAAGCAAGATCTGGACCCACCTAGCGCAAATGGCACTAGCAGAACTGAGAATCTGCTCTCAAGTTTCCCCAGAATTGACTCCCATAAAAGCTCAGCTGACTGTTAACAATAGATGGAAACAAAAGTCAGTTTGACTGCTTCATCTTAAACACTTGGCAAAGACAGTTAAGAACAAAATACATCCATTCCTGGGCATTTTAAATTATAATAATAATAATATAATTTTAAGGTATGCACTTTATGTTTGCTTCCCAAAATAAGTAAGACTGGTGGCTACAAAGAAGAATTCTCAGAAAGGAATGCCTGATACTTATAAAAAGAGACTATCAAGAAGACCTGCAAGAGGGATAAGTTTTCAGTTTAAGGCCTACAGATATTCCTAACCTACACAGGTAGGCTTGGTGTTTGCTAGTACAATTATCCATCCCTGAGTAACAGAATTAAAGGTTTCTCTAAGAGACACAGAGGTCATACTAGTAAAAAGATTTTACAAGATCAGATGACATTAAATTATTAAACTGTATCTTATGGGGAGGGACAAGTGTAACAGTACAAGTTAAGTTGACAGTCCGGATAACTGGGGATATTAAAGACTGGTGATGGAACTTCTATACAGTGACATGTTCCAGCTGCTGCAACATTTTTTCAGTACTCATGGTTTTTGTTTCTCTCATAGAAGAACCCATCCCCAGATGACTTTACAACCTGTTCTTCCCCAATCAGACTTCAAACCGAACTGACTTCTAAAAGGCAACTCATGTCCCTCAACTGACTTCTAAAAGGCAACTCATGTCCCTCATGCCATGCCCACTCATGTCACCCTGTCTCAGGTCAGAAGAAGAAAAAATGAGTGACACCACTCTTCTTAAAACAATGGAGAGAAAGATAAATAGACTATCAATATAAGTAATTAATTAAGTCAGGTAAAATCAGGGAGATCGGTTTTGGGTGAGTTCTAAAAATTTGGAGACTCTTACCTGAGGGATTAAAATTTCCTCAGTGCTCTTCCCGTAATCTATCAAAGATTTGAAAGGGACACAAGGAAAAGGGGGGAATGATAGACCCAACCTGATCTTTAATTAAAATTGGGAGCCATCTTGCCAAAAAGCCATGAAAAGATAATTTTGGCTTTAGCATAAATCACTTCAAATTCTAAACCTGCTTGGAATGCCTGCCCACGCCTGGAACTCACCCATGCCCGGCTCTCTGACCAGATAGCAGCCCTCTCTGAAACTTTAGTGACACATCATAAATATTTGCCTTCTCTGGCGAGACAACAACCCTCTCTGAGGTTCTAATGGTCTTCATGAACTCTGATGTAGGGACAGCAAAAAAAATGTAGACTGCCATTAGTGTGATGTTTGTCAGAGTTCTGTTATCTGTAAACCCCCTTTTGTGTAATTTTCTGGGCTATTAAGCTGCCTGTAGGAAAGCTGGGGTTGCTGTCTTATTCCCGCCATTTTGTGAGGGAGAGGCAGCACAGCCGGTGGAAATAATAAGCTTAATTTAATTTGATTTTAATTAGAGTCAGTGGTCTTTTCTTGTGTCCTGGTCTAACAGGTAATCACTCCAAAAACATGGAGCTCTGTTGGCCTAAACACTTCTTGAGAAACTTCCTCTGAGTTTGGGCACTTGAAATATATGTTGTTGTAAGGAGCTTTAGCTTCCTTTCTAGTGATACCATCAAAGCTGAGTCTGCATCTATGTGACCTGGAGGACATGGTTTCTTGTATTCTAATGAACATGAGGCAGCAGTGCTGAATTTTCTGTTTGTAGGTAAACTGTGGCCACTGGATGCTAAGTGTCTCCCCGTGTGGACTGTGAAGCCATTTGGTCATCCTCCACTTTTTCTGGTGTTTCTTGCTGCTGTACTGGGAGTTTGGTATATGCTTTATGAAATACAACGAGTTCAACTGGAACCCAGTGTTGGAGGGAGTTCTGTCACTTGTGGTGGGTCAGGGTCTGAAGGAGAATGCACCAACCAGGCTTTTATCTCACAGAGCTTGCCCCCTTGTCCTTAGAAATCTGACTCTGAACTTAGCCCAGAAACCTCTCCATATAACATGATGCCTTTACATAGAAGGGTCTGCTGGCTGCACCATGTCAGTCACAAACCATTTGGAAAGCAATGGCAAATCCTCATGGCCACACCACATATGTATTATCACACACCTACCCACCACTGCAATAGGCCCACTACTCAGCAGGCTCCAACTTACTGGCATCTTTGTTCTACACCATTTTCATGAAACCCGGTCAATCATGGCATTCTCTGGTACACTCATTATTAGCAACAAGACATCTAAAGGTTCTCCAGTGCCACCTGGTTAAGGGAATTTCAAAGATTTCATTGTATTTATCTAGCCATTTTTCTTGGATGAAGTTGGAGGCACTGTGGGTTTCAGTTTATTCAGGAACTATTAAATGTGAGGAAGCTATTTTCATTAAATTCTCTGGAGAAATCTCACAGGCAAGTCTTCCCATAGAGTGGTCAAAAGGTCACATGAAGCCAGGCCCATTGAGGTCTTTAATGTGACGTCCATGGGTGTTCTGACTGTCAACTATGGCTGCCAAATCTTTCAGAATAAAATCATGTGATATCCTAGCTGATATTCCAAGGCTCTGTGGAAAGCCACCCTGGTATTTGATCTCAGTTTCCAAGGGCGAATTCCATGCGTGGCCTCCTAAAATCTGAATGCAGTTTATGGCAATATTTCTCTGAGATCAGTTCCAGAACTCAGACTCTAAGGGGAATCACACCAGAGTTCAAGCCCAGATAGACCCAGTCATCACTTCCAACCGCCAAACAAATGACCACAATTAAAACCAAAACACACCCACAAGGCCCTCATCTTCTTCCATATAGACACTCATCATAACCTGTGGCTGGAGGTTTCCATGAGGGACTCAGCCCAAGACAGTGTACAAAATAACCTCCCTTGCCCGTCATTTGCCTAAAGTCAACGTTGCCTGGACACCCTTCCTGAGAACCAGGAGTGATCAAATAAGCCTGCCGTAAATACTGCTCTGATTCTCCAATTTGAGGCATCCTGACTCTCGGGTATAGATTCTTTATGTGAATTGGAATCATGAGAAAACCCAAGCACCTATGGGCTATCCTCTGCAGAGATTGAAGAACTCATTTGACAAAAAGGATCCCTATTTTCACTTGATGGAGATCAGGAATCTTACAGAGGAAAGCGAGAGACTTCGTCCACAATGACTGCTTTTTTGGCCATTTTGGTTTTGGAAGCACACATGTAATTGTTCGTTAGATCCATCAGGTGCTGAGAATCTATTCAATAACCTCACACATGGCCAAGAGTCTGATGCAGACACATCCCTTTCCAAAGCAATTAAGCAAAGATCTACAGCTGATCCCCATTAATTTCCATTGAAAACCGTTTTCTTCAGGCTTCACAAAGAGGTGGCCTGAGGCAAAGACCTTTCTGACATTCAGGGCAACAGAACAATAGGTAAGCAAATGGCCCAAGGCAGGGTTTCTGGAATGATATCTGAGTTTTCCGAGATGATCCCATTCCCTTCAGCTATCCAGTACATAGCCATGTCACAGAGCTTGGAGGTGGTACATGTCTTGGAAACAAAACCACGAGCCTATTCTGGCGAGTGGCCAGAATTCAAGAAGAAAACTGGAATTTAGGAAGACAGTGCTTTTTGCCCATCCATTAGGCAAGCCAAAATCCATTCATAAATTGGGCAGGATGAATGTTGTGAAGCTTTCTACTATTCAGGACACATCCATTGATGCATTCTCTTTTCTAATGTCTACAACCACGGACACAGTGGGATAAACAGACATAGAAACACTCACATTGTCAAAAGACTTACTAGAAACAGTCCACTCCAATCCTAACAAACCGACTTTCCTACCTATTCTCAGATCATTAGACAAAACCACAAACTCACACACACACCCACAAAGTCACCTCCTTCCCCCAAGTAGGTCTATGACTATCCGGAGTGTCCTCTGACTGATGGGCCATAGTATGTTACTCCAAAATGGACTGTCCTATGTCAGATCTGGACTCCTTGGTCAACACTGTGATGTTGTCAGGTGCCAGTGGTGAGACATTACCTGCTTACTCAGGAAAGGCCCCTCTTCAGACCTTCCTGGCATTTGGCCATCCTCACATCAGTAGTTACCAAGAAAGACTGATGCTGTCCTTGGTAAATCCAAACATGTGAGGCCACTGGGACTGGGAATGGGACTGCCTCTGGGTGCCTGGCTTCCTGGATCCCTAGTTCGGATAGTTCCATCACCAAGAAAGTGATGTAGGTCACTTCCTTCAGGAACTGAATGAGGTCACTGCCTTGGCAACCACTTTGTCCTAACAGTTGCTTCCAAGTGTCCCAATTGATGCAGTCTGCCCCTACTTCCTGTGACACTTTCACAAGTTTGAATGGTATATCAAACATAGGCACCCGGGAACAGCTCTCCACACAGGCCTGGTATTGTCCATCTTCTCTACATTAAGAAAAGAGAGACTGCTTCAGACACACCCCTTCATCCTGACCAGGTTGTTTGTCATGGAAGATGACTTTTGCTCTCTCAGGTCCATCATAGCTTCCTATATCTTCCCCAGGGTTCATTTCTGCATGGACCTTTTTGTTTCTCAGCAGGTGGAAGATTTCTTACATTCCTGTATTGTAAGACCAACTCTGTCCCTGCTTTTCTGTAAAGTTAGATTGAGGGAACAGAGTATGGTTAGGGCTAATAACATGTTTGATTTGGCTTAGGAATCATTCTGCTGGATGAATAATGTTATTGGGAACCTGCGATATTTATAAGAATACATAGAGGGGAAATATATGTATGAAAACAGAAATCTAGGTAAGAATTGAACCCCAGAAGGGAATTGGATCCTTGATTGGGATACTTAGGTTTGAATTATGTTCTGCACATGTGTCTCGGATAAATCTATACACAATGGCATAGGACCTTGTAACTTGGATGATTGAATGTCAAAGAAAACATCCAGTCAAAAAAGGATAGTTGGTAGGATTAGGAAGATAGTTGGTAGGACTAGGAAAAAGAGTGAGTATAGGATTTGGACAAAAAGTTCTTTAGCAATAGGGTTTCGGGTAGAGAGAAAATGTAAATGTCAGCAGATGTGAAGACTCAGTCACAATGATGAACTGGGGAAAATATGTAGGAAAGCAGATATCAATAGAGACATTAGAAAATCAGGCAAATGATAAAGTGATCGATAGGATTAGACATTTTCAACAGGCTTGAGTTTGAATAAATAATATTAGGAAGAAACAAATATGTAGTCACCAATAGGATTGACATTTGAGAGCATTAGGCAACCTGGACATGGGTGATGTTCATAATCAATACTCACATTCCATTTAGGCTTTGGTACAGTCGTAAGTGTGACTTTGCATTTTGTGGCCAGAATATTACTGTGATAAAATGTATATGTAGATCAGGTGACATGAGTATTTGTTGCACCATTTCTGAGAGCAATATTTTCAAGAGATATAAATTAGTATTGGGGGCACAAATAGGTGTACCATGTGTGTATGAATATAGAGAGAATGCATGAATAGACCATACAGTGAATAAATAATATAATTGTTTCCAAATTTAGAAATTGGAATAAATTGATATCTGAATATATACAGGGAATCATATGTTGATATACATACATTCATTCCAACCAGTTATACATCTAATGGTAATATTAGGGTTGTAGTTTATCATAAAATGTGTGTGAGGTTTGCTTCCAAAATGATTATGGAAATCGAAAATAATGTGTTTGGAAAGAAGTCTCATGAAATAACCAGTCAAAAAAAAGGAGGAATACATGTGTTCTGAAGCAGGAAGTGATTGAATGTGTTACAAATGTCTTTCAATTTGTGAACTTGTGGATGAAATGTATATTCTACGATGTATAAAAACTGAAGAAATAGTAATGTACCAGTGTTGAATTAAAATGAACATCAAAATACACATCATGTCCCATAGAAATCTACTTTCATTGATGTTAAATTGGGTCAGTTACTGTAGAAATATAAGGCTTTGTTTGCACCATTCACTGAAGTGAGTTTTCAGTTCTAGGAAACAAATATGTATTTCAGGTGGATGAATATTTCTAAAAACAATCTTATGAAAAGTTGATTATAAAACCACATACATGAACATGAGTGAATTATTTAGGGAGTGTATAATAAGACACATATATTTCATATTTTGAAAATTATATATATATATATATATATATATATATATATATATATATATATATATATCACAGATACATTAGAAATTAGCAATATATATGCCAATCAAAATTCATCATGAAATATATATCATTCACAGATCCAAAAATATTAATTTTACTAAACATGGATTTATGTATAATGTTTTTCAACTAAGAAGCTCACTCATAGTTTGAATTTTCAGTTCCAAAAATATTTAGGAGGAGTGATCTCTTCTCATACTTTGTATCTCCCAAGTTAGCCACCTCACAAAAATGTACGTGTGATACCAGGTAGGATTTTATATGTGCATATAAAAATACATGTGCTAAATTGGCTACAGAAAAAGGGAGACAGAAATTCACATATGTGTTAACTTTAAAAACACATGGAGGACTATTTCAACAAAAAATTAACAAGATTTATAACTCCTACCCTATATCATGCAAAAGGCAAGACCAACTATACGCCATGCCTCCTCTCAACTGCTTGTATTTCTATTCTGTTTGGGTTATATTTCTCCATCATATTAGGATTAGTAGTCAGAGTCTAGTAGGGTATGTGTTAGTGTCAGGGATTCAGTATTTTGAATGGAAAATTGAAAAATGAATCCAATGTGTATGTAAATATGTGCTACACAAAAATCTTCCCACTCTCATTCAGAACAATGCCTTGACAACACCTACGGCCCAAGTATGACACAATCAGAGGAGAAGAGTTAGAAAATCCGTGAATACATATATAGAATGGAATATGATCAGGAGTTCACAACCTTGGAAGTGGTAGAGGAGTTTCCAAAAGTAAGGGACAGGGTAAACCCTCCACAAACATGAAGGTCTGCTGGCCTAGAGACTTCTTGAGAAACTGCCTGTGAGGTTGGGCACTTGAAATATATGTTGTTGTCAGGAGCTTTAGCTTCCTTTATAGTGAGACCATAAAAGCTGGGTCTGCATCAATGTGACCTGGAGGACATGGTTTCTTATTTTCCAATGAACATGAGACAGCAGTGCTGAATTTTCCATTGTAGGTAAACTGTGGCCCCTGGGGGCTAAATGTCTCCCTGTGTGGACATTGAATCCATATGGTCATCCTCTATTTTCGTGGTGTTTCTTGCTGCTGTACTGGGAGTTGGGTATTTGCTTCACGAAATACAAGGAGTTCAACGGGGACACAGTGCGGGAGGGATTTCTGTCACGTGTGGTGGGTCAGGGTCTGCAGAAGAATACAAGAACCAGGCTTCTATCCCACATAGCTTGCCCCCTTGACCATAGCAACCTGATTCTGAACAATGTCATGAAACCTTTCTATGTAACAAGGTGCCTTTACATATAAGGGTCTGCTGGCTTCACCATGTCAGTCACAAGCCATTTGGAATCCAATGACAGATCTACATGGCCCCACCACAGATGTTTTATCACACACCTGCCCACCATTGCTCTAGGCCCACTACTCAGCAGGACCCAAATTTCTGGCATCTCTGTTAAACACCATTTTCATGAAAACGAGTCAATCAAGGCACTGTCTGGTATACTCATTGTTGGGAAAAGTATAAACGGCAGCCATACCCCAGAAAAAAACCCCAACATGGTGCCTAAGGACTTCTTCTTCCTACCTTCTTTTTTTCTGCAGTGGTGCGAAATGTTTCCACCCGTGTGAACTCTCTTGCTGGCGCCAATTTGAAATCTCGCTGGTGGGAAACCTTAGCCCCAATAAGAACTAATTCCTGGGCTCCAGAGCTGATATCTGAAAGAACTTACCAATAAACGTTTTGCCTGCCATTTATCTAAGCCCTTCCATCTTCCCCTTAGTTCTATATAAGCACACAGCTTTTTGCAATAAAATTGGAATTCTCCCAGCAAAGTGCCTTTGCGTGGGAAGTTCTTTCATTCTGTTGCCCCGTGTGAGAATATGGGTGAGCTGTTTCTAACAAGAGCCCCGTCCCCTGCCCCGCCAAGACACTCAGCCCTGGTCCACTCTTTTCAGATGCCGGCTTCCTGCACTCACAACAGATCTGATATATGTAAGCCTCCCCTGACCCTGGCTCTCCAACTCCCTTCAGGCTACCGCTGGTTTTGTGACCTTGATCATCTGGCACACTCTAGACGCCCTGTAGGGGGCAGGAAATTCCTGCCACTAAGACCTTTACTGGTCGCAGTGGACTCTCTGGTGATCCATTTTCCTTTGGGGCGTGAGGCTTCTCAGTTTACATGAGAGGCTCTTTGGTTTTTCTCCTCTGCTGCCGCTGCCGCTGCTGGCTAGAGTTGCTGTTTGCTGCAGGGCTGCTGTGTCTGGCTGAAGCTGCCTCTCTGCTCGGGGAAAACTGAACTCCCGTCCTGGAACTGCATTCTGCCGGAACCAGAGTTCTGTTTTCATTACTGACTTTTTCTGCTGCGTTCGAAAACTTTCCTGACGTCAGGTTGCCCGTGGCTCCAAACCCATTGGGTCTCACAGATTGCACTTCACTGGTGACGACCAGGTAGTGCCCTCTGTATTTCCTCATGACGGCTGGTCATTTTGGGGACGCCCACCTGACCACCGTTCACCCTGAGCTTCCTGGAAGCCGTTCCAGCCTGGGTTTTCTCTTTGTCTCTCTCGCTTACTCTTATTCTCTCTCTCTCTCTCTCTCTCTCTCTCTCTCTCTCTCTCTCTCTCTCTCTCTCTCTCTCTCTCTCTTCCTTCTCTCCCTGTGACAATGGGCACCTCTTCATCTGTACCTGAAGCCTCACCTCTCAAATGTTTAATAAAAAATCTGGCCACACTCTCCCTCACACCAGACATCAAGCCCAAACTTCTAATCAAATTCTGTACCCAAGATTGGCCTACATATCCACTGGATAATGGAAATCGTTGGCCTCCAGAAGGCTCCTTACATCCAAACCTTCTCTGGGATCTTTTTAACTACTGCCAGCATCTGAAAAAGTGGAGTGAGATTCCCTGCATTTAAGGTTTTAGCCTTCTCACACAGCACCCTGTCGCTGCTCCTCCTGCCCTCCCTCTCAGGTCCTCCTTGTTTGCAAACCCTTCTCTTCCCCTACTTCTACTCCTGACTTCACAGATTCTTCCTCATTCAGCCCAGCAGATTAACCCCCACCTGATCCCCCAGTCCTATCTGCCCCTTCTCTCCCGCTATACCCTTCTCTTCCTCTGCCTGATTCCAAGGATCCTCAGCCTTCCATTTCATCCTCCTCCCCTCCGCCCTCTTCTGCCTGCCCCACCTCCTCCTCTTCCAAAGAGACACTCCCTTCCCCTCCCTCTCCTTCCTTTCCACCTCCTGCCTCTTTCAGTCCTCCTGTTACCAGGTCTAAGGGACTCCTTCCCACCCCCAAGACCATCGCACCCCTTCGTGAGGTAGCTGGTCCCGAGGGTGTCATCAGAGTCCACATGCCCTTCTCCATGTCGGACATTACTCAGCTAGAGAGGAAGTTAGGCTCATTCAGCACTGACCCCACCACTTACATTCAGGAGTTTCAATGGGTCCTGCAAGCATATAGCCTCACTCAACATGACATCTACATGCTCTTGGCCAATACACTTCTCCCTGAGGAAAGGCAATGGGTCTGAGAGCTAGCCGAAGCCCATGCTGATGAAAATCATAGGACCAATCCTAACCACCCCACAGGCCCTCATGCTGTCCCAGAGCAGGATTCTCTATGGGATTACAACACCCCTGAAGGCTTACAGTCTCGTGACCTTTTTACATCCTGCCTCTTGGCGGGCCTGAAAAAGGCCATCCGTAAGGCTGTTAACTTTAAAAAGGTGCAGGAGGTCATTCAAAGGAAGGAGGAAACACCTTCAGAATTCCTGGATAGACTAACCAAGGCCCTTCAACAGTACACAAACCTCAACCCAGAAACCCCTGATGGCCGTCATGTCTTAATGACATATGTTCTGGCCCAAAGCTACCCTGACATTAAAGCCAAGCTTAAAAAGCTTGAACAGGGCCCTGCTACTCCTTAGACCAAAATCTTCCTTTTCAAGGTTTTTTATGATAGAGAGGATGAAAGTGAATGCCGTAGGCAGAGGGCTGAAAATGCCAAATTCCAAATGTTGGCCCAGGTCATTCAGAAAAGGCCATCACCACGCCATCCCAATATGACACCCCCGGGAGCTTGCTTCAAATGTGGTAAGGAGAGACATTGGGCCAGGGATTGTCCTTCACTGAGGACACCGTACAACCCCTGCCCAAAATGCCATCAAAGGGGACACTGCGGGGCAGACTGCCCAACAACCCAAAAGGGAGATTGGTCAGCCGCCCGGCAACCACAGCCTCTCTTGGGCTTGGCAGAGGAAAATTGACGGAGTCCTGGGCTTTCCCTCCAGACTATTACCATCAAGAATCAAGAGCCTAGGGTTACCTTCCTGGTGGATGGATGCTTCATTACCTTCCTCTTGGATACTGGTGCCGCTTTATCAGTCTTAAGGGAGTATTGGGGTTCTACCACACCTTCAAAAACTCCTATTGTCAGGGTAGGAGTTAAACAGATTTTCCCTCAAACCCCCCCATCATGTTATATGCAGGGATCCCTTTTGTCCTTCACTCACTTCTTTTTCGTTATGAGCCATTGCCCCATTCCCCTTCTGGGAAGGGACATACTCTCACTATGAAAAGTCACCATTCACATATCACCCCACACCTCTCCCACCTCTCATTTCCTCATGATGTTCCTAGGGGCAGATACACCTCCTTCATGCACTCCTCCATGACTCTCTAAACTAGTTAAGCCTGAGGTTTGGGACACAACTACACCCTTTATGGCTAAATGCAGTCCTATTCATATTGTCTTACGGGACCCTTCAAGATATATTAGTCAACCACAATATCCACTCACAACCACAACCCTCCTCGAATTAGAACCCATCATCCAGGATTTATTACGAAAGGGGTATCTTAGGCCTACACACTCTCCTTTCAACACCCCCATTCTGGCACTTAAGAAACCTAACGTGTCCTACAGGCTGGTTCAAGACCTTCTCCTTGTCAACTCCTCTGTGGTCCCCATCCACCCGCTAGTGCCCAACCCTTACACCCTCCTCTCTCAGATTCCTGCCACTACTACCCACTTCTCCGTCCTAGATTTAAAAGATGCATTCTTTTCTATTCCCTTGTTCTCAGAATCTCAGAATATCTTTGCTTTTACGTGGACTGACTCTCACATCCACCATTCTCATCAGCTTTCCTGGACTGTCCTCCCACGGGGATTCAGCCCCCATCTCTTTTGCCAAGTTCTTGCCCAGGACCTCACATCCTTTCACCCAACCTGTCCTGACTCTATTCTCCTTCAATATTTCAATGACCTTCTTCTATGTAGTCCCTCTGGGAACACTCTCAATCCCACACCGCTCAGCTTCTTAATTTCCTAGCAGACAAGGGATATAGGGAGTCTCCCCACAAGGCACAGGTTTCCCAGTCTTCTGTCACCTCTCTTGGTTTTTGCCTTACACCCGGGAAAAAGGAAATAACACTGGATAGGAGGCAACTCCTCTCTGATCTTCCAGTGCCCCATATGAAAGCCAAAATACTATCATTCCTAGAAGTAGCAGGTTATTTTAGGGCCTGGATCCCAAATTATTCTCTTCTATCCAAACCCCTGTATGACCTAGCAAATGGACCCCCTAGTGAATCTCTTGTCTTCTCCCCCATCTACCACTTCCGCAGGCTTCAGCAACTCCTCTTAAAGGCACCTGCCCTTCACCTTCCTGATCTTTCAAGACCATTTCATCTATATGTCCATGAAAAAGGGGGGCAAGCACTTATGGTCTTAGGTCAAAACTATGGGCCTACATTTGCACCTGTGGCATATTTTCCAAGAAACTAGACTCTACCATTTGTGGATGGGCCCCTTGCTTAAGAGCTCTGGTTGCTGGACAAATTTTACACAAAGAAGCCTCTAAGCTGACTTTTGGGGCACCTTGAACTATCCACTCCCCACATCACTTGAAATATCTTTCAGCTTATAAGGGCCTTCAAACCCTTCCTCCATCCAGAGTTCTGTCGCTCCTCACTTTCTTTCAGGAAAACCCTAATATTACTTTCCTCCCATGCTCTGCACTGATCCCTGCCTCACTGCTCCCAATGACTCCCACGTCTAACACACCAACTCATAATTGCTTGGAAACCTTAGATGATTTCCTCCGCTGTCATTGTTCCATTTCTGAGGAACCACTCACCAAGCCTGACCTTATCTGGTTTACTGACAGCAGTTCCTTTAGGCAGAACGGCACTCATTACTCTGGATACACTGTAGTTTCAGCCACTGAGATTATAGAGGCCAAAGCTATGCCTTCAGGAACTACCAACCAGCAGATTGAACTTATAGCAGCCACTCGTGCCTGCCTAATAGCACAAGGCAAATCCCTCACCCTGTATACTGATTCAAAATATGTCTTCCAGATCTTATTATCCCATGCTTCAATATGAAAGGAGCGAGGCCTACTTACCACCAAAGGTAATGCGATCACTAATTCGGCTCTTTTAACCAATCTGATAGAGGCCTCCCACTTACCCACCCAGTTGGGAGTTGTCCATTGTAGGTCACATCAGAAGGACGGCTCTCTTATCACTGAGGGCAATGCCAAAGCTGACCAGGCGGCACGAATGGCTGCTACCACTTCCAATTATGGCCCCCATGGGGGACATATTATGGCCACTTTAGACAGCTCATCTGAAGCCCCTACTTCTTCCAGTAAGAACAAAAATCTTTTCAAGTTCCTTCATACTCTACACCATTCCAATTCTCAGTCTTTGACCCTTTTTTTACAGAGCTTCTTCTCCCTCAACCCTTCTGGCATAGCCATGCTAGAGAATATAGCCTCTAATTGTCAGATCTGTCAGCGGACCAACCCTCATACTCCTTTAAGGCCCAAACCTTTCCCTTTCCACCAAGCCCGGAGACACATTCCCGCTGCTGACTGGCAAGTAGACTTCACCAACATGCCCACAGTATGGCACACTAAATACCTCCTTGTCTTTGTGGACACTTTCTCTGTTTGGGTTGAGGCATTTCCCACTTCCAATAAAAAGGCTTCCACTGTAGCTTCAATCTAACTGACAGACATCATCCCCAGGTTTTGTATGCCGACTTCCCTACAATATGACAATGGCCCTGAGATTATTTCTAGGATCACAAAAAAGGTCTCTCAAGCCCTCTCTTTCAAGTGGCATTTCCACTGTCCATATTACCCCCAGGCTTCAGGGAAAGTGGAAAGGGTAAATCGTACTCTGAAGGAAGTCCTTACCAAATTGACAATGGAATTAAACTTAGACTGGGTCAAAATCCTTCCCTTGGCTTTGCTTCGAATCAGAGCTCTCCCGAAGAAACCATCTTTACTGTCTCCCTTTGAGATAATGTATGGAAGACCTCTTATACCCCCTGGGTTGGTCATTTCACAAGGACCTCTCACCCGAGATTTTTCTTTGCCTCTCTTGTTTCATCTCCGCTCGGAACACTGGAAATATCAGAACTGGCTTCTTCCAGACCCAGTCTCCTCTCCAAACACTCCTCCCTTAACACCTGGGAGTCTAGTCTATTATAATACCCCAGAGGAGAAAGGGACTCTTGCACCAAAATGGGAAGGCCCCTATCCTGTCATTCTCTGTAACCCCACCGCCGCCAAACTCTCGTTATCAGACAACCATCTCACTCCCTGGATTCCCATTTCTAGGTTGAAGCCATATCACCAGGAGGCCCCACCTGCTGACGACAGGACCACCCCAGAGGAACTCCAAGAATCACCTCCTGAACCTCCCCTTTACTCCTGCTTTCCACACCCATCTCACCCATTTAAGTTGCGGCTCACACGGTGTTCCCTGCAGCCCAATTCCTCTTAAAGAAGGCACAATGAGCTCTCCCAACACCCTAGTCTTCTCTAACTGCTTGTTTTTTGTGCTCTGCTTCTTTTCTGTGCTCTGTTGGGACTTGTCTTTACCCTCCTAACCTACCATGTATTTATTCACTCTTCGGGAACGATACTCAGAACATGGCATGCAGAAGGTCCGCGCAGTGGATGCAACTACTTGCTTCATCCACAACTGCACCTCTATTCCCCTAAAATTGTCACCTTCAAGGACCTTCGTCCCTGGTAGCTGGAACTGGCCTTTCATTTGCTTCCTTTTTAATCAAACCAAAGACTATTGTCATTGGTGGCCTGAGATATATAATGGGTGTCCCTATTGGTCATGCAGGTTCCATGATGAACGTGGAAGCTGTTCTTACCACTCACTTGGCTACCCTGAAGGGTGGACTTCTAGTTACCTAAAGTGGCATAAAGGCTCTTCATCCGATAACAATGGATCATATACTTCAGATACACCTGACCCCAAGGCCAAACGTTGGGGCTATGTTGAGTTTGCTGTCTATGCTCGGACAACCTCAGCCAGACCCACAGGGTGGATGACTGTTGGCCGCACCCTGATTACGCCACCTAAGGCAACCATCCAGGTAGTCGAACACATTAAGGAGTCAGAATCAAAACTTCGAGATCTTATCCATAGCTCATCCAAAGAGGATTCAGAGCCTTCAACCCCCTAAGGTCCCCCTTCCACATGGCTCAATTTGCTACACCAAACTCTTCGATTATTAAACTCCTCCATTCTTTTGGTGCCTACTTCTCAGTGCTTTCTCTGTGCTTCACTTAGTCGTCCACTTCTAGCAGCGGTCCCATTAGCGGCAGGAAATATTTCAGCAAAAACCTACAATTTCTCTAAGTAAGGACAACCCCTACATGTGACACATATCCCACTGTGGGAAAGTTATTCCAACAATACTTTATTTCCTTTCATCTGTATCCACCTGCCAATAATGAATCCTTTACCCATTTGTTCCTTGAGCTATAGCACCCCATAGAGCCCTGCGTTTATGCAACGTTTACATTTCATCTGGTGTAATTGGTCTTTAAGTACCTCAACGATCAATGTCTCTGGCACCTGTATCTTGGTTACTGTAGTTCCTCTGCTTTCTTTGTATACTCCCACTGAATTCCGACAGTTGGCCCTACCTTCCCGCAGCCGTAGGGCAGTCTTTCTGCCGGTTCTGGTAGGCCTCACTTTAACAACCTCAGTGGCGAGTCTCGGTCTCTCTGGTGGAGCTATAGGTCATGCTCTATGGGCATCCAATGACGTGCAACAAAAACTGCAGGAAGCACTCGATACCACTGCTGAGTCTCTTGGCTCCTTGCAGTCGCAGGTTACTTCATTGGCACAAGTGGCTTTACAGAACCGAAGGGCAATTGATCTTCTCACTGCAGAAAAAGGGGGTACATGCCTATTCCTCAGAGGGAATGTTGCTATTATGTTAATGAATCTGGGCTAATAAAAAAACTTGTTAAATTGTAGGAATTATCGACCCAATTGCTCAAACCTACCTGCTTCAATCCCATAACGAGGTTCTTCCAATCCTATCTTGCCATGTACTTACTACCTCTTTCTGGGCCCCTTATTGGGATGCTCCTTTTTTGTGCTCTCTTGCCCTGCATAATGAAGTTCCTTCAAACCCAACTGCAAAAAATTCGTAATCAAACTTTCAACCAGCTTTTGCTTAGGCACTACCAGCCTCTGATGACCGACGAACCCCCAACATCTCCAAGAGAACAGTTCACTCCGTGATGAAGCTCACTACCAGGCACAATGGAATGCAATGGACATCAGACAGTGGGAGACAACAAGCTCGGAAAACCTCTTAATCTGCCATCCTGGATTCTTGAATCTTTATGACCTTCTAAGCTTCCTCATGGCCCTGGGCCTCTTCTATGTCACTCCCCCAACATGGAACTTCTGCCAAAAATTGACCTTTGCTTTAATTTTTATCTTCATTCTGTTTTTATTCACTCTGATCTTCTTCAGGTCCTGTGGCACCTTGTCCAGGCAACGCTTCCAGTATTTTCTAGAGTCTCTGTTACAGGACCAGTGGCTGATACCAACAATCTCCTCCATCCAGGACTGGTTCCATGCCATCGACAACTTGTGGCTTCAGGGAACTTTCATTGACTTCACCCCTACGGAAGTAGCTGTCTATAGCCACTGGGTTTTATTTCTTGCTGCCATGATATTCCCAGACCTGTCCCCCGAGCATTCCTCCCCTTCCCTTTCTAGGCCTCACAGCACCCCCATACAGCAGGAAGCAGCCGGATCTAAAAACGATGCCCCCACTTCCTAAGAAAACAAAAAGGGAGGAATGTTGGGAAAAGTATAAATGGCAGCCATACCCCAGAGAAAAACCCCAACATGGTGCCTAAGGACTTCTTCTTCCTACCTTCTTCATTTCTGCAGTGGTGCAAAAAGTTCCCGCCCTTGTGAACTCTCCCGCCAGCGCCAATTTCAAATCTCACTGGTGGAGAACCTTAGCCCCAATGAGAACTAATTCCTGGGTTCTGGAGATGATATCTGAAAGAACTTGCTTTCAATAAACGGGTTGCTGCCATTTATCTAAGCCCTACCATCTCCCCCTTAGTTCTATATAATCACACAGCTTTTTTGCAATAAAATTGGAATTCTCCCTTTGAAGTGTCTTTGCGTTGGGGAATTATTTCACTCATGATCAGCAACATGACATCCAAAGGTTCTCCAGTGCCACCTGGTCATGGAAATTTCAGAAATTTTTTGGTATTTATTTAGCCATTTTTGAAGGATGATGTTGGAGGCACTGTGGGTTTCAATTCATGCAGGAACCATTATATGGTAAGGAAGCTCATTTCAATGAAATCTCTGGAGAACACTCACAGGCAAGTCTTCCCAAAGAGTGGCCAAAACGTAACATGAAGCCAGGATCATTGAGGTCTACAATGTGAGTTCCATGTGTGTTTAGACTCTCAACTATGGCTGCCAAGTCTTTCAGAATAAAATCATGTGATATCCTGGCTGAGATTCCCAGTGCAATCTGGAAAGCCACCCTGGCCCTCGATCTCAGTTTCCAAGGGCGATTCTCATGCGTGGCCTCCTAAAATCCAAACACATTTCATGGCAATACTTCTCTGAGGTCAGTTTCAGAACTCAGTCTCTAAGAGGAATCACACCAGAGTTCAAGCCCAGGTGGATCCAGTCATCTCTTTCAACCGCTACACAAATGACCACAATTAAAACCAAAACACTCCCACATGGCCATCATCTTCTTCCATATAGACACTAATCATAAACTCTGGCTGGAGTTTTCCATGAGGGGTGCAGCCCAAGACAGTCTCAAAAATAAGCTCTCTTGCCCCTCATTTGCCTAAATTCACGGTGGCCTGGACACCCATCCTGTGAACCAGGAGTTATCAAATAGGCCAGGTGTTAATACTGCTCTGCATCTCCAATTTGAGGCCTACTGACTGTCAGGTATAGATTCTTTATATGATTTGGAGTCATGAGAAAACCCAAAAACCTATGGGCTAGCCTCTGCAGGGCTTTGAATAAATAATTTGACCCAAAGGATCCCTATTAACACTTGATGGGGGTCAGGAAACTTACAAATGAATGTGAGAAACTTCATTCACAATAGCTGCTCTTTTGGCCATTGTAGTTTTGGGTGTACTCATGGCATATCTCTTTACATAAATCAGGTGCTGAGAATCTAAGCCACAACCTCACACAGGGCCACGAGGTTTATTCAGACACATTCCTTTCCAAACCAATTAAGAAAAGAGCAACAGGTGATGCCCATTCATTTGCATTTGAAAACTGTTTTCTTCAGACTTCACAATGGGGTGGCCTTAGGCAAAGACCTTCCTGACATTCAGGGCAACAGAACAATTGATAAGCAAAAGGCCCAAAGCAGGGTTTCTCCACTGAGACTTTCTTGGTCACACTGATATCTGAGTTTTCTGAGATGCTCGCCATTCACTTCAGCTATCCAGTACATGGCCATGTCACAGATCTTGGTGGTGGTACATATCTTGGACACAAAACCATGAGCCTATTCTGGAGAGTGGCTAGAATTCCGGAAGGAAACAGAAACTTAGGAAGATAGCAGGTGTTGCCCATGGATAAGGCAAGCCTCAGTTCATTCATAAGTTGGGCAAGATGAATGCTGGGAATCTTTCTACTATACAGGACACATCAATTGTTGCATTCTCTTTTCTAATATCTACAACCACGGACACAGTGGATACACAGACATAGAAACACTCGCCTTGTCAAACTACTTACTAGAAGAAGTCCACTCCAAATCAAACAAACCACCTTTCCTACCTATTCTCAGATCATGAGACAAAACCTGAATCACACCCACAAAGGCACATCCTTCCCCCATGTAACTCTGTGACTATCCGGAGTGTCCTTTGAGTGGTGGGCCAAACTATGTTCCCCCAAAATGGCCTGACCTATCTCAGATCTGGTCTCCTTGGCCAACTCTGTGAAGTTGTCAGGAGCCAGCAGTGAACCACCACCTGCTTTCTCAGGAAAGGACCCTATTCAGAGCTCTCCTGGTATTTGGCCATCCTCACATCTGTAGGTACCAAGAAAGACTGACACTCTCCTTGGTAAATCCAAAAAAATGAGCCAATGGGTATTGGACTGGACTGGCTCCAGGTGCCTGGCTTCCTGGATCCGAAGTTCAGAGAGTTCCATCACCAAGAAAGTGAGGTAGATCACTTCTTCAGGAACTGAATGAGGTCACTGCCTTGACAACCACTTTGTATGAACAGTTGCTTTCAAGGGTCCCATGAGATGGAGGCTGCCCCTACTTCCTGTGACATTTTCATAAGTTAGAATGGTATATAAACCATGGGCACTCGGGAACCGCTCTCCACCTAGGACTGGTTTGGTCCATCTTCTCTACATTAAGAAGAGAGAGGCTGATTCATACACATCCCTTCATGCTGACGAGGTTGTTTGCCATAGAAGATGACTTTTCTCTCTCAGTCTTTCATAGCTGCCTACATCTTCTCAAAAGATCATTTCTGCATGGACCTTTGATGTTCTCAACAGGTGGAAGATGCCCTACATTCCTGTATTGTAAAACTAACCCTGTCCCTGCTCTTCTGTAAAGTTTGATTGAGAGAACAGTGTATGGTTTGGGTTAATAACATGTTCAATTTGGGTTAGGAATATTTCTGCATGACAAATAATGGTATTGGGAAACTATGATATTTACAAGAATATATAGGTGAAATATAAGTATAAAAATAGAAATCTAGGGAAGATATGTAGCCCAGAAGGGCATTGGGCCCTTAATTGGTAGACATAGCTTTGAATGTTGTTCTGCAAAAATGTCTCAGATAAATCTATATACAATGGCATAGGAGCTTGTACCTTGGATGATTGAATGTCGAAGAGAACATCCACTCAAAAAGAGATAGTCGGTAGGATTAGGAAGATAGTCGGTAGGTTTAGAAAGAAGAGTGAGTATAGGATTTAGACCAAAAGATCTTAAGCAATAGGGTTTCGGGTAGACAGTGAATGTAAAAGTCAGCATATGTGAAGAGTCAGTCACAATGATGAACAGGGGAAAATATGTAGGAATACAGACATAAATAGAGACATTACTAAATCAGGCAAAGTATAAAGTGAGTGATAGGATTAGACATTTTCAACAGGCTTGAGGTTGAATATGAAATCTTAGGAAGAAACAAATATGTAGTCACCAATACGATTGACATTTCAGAGCATTAGGAAACCTGGACATGGAAGGTTTTAGTAATCCATGCTCACTTTTCATTTAGGCTTTGGTACAATCTTAAGAGTGACCTTTGCTTTTTTGGTCCAGAATATTACTGTGATAAAATGTATATGTAGATCAGATGACATGAGTATTTCTTCGACCATTTCTGGCAGCAATATTTAAAATATGTATAAATTAGTATTGGGGGTACAACGAGGTGTACCCTGTGTCTATAAATATAGAGATAATGCATGAATAGATCATACAGTTAATAAATAATATAACTGGTTCCACTTTAAATAATGGATTGAATTGATATCTGAAAATATATAAGAAATCATATATTGATATAGAATCATTCATAACAACTAGTTATACGTCTAATTGTAATCTTAGTGTTATGGTTTATCATGAAGAGTGTGTGAGTTTTGCTTCAAAAGTGATTATGGAAATCGAAAATAATGTGTTTGGAAAGAAGTCTCATGAAAAGACCAGTCAGACACATGGAGGAATACATGTTTCTGAAGCAGAAAGTGATTGAAAGTGAAATAAATGCCTATAACTTTGTGAACGTGTGGATGAAATATATATGCTATAATGTGCATAAACTCAAGAAATAGAAATGTACCAGTGTTGAATAAAAATGAACTTCAAAATAAATGTCATGTCCCATAGGAATCTACTTGCATTGATATTAAACTGGGTTAGTTACTGTAGAAATATTAGGATTTATATGCACTATTCACTGAAGTTAGTTTTCAATACTAGGAAACAAATATGTATTTCAGGTGAATGAATATTTCTGAGAATAATCTTGTGAAAATTTGATTATAAATCCACATATATGAACAAGAATAACTTTAGGGAGTGTATAATAAGACACATATGTTAAATATTATGAAATATCTGGAGAGTATATATATATATATATATATATATATATATATATATATATGCCAATCTAATTACACAGTGAAATATATATCATCCACAGATCCAAAAATATTCATTTTAGTCGATATGGATTTATGTATAACTTTTTTTAACTAGGAAGCTCATCCATAGGTTGAATTTTCAGTTCCTACATCGTTTAGGAGGAGTGATCTCTTCTCACAGTTTGTATCTGCCAAGTCATGTAACTCATGAAAATTTGCGTGTGATACCAGGTAGGATTCTATATGTGCATATAAAAATACATGTGCTGAATAGACTACAGAGAAAGGGAGACAGGAATTCACATATTTGTTAACATTAAAAGAACATGGAGAACTATTTCAATTAAAAATGGACTAGATTTATAACTCCTACCCTATATAATGCAAAACGCAAGTCCAAAAATACAACATGCCTCCTCTGAACTGCTTGTATTTCTATTCTGTTTCGGTTATTTTTCTCCATCATATTATGATTAGTACTCAGAATCTATTAGGGTATGTGTTAGTGTCAGGGATTCAGTATTTTAAATGTAAAATAGAAAAAGGAATCCAATGTGTATACAAATATGTGCTAAACAAAATCTTCCCACTCTCATCCAGAACAATTCCTTGACATTACCTTCGCCCAAAGTAAGACACAATTAGAGGAGAAGAGTTAGAAAATCTGTGAATATATATATGGAATGGAATATGCTCAGGGGTTTACAACCTTGGCAGTGGTAGAGGAGTTTCCAAAAGTATGGGACAGGGTAAAAACTCCATAAACATGGAGCTCTGCTGGCCTAAATACTTCTTGAGAAACTGCCTCTGATGTTGGGCACTTGAAATATATGTTGTTGTCAGGAGCTTTAGCTGCTTTCTAGTGAGACCATCAAATCTGTGTCTGCATCTATGTGACCTGGAGGAAATGGTTTCTTATTTTCCAAAGAAACATGAGGCAGCAGTGCTGAATTCTCTCTTTGTAAGTAAACGGTGACCATTGGGGGATAAGTGTCTTTTCATGTGGACTGTGAAGCCATTTGGTCATCTTCTATTTTCGTGGTGTTTCTTGCTGCTGCACTGGGACTTTGGCAATTGCTTCATGAAATTAAAGGAGTTCAACTGGGACACAGTTCTGGAGGCAAATCTGTCATGTGTGGTGAGTCAGCGTCTGCAGCAGAATGCACCAACCAGGCTTCTATCGCACATAGCTTGGCCCCATGTCCATAGCAACCTGATTCTGAACATTGCCCGGAAACATCTCCATATAACAAGATGCCTTTTCATGTAAGGGTCTGCTGGCTGCACCATGTCAGTCACAAGCCATTTGGAAGCCAATGGCAGATCCACATGGCCCAAAAACAAATTTTTTATCACACACCTTCCCACCACTGCTCTAGGCACATTACTCAGCAGGTTCCAACTTACTAGCATCTCTGTTCTACACCATTTTCATGAAGCCCAGTCAATCAAGGCACTGTCTGGTACACTCATGATCAGCAACATCCAAAGGTTCTCCAGTGCCACCTGGTCATGGAAATTTCAAAAATTTCATGGTATTTATCAAGGCATTTTTCAAAGATGACTTTGGAGGCCCTGTGGGTTTCAATTCATTCAGGAACCATTAAATGGTGAGGAAGCTCATTTCAATGAATGCTCTGGAGAACTCTCACAGGCAAGGCTTCCCAAAGAGTGGCCAAAAGGTCACATGAAGCCAGGCCCATTGAGGTCTACAATGTGACGTCCATGGGTGTTGTGACTCTCAACTATGGATGCCAAGTCTTTCAGAATAAAATCATGTGATATCCTGGCTGAGATTTCCCGGGCTCTTTGGAAAGCCACCCTGGGCCTAGATCTCTGTTTTCAAAGGTGATTCTCATAGGTGGCCTCCTAAAATCCCAACAAAATTCATGGCAATACTTCTCTGAAGTCAGTTCCAGAACTCAGTCTATAAGGGGAATCACACCAGACTTCAATCCCAGGTTTTCTCAGTCATGTCTTCCAACCAGACACAAATGACCAAAATTAAAACCAAAACACTCCCATATGGCCCTCATCTTCTTCCATATAGACACTAATCATAACCTCTGGCTGTAGGTTTCCATGAGTGACGGAGTCCAGGAGAGTGGCCAAAATAACTCCCTTGCCATCATTGGTGTAACATCAGGGTGGTCTGGACACCCTTCATGTGAACCAGGATTGATCAAATATGCTAGACGTTAATACTTCTATGCTTCTCCAATTTGTGGAAAACTGAGTATCAGGTATATAGTTTTATGTGATTTGCCGTCATGAGAAAACACAAGCACCTCTGCAGGTCTTTGAAGAACTCATTTGACCCAAAGGATCCCTATTCTCACTTGATCGAGTTCAAGAACTTTAAAGATAAAAGCGAGAGACTTCATCCACAATGACTGCTCTTTTGACCAATTTGGTTTTGGATGCACACATGGGATCTCTCTTTACATCCATCAGGTGCTGAGAATCTGAGCCACAACCTCACATAGGGCCAAGAGGCTGATTCAGACACATCCCTTTCCAAAGCAATTAAGCAAAGAGCCACAGGAGATGCCCATTCATTTCCATTTGAAAACTTTTTCTTCAGTCTTCACAAAGGGGTGGCATGAGGCAAAGACCTTCCTGACATTCAGGGCAACAGAACAATAGGTTAGCAATAGGCCAAAAGCAGGGTTTCTCCACTGAGACTTTCCTGGTCACACTGATATCTGAGTTTTCTGAGATGCTCGCCATTCCCTTCAGCTATCCTGTACATGGCCATGTCACAGAGCTTGGAGGTGGTACATATCTTGGACACAAAACCATGAGCCAATTCTGGAGAGTGGCCTGAATTCAGGAAGAAATCAGGAACTTAGGAAGATAGCAGGTGTTACCCATCCATACGGCAAGCCGCATTCCATTCATAAATTGGGCAGGAAGAATGCTGGTAAGCTTTCTACTAGACTGGACACATCAATTGCTGCATTCTTTTTTCTAATGTCTACAACCATGGACACAGTGGGATACACAGACATAGAAACCTTCGCCTTGTCTAAACCCTTATTAGAAACCTTCCACTCCAAACCAAACAAACCGCCTTTCCTACCTATTCTCAGAACATTAGACAAAATCACAAACACACACCCACACCCACAAAGGCACCTCTTTCCTCAAAGTAGGTCTCTGACTATCGTGTGTGTCCTCTGACTGCTGGGCCATACTATGTTCCCATCAAATGGCCTGTCTTGTCTCAGATCTGGTTTCCTTGGCCAACTCTGTGAAGTTGTCAGGAGACAGCGGTGAGCCACTTACTGCTTTCTCAGGAAAGGCCACTCTTAAGATCTTTCCTGTCATTTGGCTATCCTCACATCAGTAGGTAGCAAGAAAGACTGACTCTGTCCTTGGTAAATCAAAAGAAGTGAGACCACTGGGACTGGGACTGGGACTAGATTTGTGTGCCTGGCTTCCTAGATCCCAAGTTCAGAGAGTTCCATCACCAAGGATGTGAGGTGAGGTCACTTCCTTCAGGAACTGAATGAGGTCACTGCCTTGGCAACCACATTGTCTTAACATTTACTTCCAAAGGTCCCATGAAATGGAGGCTTCCCCTACTTTATGTGACACTTTCACAAGTTAGGATGGTATATCAAACATTGGTAACTGGGAACAGCTCTCCACACAGGCCTGGTTTGGTCCTTCTTCTCTACATAAAGAAGAGAGAGGCTGATTCAGACACATCACTTCATGCTGACCATGTTGTTTGCAAAGGAAGATGACTTTTGCTCTCTCAGTTCCTTCATAGCTACCTACATCTTCTCTAGAGATCATTTGTGCATGGACCTTTTAGTTTCTCAGCAGTTGGAAGATTTCCTTCATTCCTGTATTTTAAGACCAACTCTGTCCTTGCTCTTCTCTTATGTTAGATTGAGGGAACAGTGTATGGTTAGGGTTAATAACAGGTTCGATTTTGAATAGAAATCATTCTGCTGGATGAATAATGGTATTGTAAACCTGCAATATTTACAAGAAAATATAGGTGAAATATATGAGTATGAAAACAGAAATCTAGGTAAGATTTGAAGTCCAGAAAAGCATTGAGCCCTTGATTTCGGTATTAAGCTTTGATTTATTTTCTGCACAGATGGGATACTTTGCTTTGAATTATGTTCTGCAAAGATGTCTCAGATAAATTGATATATAATTGCATAGGACCTTGTGACTTGGATGATTGATTGTAAAAGAGAACTTCCAGTCAAAAAGGAGTAATCGGTAGTATTAGGAAGATAGTCGGTAGGTTTATATAGGAGAGTGAGTATAGGATTTGGACCAAAAGTTCTTTAGCTATAGGGTTTCGGGTATACAGTGAATGTAAATGTCAGAACATGTGAAGAATCAGTCACAATGCAGAACTGGGGAAAATATGTAGGAATGCAGATATCAATAGAGACTTTAGGAAATCTGGCAAAGTATAGTTGGTTGTGAAATGTTAATAAAATAGGTACTTGTCACTTCCTGTTTTTCTGTATGCTTAATAAAACACTGTTGAAATCTTGAGAACTGTTTTCTAATCTTTTTCCCAGAATGTGCTGTCCCCAACTGCCAAATGCAGAATGTACTCCCTCACCCAGTTGCACGCAAACTGCTCACTCGCCCAGACTCATCAATAAACTTCCCTCCCTGCCCACTTCAAGGAAAGTATATGAGCTCTGCTCTATTCAAATTAGCTCTGAGCCCCAGCATGCTGGACCCCCAATAAACCCTTTACTTTTGCATGAGAGAGTCTCTTGGTGGTCTCTTCCCCCAACGCTCTCCCGACCTTTATATATGGAGGTTCCTTCGAGATCCGGCAGGGGCGGAAGAGAGACCTCAATGGGCTACTCTCAGGGAAAGTAAGGCGCCTCTTTCTGGTTTCAGGTTTCAGGTTAGGGCTTGGCAAAATGGCTGTTGATGAAGTTGCATGAGCTCTCTTTGACGGTGGCTGGCAGATGTGTCACAGAGCCACAGGTTCTGGGGGACGCCACAGAGGACTCGGGAATCAAGGAACAATAGTCTCCTCGACTCAGTGATGTTTTGTTTCAGATTCGGTATTGCCAGCCCATCGGGTTTTGCCGGCTGCTCAGTCTTGGTCTCAGTGTTGGACGTTCATTGCCTGTCTTTATTATCTTGTCTTGTCTGTGTCGTGAGAGTTGCTTTTACTGTTTGTGTATCTTTCATTATGGGACAGGTCACTTCAATGCCTCTGTCTCTCACCTTGATCACTGGACCAAAGTCCGCTTAAGGGCTCAGAATCTTTCTTTTTCAGTAAAACGCTGGACCTGGCAGACTCTCTGTGCCTCAGAATGGCCCACCTTTGCATTCGGATGGCCCCAAGAAGGATCTTTCTACTTCGCACTAATTTAATAAGTCAGAGATATTGTCTTACAGCCAGGGCCACATAGCCATCCCGATTAACAGCCATATATCTTAACTTGGCAGGACCTCTGCAAATCTCCTCCTCCATGGGTGAAGCCTTTCCTTGCCATGTCCCCGCTCCTACTCTTTTCCCCACGATCTCTCAAACCCTCTGCTCATCCTCCTCCTCCACCCTCTGTTCTCCCTGAGTCACAAGATTTGACTCTACTGGACTCTCATCCCCCTCCTTATCTTCTACCCTCATCCCACAACCCCCAACACCCTCTAAGTGATTCCCCTGCTGCTGACTCAGCCTCTCCGCCATTGGAGAAAGATAAGCCAGCCCAGCGCACTCCAGATAACTCCCCTGCAGCACACACAGCCCCTCCTCCCCTGGAGGAAGCTGGCCTGGCTAAAGGAACTCGACAGCGTCAAATGATTTAAAACCCTGAAACTCCCGTGTTGCTCCCCCTCCATTCCAATGGGCCAATGATTGACAACGGCCATGGAGGAAAAATGCAAGCCTACCAGTATTGGCCTTCTCCTCTTCAGACCTATATAAATGGAAAAATAACAATCCTCCTTTTACCGAGGACCCAACCTGGCTCTCAGGTCTGGTTGAGTCATTGATGTTTTCACACCAGCCTACTTGGGATGACTGCCAACAACTCATAGGGACTCTCTTCATGACAGAGGAACAAAAGAGAATCCTCCTGGATGCTAGAAAACAATATCCTCGGACTAGATGGGTGACCAACACAACTTCCCAACATAATCAAAGCCGGCTTTCTCTTGAAATGACCCAAGTGGGACCCCAACACATTTGAAGGTAGGGAGCATCTGTCCACTTATCACTGGGCTCTAATAGTGGGTATCTTAGTGGCCGCTAGGCGACCAACTAATTTGGCCAAGGTAAGAGAGATTATTCAAGGGCCTGGTGAATCTAACTCTATGTTCCTAGAGAGAACTATGGAGGCATATAGGAGATATACTACTTTCGATCCTCAGGCAGAGGATCAAAAGGCATCTGTCACAATGGCCTTTATTGGGCAAGCTGCCCTAGATATTAAAAGAAAGTTACAATGCTTAGATGGATTACAAGATATGATTTTGAGAGATTTAGTTAGAGAAGCCAACAAGGTATACTATAAGAGTGAAACTGAGGAAGAGAAGGGAGCAAAGGGAGGATGAGAGAAGCAAAAGACAGACTAAGGCATTGACTAAGGTCCTGGTGACAACAACAAACAGGCCAGAAATTAAGAAACAGAGAGACAGAAAGGGATACCTGGGCCCACACTAGAGGCCCCCCCTGGTCTCAGATCAATGTGCCTACTCTAAAGAAAAAGGACACTGGGCCAAAGAGTGCCCTAGAAAGAGACAGCCACGCCAGCCAGACATTCTGACTCTGGAGGATGACTAAGAAAGTCGGGGCTCAGATCCTCTCCCCGACCTCAGGGTAACTTTTGAAGTGGAGGGGACCCCAGTAAACTTTGAAGTAGATACAGGGGCAATATACTCAGCCCTTAAGGCCCCATTGGGCCCTCTATCAAATAAAAGGTCTCTAATTCCAGGGTCTAAATGCAGTAAATATCAGACTTTGACAACTAAGGGGACCTTGGACCAGGGGAAAAGATAAATCCATCACTCCTTCCTAGTAATCCCAGAATGCCCGGCCCCATTGATGGGCAGAGATCTGCTCACCAAGCTCTGGGCCAAAATAACTTTTAACCCTGAAGGCCCCCAAGTGGAATTTCTAAATCCTTCAGTAAATACTCCTATAATCATGGCTCTAACTATGTCAGTAGCAAATGTTCATCAACTCACTCATCTTTGTTCAAAGAAACTGCATTCATTCCTGAAAGATCAAGAACAGAGTTTTCCACTAACCGACTCACAGTGAAAGAAAATAACTGAATGGGTAACAAAAGCCTGTCAGGTCCATCAATTGGTTAATACTTACCCTTCCAAGCTTCCTGCAGGAAAGCACCTATGAGGAACCATACCAGGAAAATTCTGGGAAGTGGACTTTACTGAAATTAAGCCAGCAAGGTATGGACTTAAATATCTTCTAGTCTTTGAAGATACATTTTCAGGACGGATTGAAGCCTTCCCCACAAAAAAAAAGAAAGAAAAAAGGAAAAAAAGAAAAGAAACAGAGCAAATGGTTGTCAAGAAGATCCTGGAAGACATTTATTCTCCCCTTGACGACCAGTAGTCTTAACCCTCATCAGCCCCTTAAGCAGCGATGGCTGATCACAAATCCTACTGGAAAAGAAGTATGGTCTATCTCACATACAGCCCCCTTATGGACCTGGTGGCCATCTCTCCACCCAGACATTTGTCAGCTGGCTATAGGTCTTTCCTATTGAGATATCCCTGATGAAGAGGATCCCTCTAAAATTCCATTAAATCCCTTCAGTACCATAGAAAATGGAAACAAACATTATGGATGTAGGGACACGTGAGCCAGATGCAGGTTGGCTAGCCTAGATTACTATGTTTGCCCGGCGGAGTATCAAAGCCACAAACAGTCACGGCTGTGCGGGGGGGAGAGCAGACTTCTTCTGTAAGTCATGGGGCTGTGAGCATACAGGGACTGCCAGATGGAACCCAAACTCCTCATCAAATTCTGTAAACAGCATTGGCCATATTACCAATTAGATAACCAAAACCAATGGCCCCAAGAGGGGTCTCTATATCCTCAAATTCTGCGTGACCTTTTAAACTTCTGAAAGTGCTCAAAAGGGTAAAAGGAGATTCCCCTATGTGGAGGCCTTCTCCCTCCTTTGCTCACATCCTGAACTATGCTTATCCAATAGATGCTTACCCTCAGCCTTCTGCTCCAGACTCTCTGCTGTCACTCCCACCTCAGCAACTTGATTTCTGCCCTCCAATATCTAGATCAAAAACCCAAATCTCCGCCAGTTCTCAGACCATTGCCCCCTTGCTGAGGTAGCAGGTACTGAGGTACCACTCCACTCACTCACTACTCTCTTCTCCTGTCAGTGCCCGCACTGGGTCCCTCCAGGTCCTCTTACCAGCTAATGCAAAGCTCAAACCCACAGAGGAGAACCCTCAGACCCTTATCCAAAATGTAATGAAAATGGCCTTTAATGTTGCTTTGTCATCACTGAAAACAGGTTACTAAAAATGTAAAGTCCCTCACAGGCTTTTTGGGATACTCACTCCCGTTTCACCCTCTGTTCTATCTGTTCTACTGCTCAAATTTTTCTTGCTATTAAGATCCCAAAGCCCTCTCCCAATATTCTTTTACATCTCTCCTTCCTCATTCTCAGATCCACGGAAGTTGCTCTCATCCCTGCCTTCCAAGTCGTCCCCCTCTGTACCAGGTCCACAGAAAAGTCTTAATTAACCTTCTCCAGAAGTCTTCACCATGGCTGATTTACGACTTTCAGCAAAAGAGTCCCTATAAAAGAGATCACTGTAGATAAACTTCCTATTTTCGTGTTGCCCTGGTCTCCTTGAAAACTGGCTAAAAAAAACCAGCACTCCTAATCTAGACACACCCTTAATAGTTTTTCACAAAATATGTGAAAAAAAGGCCTCTGGCCTTGAGCTGGGGCTTCACAGAGATGGCTACATTTCTAAGATAAAGAAGTTACAAACTGGGCTGCATGGAAACAGCTGGCAGGTTGAAAAAAAAGAAAGGGAAGAAAAAGCTCTCCCCCACATAGGTGTCCTTGAAAAGTTAACTTGCCCCAAACTGAGGAAAAAACAGAAACGAAAACTGCTTTTTGTGAACTTCTGCAGACTGTGAACTTCTGAGCCCCTTTCCTTACGTGTTGTGTACAAAATTCTGAAACTACCTAAACTTGGGTTTCAGGGGATTAATTGATTACAACAGAAGCAATGCCCCCTGAATCTGGTTGCAACCAAAAAAGACTGTTTTCCTGTCTTTGGTGCTATCTTAGGTGCCTTGCCTTGTCCGTCCCTACAACAGTATAATTCTATATACTTAAACACTGTTTATGTTTTCATGAAATGGTCAACAGATGTGATTAATTGTGTAATGGTGCAGATGTTTCCCAGAGTGCTCTATCATGATGCAGGTTCATTTGAAGATCAAAGAGGGGGGTATAGAACACGGTTCCGCTGAAAACATATGTCCCTCACCTTAGCCATTCTATTACGAATAGTAGTTACTGCAGGGTAGGGCACGGGAACCATTGCTCTGGCCCATGGGACACAACAAATGACCCAAAGCAGCAATAGATCAAAAATTAAAGATATTAGAAACCTCCATCACAGCTTTGAACGAATCTTTAACCTCTCTCTCTGAAATTGTTTTACAGAACAGTCAAGGGTTGGACCTCCTTTTCATGAGAGAAAGGGGCCTTTGTGCTTCATTGAGGGAAGAATGTTGTTTTTATGTCTACAATACTGGAGTTGTAAAAAAAATCTATGAGTAAATTAAAAAGATGCCTTGAAGAGCGACAACGAGAGAGAGAGAGGCCCAAGAATGGTAGTTTGAGTCTTTTTTTACACAGTCCCCCTGGTTAACTACGTTTTTATCAACCCTAGCCAGTCCAATAATAATCCTCATATTATTGCTAACTATAAAACCCTGTTTTCTCAACCATGTAATTTCTTTTCTCCAAGCTCAAATTGGACAAATTAAACTTATGGTAATACCCCACTAGCAGACATAGAATGTGACACCCCACAATGATCACTTTTATGATTAAAAGTAGCCAGAAGAAGAAGTGGGGAATGAAAGGTTAATAAAATATGTACTTGTCACTTCCTGTTTTTCTGTATGCGTAACAAAACACTGTTGAAATCTTGAGAACTGTTTGCTAATCTTGTTCCCAGAATATGCTGTCCCCAATTACCAAACTGCAGAATGTACTCCCTCACCCAGTTAAATACAAACCATCCACTCTCCCTGACCCATCAATGAACTTCCATCCCTGCCCTCTGCAAGGAAAGTATATAAGCTCTGCTTAAGCTGTTGTCAGGTCTCTCTGCTCTATTCAAGTGAGCTCTGAGCCCCAGCATGCTGGACCCCCAATAAAACCTTTGCTGTTGCATGAGATAGTCTCTTGGTGGTCTCTTTCTCCGGCACTCGCCCAAACTTTACTTGGATGATTGAATGTAGAAGAGAACATCTATTCAAAAAGTTATAGTCAGTAGGATTAGGAAGATAGTTGGTAGGTATAGGAAGAAAAGTGAGTATAGGATTTGGAACAAAAGTTCTTTGCCAATAGGGTTTTGGTTAGAGAGTCAATGTAAATATCAACACAAGTGAAGAGTCAGTCACAATGATGAACAGGGGAAAATATGTAGAAAAGCAGATATCAATAGAGACATTAGGAAATCAGGAAAAGAATAAAGTGAGTTATGGGATTAGATATTTTCTACAGGGTTGAGGTTGAATGTATGAGCTTAGGAAGAAACAAAGATAAAGTCAACAATAGGATTGACATTTGAGAGCATTAGCATAGCCCAAGACAGTGTCCAAAATAAGCTCCATTGCTCTCATTTGCCTAAATTCCCGGTGACCTGTACATCCTTCCTGTGTACCAGGAGTGATCAAATAGGCCTGACATTAATATTGCTCTGCTTCACCAATTTGAGGCCTACCGAGTGTCGGGTACACATTCTTTATGTAAATTAGAGAGATGAGAAAACCCAAGCACCTATTGGAAAGCTTCTGAATTAATTTGAAGAAATCATTTGACCCAAATGATCCCTATTCTCACTTGATGGAATTCAGAAACCTTACAGAGGAAGGCAAAAGACTTCATCCACAATGACTGCTCTTTTTTGCCATTTTGGATTTGGATGCACACATGGGATCTTTCTTTAGATCCATCAGGTGCTGAGTATCTAAGTCAAAGAATCACACTGGGCCAAGAGGCTGATTCAGACACACCTCTTTCCAAATCAATTAAGAAAAGAGCCAAAGGTGAATCCTATTAATTTCCATTTGAAAAATGTTTTCTTCAGGATTCAAAAAGCTGTGGCCTGAGACAAAAACCTTCCTGACTCTCAGGGCAACAGAACAATAGGTAAGCAAATGGCCCAAAGCAGGGATTCTCCACTGAGACTTTACTGGTCACACTGATATCTGAGTTTTCTGAGATGCTCGCCATTCCCTTCAGCTATCCAGTACATGGCCATGTCACCGAGCTTGGAGGTAGTACATATCTTGGACACAAAACCATGAGCCTATTCTGGAAAGTGGCCATAATTCAGGAAGAAAACAGCAACTTAGGAAGGTAGCAGGTATTGCCCATCAATAAGGCAAGCCATAGTCAATTCATAAATTGGGCTGGATGAATGCTGGGAAGCTTTCTACGAGACAGGACACATCAGTTAATGCATTCTCTTTTCTAATGTGTACAAGTACAAACACAGTGGGATACACAGACATAGAAACACTTGCGCTGTCAAACGACTTACTAGAAACTGTTCACTCCAAATCAAACAAACCGCCTTTCCTACCTATTCTCAGAACATGAGACAAAACCACAAACCCACACCCACACCCACAATGGCACCTCCTTCCCTCAAATAGGTCTGTGACTGTCCGGTGTGTGCTCTGACTGATGGGTCATACTGTGATCCCCCAAAATGGCCTGTCCTGTCTCAGATCTGGTCTTCTTGGCCAACTCTGTGAAGTTGTCAGGAGAAAGGATTGAGCCACTACCTGCTTTCTCAGGAAGAGCCCCTCTTCTGAGCTTTCCTGGCATTTGGCCATCCTCACATCAGTAGGTACCAAGAAAGACTGACTCTGTCCTTGGTTAATCCAAAAAAGTGAGACCACTGGGACTAGGACTGGGACTGGCTCTGGGTGCCTGGCTTTCTGTATCCCAAGTTCAGAGAGTTCCATCACCAAGGAAGTGAGATGAGATCACTTTCTTCAGGAACTGAATGAGATCACTGCCTTAGCAACCACTTTATCATAACAATTGCTTCCAACGGTACCATGAGATGGAGGCTGCCCCTACTTCCTGTCACACTTTCACATGGTAGAATGGTATATCACCTGTAGGCAAATGGTAACAGCTCTCCACACAGGCATGGTTTTGTCCATCTTCTCTACATTAAGGAGAGATTGGCTGATTCTGATGCAACCCTTCATCCTGACCAGGTTGTTTGCCATGGAAGATGATTTTTGCTCTCTCAGGTCTTTCATAGCTGCCTACATCTTCTCCAGGGATCATTTCTGCATGGAGCTTTGAGGTTCTCAGCAGATGGAAGATCCACTACATTTCTGTATTGTAAGACCAACACTGTCCCTGCTCTTCTGTAAAATGAGATTGAGGGAACAGTGTATGGTTAGGGTGAATAACATTTTCCATTTGGCTTAGGAATCATTCTGCTGGATGATTAATGGTATTGGGAACATGCGATATTTATAAGAATATAGAGGTGAAATACATGTATGAAAAAATAAATCTAAGTAAGATTTGAAGCTCAGAAAATCATTGGGCCCTTGATTGGGATACTTACCATTGAATTACGTTCTCACAGATATCTCAGATAAATCGATATACAATGGCATAAGACCTTGTACGTTGGATGATTGAATGTAGAAGAGAATATCCAGTCAAAAAGGGATGGTCAGTAGGTTTAGGAAGAAGAGTGAGTATAGGATTTGGAAAAAAAGTTCTTCAGCAATAAGTTATCAATTAGAGTGTGAAAGCAAATGTCAGCACATGTGAAGGTTCAGTCACAGTGGTGAACTGTGGAAAATATGTAAGAAAGCAGATGGCAATAGAGACATTATGAAATCAGGCAATGTATAAAGTGAGGGATAGGATTAAACATTTTCAATCGGGTTGAGTTTGAATATATAATCTTAAGAGGAAACAAATATGTAGTCACCAATAGGATTGACATTTGAGAGCATTAGGCAACTTGGACATGGATGATTTTAGTAATCCATATTTACTTTCCATTTAGGCTTTGGTACAATCATAAGTGTGATCTTTGCATTTTGTGTCCAGAATATTTCTGTGATAAAATGTATATGTAGATCAGGTGACATGCGTATTTCTTCCACCATTTCTGGGAGCAATATTTTGAAGACATATAAATTAGTATTGGGGGTACAAAGAGGTGTACACTGTGTCTATGTATATAAAGAAAAAGCATGCATAGACCATACTGTGAATAAATAATATAACTGGTTTTACTCTAAATAATGGATTGAATTGATATCTGAAAATATATAAGAAATCTGATATTGGTATACAATCATTCATTCCAACCAGTTATACATCCATTGGAAATATCAGAGTTATAATTTATCATGAAGGGGATGTGAGTTTTGCTTCAAAAGTGATTATGGAAATCGAAAATAATGTGTTTTGAAAGAGGTCTCAGGAAGAGACCAGTCAAGAAAGATGGAAGAATACATGTGTCCTGAAGCAGGAAGTGATTGAAAGTGAAACAAATTCGTATAAATTTGCGAACTTGTGGATAAAATATATATCCTATGATGTGCATAAACTTAAGAAATAGTAATGTACCAGTTTTGAATAAAAATGAACGTAAAAATACAAATCATGTACCATAGGAATCTACTTGCCTTGATGTTAAACTGGGACAGTAACTCTAGAAATATTAGGATATGTATGTACCATTCACTGAAGTTAGTTTTCAGTACTAGAAAACAAATATGTATTTCAGGTGGATGAATATTTCTGAGAATAATATTGTGAAAATTTGATTATAAATCCACATACGTGAACATGAATGAATTTAGGGAGTGTATATAAGACACATATATTTCATATTTTAAAAATCTGGAGATTATATATATATATATATATATATATATATATATAACAAAACACACACACACAGACATTCAAAAGTAGCAATAGATATGCCAATCGTAATTGATCCAGATATATATATCATCCACAGATCCAAAAATATTCAATTTACTGAACATGGATTTATGTATAATATTGTTCAACTTGGAAGCTCACCCATTGGTTGAATTTTTAGTTCCAGCAGTGTTTAGGATAGTGATCTCTTCTCACAATTTGTGTCTGCCAAGTCAGCCACCTCACAAGAATGTACATGTGATACAAGTTAGGATTCTATATGTGCATATCAAAACACATCTGCTGAATAGGCTACAGAGAAAGGGAGATAGGAATTCACATATTTGTTAACTTTAAAACACATGGAGAGATATCCAAAATGGCGGCGGGTATGGAGAGATCAAGTCTCTGACCTCTTCAGCTGCGCTGGAATAGGGAGTCATAAACTGTCTAAATACTGTTTGCTCAGGATCACTAGGCAATGATGCACTGACATGAATCTGGGGTGAACAGTCTGGGCCACGCAGAACACACACCGAGCCCGGATCGGTTGCATTCAACCTCTGGTTTGCCTGTGTTTCGTGACTCAGCACTAACGATCCAGCTGAAATAACTGGTCTGCCTTCTGAAGTTACAGAGGTAGAAGCCAACCTAGCCTTCATAGGCAGTGGCCAAAGGATTGAAACGGGGCATGGGAGAGACAGTCAGGACCCACCAGTTGCATCAGTCACCCGGCAAAGGGAACGAATGATCACCATTTGCATGGGATACCACCATGGCATAGAACTGACGTCAAGGATGGAGGAGATAACTTCATTGAAACCAGCGCGACAGGTTTGTAATTCCCTAGCCATCTCTCTCCACACAGCAGGGAATCCTTAAGGGCCCCTCCCAGCTCTCCCGTAAGGGTCCCTCTCAGCTCTACCATGAGCGCGATAGCCAGACCGAGAAAATCAGGAGTGGCGCGGGACTTGTGGCACAGAACTCCAGGCTACCGCTCCCACCAGTGCTGACAACTGAGGTCTCTTGCACCAGCTACTGGGGCGTGGCTCCCGGAGGGCAAACAAATTCGCTTGGGGATCTCAGCCCCAAGCTCTACAAACTTAGGGTCTGAGGGAAGCAAACTGGGAGAGTGTGCCCAGGTATTCATAAAAACAGGTCTCCCAGGAGCAGCAGACCTGGCGTGTTGCCAGTATTGTGGTGAGCGTCGCAGGTGAGCAGGGCATGGCTTGAGGAAAAACAAGAGAAGGCCCTAGGATGTCAGAATTGGACACCCGCCCAGTCTGGAAGGAAGAGCAACTGCATAGTGATTGGTTCCCACCTACTGAGAGGAGAACCTCGGCCCAGTGGGCACAGCACCACCTATTGGAAGAGAAGTTAATCAAACTCTATGACTGCATTTATTATTATCATTATTTATTTATTTTTTAAATTTGGGGTTTTTTTGTTTTTTTTTTTTCTTTTTCTTTCATTTTCATTCTTGTTGTTGTTGTTTTTCTTTAACTTTTTTAATGTTTTTAAGTTTTTAAATTTCTTTATTTTATTATTAATTATTATTATTATTATTATTAAATTGTAATTTTCATTTTTTTATTATCATTATTATTTTTTTAATTTTTCTTTCATTCTTTATTTTCTGTTTTTTTCTTTTGTCTTTTCAATTTTCTTTTTCCCCCTTCCTTGAATTCTACCTGCCTACTCTCATTCTCTTATTGACTTCTTCCCTTCCCTTCTAATATCTTTCCTCCCAAGCATGAAATAAATTTATAAGACTAATCAGTAACTCAGCACTCAAACAGAACAAGAAGTAACATGAGCAGCATAAGAAAGCAAGAAAGAAAAAGAGTACAAACAATGAAGGACAGCCTAAATACTCAGGAGGACCTAGAGTCATCAAAAAAATGATCATATAAAGAACTCAAGGAATACCTTAGACAGATGGAATGGAACCTTAAAGAAGATATGAGACAGCAAATCCAAACAGTGAAAGAACACATTGAAAATGAATTACATGAACAGATTAAAAAAAAGAAGTTAAGCATCTTTATACGGAGATAGAGATAATAAAAAAAAATCATACAATAATTCTAGAAATGAAGGAAACGATAAACCAAATTAAAAACTCAATTGAGAGAATCACTAAAAGAGTGGAGCAAGTAGAAGACAGAATGTCACATAATGAAGACAAAATATATCATCTTGAAAAGAGTCTAGCCAACTCAGAAAGGCTGGTAAAAAATCACGAGAAAATCATCCAAGAGATATGGGATAACATATAAAAAACAAATTTATGAGTCATCTGGATAGAGGAAGGTCCAGAGATTCAAACCACGGGAATGAGTAACCTACTGAATGAAATAATTACAGAAAACTTTCCAGAAATAAAAAAAGAAACGGATATACAAATTGTAGATTCATAGAGGACACTGAGCACAAAAAATCACAGTAGACCAACACCAAGACATTTGTTATAAACATATCTAATATACAGAACAAAGAGAAAATATTAAAAGCTACAAGAAAAAGGAGGCAGACTACATTCAGGGGTAAATCAATAAGGTTAACAAAGGATGTTTCATCACAGTTGATGAAAGCGAGAAGATCTTGGAACAACGTATTTTAAACACTGAAAGACAATGGATGCCAACCAAGAATTCTGGATCCAGCAAAATTAACCTTCAGGTACGAAAATGAAATAAAAATCTTTCATGATTAACAAAAGATAAAGGAATTTGCAGCCAGAAAACCAGCATTGCAAAGCATCTTGAGAAAAACACTACATGAGGAAGAAATGAAAAACAACAACCAAAACCATCAGTGGGAAGTGACTGGGTAATGACAGAGTGCAGGGGGAAAGCTAATCATGGAGAAACAAAGTAAATTAAAAACAAAGATAAATAATTAAACATGGCTGGAAGTACAAACCATACATCAATAGTAGCTCTAAACGTTTATGGCTTAAAATCTCCAATAAAGCAACATAGGCTGGTAACTTGGATTAATAAAACAAATCCAACAATATGTTGCCTCCAGGAGACACATCTGAATGGAAAAGACATACACAGGCTGAAGGTGAAAAGTTGGGAAAATTTATACCATGCACACGGTCCTCGTAAGCAAGCAGGGGTGGCCATCCTCATATAGAATAAAATCGAAGTCAAGACTAAGTTAATCAAAAGGGATAAGAAGGACATTATATACTGTTAAAAGAAACCATTCACCAACAAGACATAACAATTATCAATATTTATGCACCAAATAATGGTGTTGCAATGTTCATAAAACTAATTCTTCTCAAGTTCAAGAATCAAATAGACCACAACCTAATAATTATGGGTGACTTCAACACACCTCTCTCACCATTAGACAGATCCTCCAAACAAAAGTTGAATAAAGAAAATATAGAACTCAATATCACAATCAATTTCCTAGACTTAACTGACATATATAGAATATATCAACCATCATCAAGTGGATATACTTTTTTTTTCAGCAGCACATGGATCCCTCTCAAAAATAGAGCATATATTACGCAATAGGGCAACACTCAGTAAATATAAAGAGGTGCAGATAATACCATGCATTTTATCTGATCATAATGGAATGAAACTGTAAATCAATGATAAAAGAAGGAAGGAAAAATCCTACATCACTAGGAAAATAAACAATATGTTACTGAATAATCCATGGGTTACAGAAGACATAAAGGAGGGAATCAAAAAATTCTTAGAGATAAATGAAAATACAGACACAACATATCGGAATCTATGGGACACAATGAAAGCAATTTTAAGAGGGAAATTCATCACCTGGAGGTCATTCATCAAAAAAAGCAAAAACCAACAAATAAATGAGCTCACACTTCATCTAAAAGCCCTAGAAAAGGAAGAGCAAAACAACAGCAAATGTAGCAGAAGGCAAGAAATAATTAAAATCAGAGTGGAAACCAATGAAATTGAAACAAAAGAAACTATTGAAAAAACTAACAAAAATAAAAGTTGGTTCTTCGAAAAAATAAATAAGATCAACAGACTCTTAGCCATGCTAATGAAGAGAAGAAGAGAGAGAACTCAAATTACAACATACAGGGTGATAAAGGCAATATCACAACAGATGCTACAGAAATACAGAAGACAATTAGAAATTATTTTGAAAACCTATATTCCAATAAAATAGAAAATATGAAGACATCGGTAAATTTCTTAAGTTACATGATTTGCCCAGACTGAGTCAGGAGGATACACACAATTTAAACATACCAATATCAATGGATGATTTAGAGGAAGCAATCAAAAGACTACCAACCAAGAAAAGCCCAGGACCAGATGGGTATACAGCGGAATTTTACAAAACCTTTAAAGAAGAATTAATACCAATACTTTTCAAGTTATTTCGAGAAACAGATAAAGAGGGAGCTCTGCCAAATTCATTCTATGAGGCCAACATCACCCTTATTCTAAAACAAGACAAAGACACCTCAAAGAAAGGAAAGTACAGACCAATATCTCTGATGAAGCTAGATGCAAGAATCCTCAGTAAAATTCTGGAGAATCGTATTGAAAGGCACATAAAAAATAATTGTGCACCACGATCAAGTAGGATTCATCCCTGGGATGCAAGGATGTTTTAATATATGGAAATCAATAAATATTATTCACCACATCAATTGACTTAAAGATAAGAACCATATGATCATCTTGATAGATGCAGAAAGAGCAGTTGACAAAGTACAGCATCCCTTTATGTTCAAAACATTAGAAAAACTAGGGATAACAGGAACTTACCTCGACATTGTAAAAGCTATCTATGCTAAGCCTCAGGCTAGGATCATTCTGAATGGAGAAAAATTGAAGGCATTCACTCTAAAATCTGGAACAAGACAAGGATGCCCTCTATCCACACTTCAATTCAATATAGTTCTCAAAACACTGGGCAGAGAAATTAGACGAAAGAAATCAAAGCCATAAAAATAGGAAAAGAAGAACGTAAATTATCACTATGTGCTGGTGACATGATTCTATAGAATCATAGAAGACCCAAAAGGGTCTACAAAAAAAACTACTAGAACTAATAAATGAATTCAGCAAAGTAGCAGGATCTAAAATCAACACGCATAAATCGAAGGCTTTTCTGTATATCAGCAACAAATCTTCTGAAACGGAAATGAGGAAAAGCAGTTCATTCAAAACATCCTCATAAAAATTAAATACATGGGAATCAACCTAACAAAAGAGGTGAAAGATTTATACAATAAATCAATAGAACCCTAAAAAAAGAAGTAGAAGAAGATATTAGAAGATGGAAAAATATACCCTGTTCATGGATAGGCAGAACTAACATCATCAAAATGGCGATATTACCAGAAGTTATCTATGTGTTTAATGCAATGCCAATCAAAATCCCAATGGCATTTCTTGTAGAAATAGAGAAAGCAATCATGAAATTCATATGGAAAAATATAAGACCCAGAAATACAAAAGCAATTCTAAGCAGGAAGTGTGAATCTGGCGGTATAGTGATACCAGATTTCAAACTATATTACAGAGCAATAGTAACAAAAACATCATGGTACTGGTACCAAAACAGGCGGGTAGACCAGTGGTACGGTATACAGGACACAAGAGACTAATCCACAAAGCTACAACTATGTTATATTTGATAATGAAGCTAAAAGCATGCAATGGAGGAAGGATAGCATCTTCAACAAATGGTGTTGGGTAAACTGAAAATCCATATGCAACAAAATGGAACTTAATCCCCTCCTCTCGCCATGCACAAGAGAGTTAACTCAAAGTGGATCATGGAGCTAGATATCAAATCAGAGACTCTGCATGTGTTAGAAGAAAAAGTTGGCTCTGGTCTACATATTGTGGGGTCGGGCTCCAAATTCCTTAATAGGACACCCATAGCACAAGAGTTAATAACAAGAATCAACAAATGGAACTTACTTAAATTAAAAAGTTTTTTCTCAGCAAAAGAAACAATAAGAGAGGTAAATAGGAAGCCTACATCATGGGAACAAATTTTTACTCATCACACTTCAGATAGAGCCCTAATATCCAGAGTATACAAAAAACTCAAACAATTAGACAATAAGATAACAAATAACCCAATCAACAAATGGGCCAAGGACCTGAAAAGACACTTCTCAAAGGAGGACATACAATCAATCAATAAGTACATGAAAAAATGCTCACCATCTCTAGCAGTCAGAGAAATGCAAATCAAAACCACCCTAAGATACCATCTCACTCCAGTAAGATTGACAGCCTTTAGGAAGTCAAACAACAACAAGTGCTGCTGAGGATGTGGGGAAAAGGGTACTCTTGTACATTGCTGGTGGGACTGCAAACTGGTGCGGCCAATTTGGAAAGCAGTATGGAGAATCCTTGGAAAGCTGGGAATGGAACCACCATTTGACCAAGCTATTGCCCTTCTCGGACTATTCCCTGAATCTTAAAAGAGCGTATTACAGTGATACTGCCACATCGATGTTCATAGCAGCACAATTCACAATTGCTAGACTGTGGAACCAACCCAGATGCCCTACAATAGATGAATGGATTAAAAAAATGTTGCATTTATACACCATGGAGTAATATGCAGCACTAAAAAATGACAAAATCATGGAATTTGCAGGGAAATGGATGGCACTATAGCAGATAATGCTTAGTGAAGCTAGCCAATCGTAGAAAACAAATACCAAATGTCTTATTTGATATAATGAGAGCAACTAAGAACAGAGCAGGGAGGAAGAGCAGGAAGAAAAGATTAACATTAAACAGAGACGTGAGTTGGGGGGGAGGTAGAGAAAAGGTAAATTTCATGGTAATGGAGGGAGACCCTCATTGTTACACAAAATTACATATAAGAGGTTGTGAGGGGAATGGGAAAATAAACAAAGAGAGAAATGAATTACAGTAGATTCGGTAGAGAGAGAAGATGGGAGTGGAGGGGAGCAGGGATAGTAGAGGATAGGAAAGGTACCAGAATACAAGTTACTAATAGGGCATTATGTAAAATGTGGATGTGTAACCGATGTGATTCTGCAATCCATATTTGGGGTAAAAATGGGAGTTCATAACCCACTTGAATCTAATGTATAAAATACGATATGTCAAGAGCTTTGTTATGTTTTGAACAACCAACTAATAAAATAAAATAAAATAAAATAATCGAAAGAAAAACACATGGAGAACTATTTCAACACAAAATTGACTAGATGTATAACTCCTACCTTATATAATGCAAAATGCAAGTCCAACTATACACCATGCCTCCTCTGAAATGCTTGTAATTCTATTCTGTTTGGGTTGTTTTTCTCCATCTTATTAGGATTAGTAGTCAGAGTCTAGTAGATTAGGTGTCAGTGTCCGGTATTCAGTATTTCGAATGGAAAATTGGAAAATGGACCAAATGTGTATGCAAATATATGCTACACAAAAATTTTCCCACTCTCATCCAGAACAATGCCTTGACATTACCCTCGTCCCAAGTAATACATCATTAAAAGTCAAGAGTTAGAAAATCTGGGAATAAATATCTGGAATGGAATATGCTCAAAAGTTTACAACCTGGGAGGTGGTAGAGTAGTTTCCAAAAGTAAGGGACAGGGTAAACACTCCACAAACATGGAGCTGTGCTGGCATAAAGACTTCTTGAGAAACTGCCTCTGAGTTTGAGCACTTGAAATATATGTTGTTGTCAGGAGCTTTACCTTCCTTGTAGTGAGACCATTACAGCTGGGTCTGCATCTATGTTACCTGGAGGATATGGTTTAATATTTTCCAATGAACATGCGGTAGCAGTGCTGAATTCAATCCTAGTCGGTAAACTGGGGCCACAGGGGGCTAAGTGTCTCCCCTTGTGGACTGTGAAGTCATTGGGTCATCCTCCACATTTTGTGGTGTTTATTGCTGCTGCACTGGGTGTTTAGTATTTGCTTCACGAAATACAAGGAGTTCAACTGAAAAACAGTGCTGAAGGGAGTTCTGTCATATGTGGTGGGTCAGGGTCTGTAGGAGAATGCACCAACCAAGGTTCTATCCCTCATAGCTTGCCCCTTGACCATAGCAACCTGATTCTGAACATTCCCCTGAAACCTCTCCATATAACAAGGTCCCTTTACTTGTAAGGGTCTGTTGGCTGCACCATGTCAGCCACAAGCCATTTGGAAGCCAATGGCAGATCCACATGGCCCCACCACAGATATTCCATCACACACCTGCCCACCACGGCTATAAGCCCACTAGTCAGCAGACTCCAACTTACTGGCACCTCTGTTCTACACCATTTTCTTGAAACCCAGTCAATCAAGGCACTGTCTGGTGTACTCATAATCATCAACAGGATATCCAAAGGTCCTCCAGTGCCACCTGTTCATGAAAATTTAAAAAAAAATTCATGGTATTTATCGAGCCATTTTTCAAGCATGAAGTTGGAGGCAATGTGGGTTTCAATTCATTCAGGAACAATTAAATGTTGAGGATGCTCATTTCCATAAAAGCTTTGGAGAACTCTCAGAGGCAAGTCTTCCCAAAGAGTAGCCAAAAGGTCACATGAAGCAAGGTGCATTGAGGTCTACAACGTGAGGTCCATGTGTGTTTTGACTCTCAACTATGGCTGCCAAGTCGTTCAGAATAAAATCATGTGATATCTTGGCTGAGATTCCCAGTGCTCTGCGGAAAGCAACCCTGGGCCTAGATCTCAGTTTCCAAGGGCAAATCTCATGCGTGGCCTCCTAAAATTTCAACACAATTCATGGAAATACTTCAATGATGTCAGTTCCAGAATGCAGTCTCTTAGGGTAATCACACCAGAGTTCAAGCCAAGGTGGACCCAGTCGTCTCTTCCAACCGCCACACAAATGACCACGATTCAAACCAAAACAATCCCACATGACCTCATCTTCTTCCATTTAGGCACTCATCATAACTTCTGGCTGGAAGTTTCCATGAGGTGTTCACCCCAAGACAGTGTCCAAAAAATCTCCCTTGCATCTCATTTGCCTAAAGTCAGGGTGGCCTGTACACCCTTCCTGTGAACCAGGAATGATCAAAAAGGCCTGCCATTAATACTGCTCTGCTTCTCAAATTTGAGGCCTACTGACTGTGGGTTTTAGATTCTTTATGTGAATTGGAGTCATGAGAAAATCTAAGCACCTATGGGCTAGCCTCTGCAGGGTTTGAGGAACTTATTTGACCCAAAGAATCCCTATTCTCACTTGAAAGAGGTCAGGAAAGTTACAGAGCAAGGTGAGAGACTTCATCCACAAGGACTGCTCTTTGTCCATTTTGGTTTTGGATGTACACATGGAATCTTTCTTTAGATCCATCAGGTGCTGAGACTCTAAGCCAGCACCTCACACAGGCTCAAGAGTCTGAATAAGACACATTCTTTTCAAAGAAATTAAGCAAAGAGCCACAGGTAATGCCCATTTATTTCCATTGCAAAACTCTTCTTTTCAGGCTTCAAAAAGGTGTGGCCTGAGGCAAAGGCCTTCCTGAAATTCAGGGAAACGGAACAATAGGTAAGCATAAGGCCCAAAGCAGGGTTTCTCCACTGAGACATTCCTGGTCCCAGTGATTTCTGAGTTTTCTGAGATGCTCGCCATTCCCTTCAGCTATCCAGTACATGGCCATGTCAAAGAACTTGGAGGTGGTACATAACTTGGACAAAAAACCATGAGCCTATTCTGGAGAGTCTCCAGAATTCAGGAAGAAAACAGGAACTTAGGAAGATATCAGGTGTAGCCCATCGATCAGGCAAGCCGCAGTCCATTCATAAATTGGGCAAAATGAATGCTGTGAAGCTTTCTACTAGACAGGACACATCCATTTATGCATTCTCTTTTCTAATGTCTACAACTATGGACACAGTGGGATACACAGACACAGAAACACTCGCCTTGTCAAGGGACTTTCTAGAAAATGTTCACTAAATCCAAACAAACCACTTTTCCTACCTATTTTCAGAACAAGGGAAAATCACAAACCTACAACCACACCCACAGAGGCACCTCCTTACCCCAAGTAATTCTGAGACTATCAGGAGTGTCCTCTGACTGGTGGGGCATATTATGTTCCCTCAAAATGGCATGTCCTGTCTCAGATCTCCTCTTCTTATCCAACTCTGTGAAGTTGTCAAGAGCAAGCTGTGAGCAACTACCTTTTTTCCCAGGAAAGGCCCGTTTTCAGAACTCTCTTGGCATTTGGCCTTCCTCACATCAGTAGGTACCAAGAAAGACTGATTCTGTCCTTGGTACATCCAAACAAGTGAGAACACTGGGACTGGGACTGGGACTGGCTCTGTGTGCCTGCCTTCCTGGATCCCAAGTTCAGAGAGTTCCATCAACAAGGAAGTGAGGTGAGGTCACTTCCTTCAGGAACTGAATGAGGTCACTGCCTTGGCAACCACTTTGTCCTAACAGTTGCTTCCAAGGGTCCCTTCAGATGCAGGCTGCTCCTACTACCTGTGACAGTTTCACAAGTTAGAATAGTATATCAACCATAGGCACCAGGAAACAACTCTCCACACAGGCCTGGTTTGGTCCATCTTCTCTACATTAAGAAGAGAGAGGCTGATTCAGACACAACCCTTCATCCTGACCAGGTTGTTTGCCATGGAAGATGACTTCTGCTCTCTCAGGTCCTTCATAGGTGCCTACATCTTCTCCAGGAATCATTTCTGCATAGACCTTTGAATTTCTCAGGAGGTGAAAGATCCCCTATATTCCTGTATTGTAAGACCAACTCTGTGCCTGCTCTTCTGTAAAGTTAGATTGAGGGTAGATGGTATGGTTAGGATTAATAACATGTTTGATTTGTGTTAGGAATCATTCTGCTGGATGAATAATGGTGTTGGGAACCTGAGATATTTTTAAGAATATAGAGGTGAAATATTGTAATGGTCAGGCGAGTATAGGAGGAAGAGATGACCAAGAGACTGTCTCATGCAACTACAAAGGGTTCATTGTGGGTCCAGCATGCTGGGGCTCAGAGCTCAGTTGAATAGAGCAGAGAGCCCTGAGAACAGCTTAAGCAGAGCTTATGTACTTTTCTTGGAGAAGGCAGGGATGGAAGTTTATTGATGGGTCAGGGCGAGTAGGCCGTTTGCTTTCAACTGCGTGACTGAGCACATTCTGCAGTTTGGCAGTTGGGGACAGCACATTCTGGGAACAAGATTAGCAAACAGTTCTCAAGATTTCAACAGTGTTTTGTTAAGCGTACAGAAAACCAGGAAGTGACAAGTACCTATTTCATTAACCTTTCATTCCCCACTTCTTCTTCTGGTTACTTTTAATCATAAAAGTCATCACTGATGGGTGTTACATTTTATGTCTTCTAGTGTGGTATATTGTTGTCTGATTACCAGAAGTTTAACTTGTCCAATTTGAGCTTGGAGAAAGGAAACTCCATGGTTTAGCCAACAGGGTCCTACAGTTCGCAATAATATGAGGATTATTAATGGACCAGCCAGGGCTGATGAAAGCATAGTTAACCAGACGGACTGTGTGAACCAAGACTCAAACCACCCTTTTTGGGCCTCTCTTTGTCGTTGACGCTCTTCAATGCGTTTTCTTTATTTACTCATAGATTCTTTTCAACTCCAGTGTGGCCGGCACAAAAACAACATTCTTCCCTCAATGCACTACAAAGTCCCCCTTCTCTCATGAAGAGGAGGTTTTATCGCTCGCCTGTTCTGTAAAACAGATTCATAGACAGAGGTTAAACATTCCTGTAAAGCTGTGATGGAGGTTTTATTATCTTTAAGTTTTGGTCTATTGCTGCTTCTAATTAGAAAATTGGTTGCGTCCTTTGGACTAGGGCATTGATTCCTGTGCCCACTCATGCAGCAACTCCTATTCCTAATAGGATGGCTAAAGTGAGAGATACAGGTTCCCAGCGGAACTGAGTTGCATGCCCTCCTATTTGATCTTTAAATGGACCTGCGTCATCATAGAGCACTCTGGGAAACATCTGCACCATTACATAATTAATCACATCTGTTGACTATTTCATGAAAACATAAACAATGTTTAAGTATATAGAATCTTTCTGTTATAGGGACGGACGAGGCAAAGCACCTAAGATAGCACTGAAGACAGGGAAGCAGTCCTATTTGGTTGCAAACGGATTTAGAGGGCATTGCTTCTGTTGTAATCAATTAATCCCCTGAACCCCAAGTTTAGGTAGTTTCATAATTTGTACCCAACATGTAAGGGAAGGGGCTCAGAACTTCAATGTCGGCAGAAGTTCACAAAAAGCTGTTTTTCTATCTTTTATTTTATCCTCTGTTCTGGGCAAGTTAACTTTTCAAGGACACCTGAAAGGGGGAGAGATTTTTTTCTCTTTTTTTTTCGCCCTGCCAGCTGTTACCATGGAGCCTAGTTGGTAACTTCTTTATCTTAGAAATGTAGCCATCTCTGTGAAGCCCCCATTCAAGGCCAGAGGCCTTGTTCACATATTTTGTGAAAAACTAGTATGGGTGTGTCTAGCTCAGGAGTGCTGATTTTTTTTCGCCAGTTGCCAAGTAGACCAGGGCAACACGAAAAGAAGAAGTTTATCTACAGTGAACTCTTTTAAAGGAACTCTTTTGCTGAAAGTCCTAAAGTCAGCCATGGTGAAGACTTCTGGAGAAGGTCATTTAAGACTTTTCTGTGGGCCTGGTAGAGAGGGGGAAGACGTGGAAGGCAAGGCTGAGAGCAGTTTCATGGATCTGAGAATGAGGAAGTAGAAATGTAAAAGAATATTGGAAAAGGGGTTTGGGATTTTCCTAGCAACAAAAACTTGAGCAGTAGAACAGGTAGAGCAGAGGGGACGACGGGAGTGAGTATCCCAAAAAGCATGTGAGGTATTTTAAATTCTTAGTCACCTGTTTACAGTGATGACAAAGCAACTTTAAAGGCCATTTTAATTACATCCTGGATAGGGGTCTGGGGATCTCCTCAGCTGGTTTGAGCTTTGGGTTAGCTGGTAAGAGGACCTTATGGGACCCAGTGCGGGCACTGACAGGAGAAGAGAGGAGTGAGTGTGTGGAGGTGTACCTCAGTACCGGATACCTCAGCAAGGGGGCAATTGTCTGAGAACCAGCAGAGGTTTTGATTTTTGATCTAGTAATTGGAGGGGAGAAATCAGGTTGCTGAGGTGGGAGTGCCAGCAGAGAGTCTGGAGCAGAAGGCTGAGTTTGAGGAACTATTGGAGAAGTATAGTTCAGGATGTGAGCAAAGGAGGGAAAAAACCTCCACATAGGGGAATCTCCTTTAACCCTTTTGAGCACTTGCAGAAGTTAAAAAGGTCATGCAGAATGTGAGGATCTGGAGACCCCTCTGGGGGTCACAGGTTTTGGTTGTCTAATTGGTAATATGGCCAATTCGGTGTATTGAATTTGATGAGCAGTTTGGGTTCCACCAGGCAGTCCCTGTATGCTAACATCCCCATGACTTACAGAAGAAGTCGGCTTTCCCCGCACACAGCCGTGGCTGTTTGTGGCTTTGATAGTCTTCCAGGCAAACATAGTAATCTAGGCTAGCCAACCTGCATCTGGCTCACGTGTCCCTACATCCATAATATTTGTTTTCATTATCTATGATACGAAAGGGATTTAATGAAATTTTAGTGGGATCTGCTTTATCAGGGATATCCCAATAGGAAAAACCTATAGGCAGCTGACAAATGTTGAGATGACCAACAGGTCCCTATGTGGGCTGTTAGCGAGATAGACCATTCTTCTGGTCTATGAGGATTTGTGATCAGCCATTGCTGCTGAATTCGCTGATGAGGGTTAGGACTAGTGGTGGCCAAGGGGAGAGTCTATAGCCTTATACACATGCCAAATACACAATTTGAAAGGGTTACCAGTCATTTCCAGTTTCCAGCCAGAGTCTGGACAGGGCACAGGCTTGAGATGGAAGGCATGGATACAGGAAAGGATTCCGTCTACATTTACCGCTGTAGGTCTTATAAGTAGCACGTGGTATTTCCTTTCCAGCGGGGTTCCAGGGATGACACCTAATGTCATCTTATGTAGATGAAGTCTCTTACTTGATATCGATGTGGAGTCTCCTTGTCCCCAGGTTGGTAGGCCGTGGCCAGCTGTTTTAACAGGTATCGCTGAGTTCTTTCAAGAGCTTTAAGTGTGTCAAGCAAGGGGGTGTGGAAGGGATCCTTAGGTCTTAGAGTTGGGGTTAGGTCCCTTACTGGAGGAGGGGCAACATAGAGAATTTCACAGGGGGAGAGGTTACACAAAGAAACAGAGGGAGTATTTTTTAGATGATACAGTGCATAAGGCAGGAGTATAGTCCAATCTTTTAGCTGATTTCTAAGCTTAATTTCATTAAAGTCTCTTTAATGGTTCTATTTATTTTTTCTACCTGTCCTGAGCTCTGGGATCTATAAGCATAATGTAACTACCAATTAATCACCAGGGTACAGGTTAACCCATGACTTACCTGGGCCATGAACACCAGTGCATTGTCAGACCCTATTACCTTAGGCAGGCCGTATCTTGGAAAAATATCCTTCAGTATCATCTTGACCACGATTTGAGCCATTGTTTGTTTTTTTTTTTTTGAGGGGGGGGAAGGTTTCAATCCATCCTGAAAATGTATCTACAAAGACTAGGAGATATTTAAGTCCATACCTTGCTGGCTTAATTTCAGTAAAGTTCACTTCTGAAAATTTTTCTGGTCTGGTTCTTCGAAGGTGTTTTCCTGCAGGAAGCTTAAAAGGGTAAGCATTAACCAATTGATGGACCTGAGATGCTTTTGATACCCATTCAGTTATTTCCTTTCGCTGTGAGTCGGTTAGTAGAAAACTCTGTTCTTGATCTTTCAGGAATGCCTGCAATTTCTTTGAACCAAGGTGAGTGAGTTGATGTACATTTTCTACTGACATTGTTAAAGCCATGACTATAGGAGTTTTTACTGAAGGATTTAGAAATTCCACTTGGGGGCCTTCAGGGTTAAAAGTCATTATGGCCCAGAGTTTGGTGAGCAGATCTCCACCCATCAATGGGGCCGGGAACTCTGGGATTACTAGGAAGGAGTGATGGATTTTTCCTTTCCACAGGTCCATGTACCTCTTAGTTGTCCAAGCCCGATATTTACTGCCATTAGCCCCTTGAACTAGAGACCTTTTATTTGATAGAGGGCCCAATGGGGCCTTAAAGGCTGAGTATAATGCCCCTGTATCTACTTCAAAGTTTACTGGGGTCCCTTCAACTTCAAAAGTTATTTACTATAACTGTGAGTTGGTTAGTGGAGTTGGTTAGACTTCATCCACAATGAGTGCTCTTTTGGAGATGTTGGTTTTGGATGCACACAAGGGATCTTTCTTTAGATCCATCACGTGCTGAGAATCTAAGCCACAGCCTTACACAGGGCCAAAATGCTGATTCAGACACATCCCTTTCCAAAGCAATTAAGGAAAGAATCACAGGTGATATCCACTCATTTCCATTTGAAAACTGTTTTCTTCAGGCTTCACAAAGGGGTGGCCTGAGGCAAAGACCTTCCTGACATTCAGGCCAACATAACAATAGGCAAGCAAAAGGCCCATTGCAGGGTTTCTCCACTGAGACTTTCCTGGTAACACTGATATCTGAGTTTTCTGAGATGCTCCCATTCCATTCAGCTGTCCAGTACATGGCCTTGTCAAAGATCTTGGAGGTTGTACATATCTGGGGCAAGATGAATCCTGGGAAGCTTTCTCCTAGACAGGAAACATCCATTGATGCATTCTCTTTTCTAATTTCTACAACCACAGTCACAGTGGGATACACAGAAATAGAAACAATCGCCTTGTCAAATGACTTACCAGAAACAGTTCACACCAAACCAAACAAACTGCCTTTCCTACCTATTCTCAGAACATGAGACAAAACCACAAACACACACCCACACCCAGAAAGGCACCTCCTTCCCCCAAGGAGGTCTGTGACTATACAGAGTGTTCTCTGACTGGTGGGCCATTCTATGTTTCACGGAATTGGACTATCTTGTCTCAGATCTAGTATCCTTGGTCAACTGTGTGAAGCTGACAGGAGCCAGCAGTGAGCCATTACCGGCTTTCTCAGGAAAGGCCCCTCTTCTGAGCTCTTCTGGCATTTGGTCATCTTCACATTAGTAGGCACCAAGAAAGACCGATTCTCACCTTGGTAAATCCAAACAAGTGAGACCACTGGGAGTGGGACTGGGACTGGCTGTGGGTGCCTGCCTTCCTGGATTCCAAGTTCAGAGACTTCCAAAAACAAGGAAGTGAGGTGAGGTCACTTCCTCCTGAAATGAATGAGGTCACTGACTTGGCAACCACTTTGTGCTAACAGTTTCTTCTTATGGTCCCTTGAGACGGAGGCTGCCCCTACTTCATGTGACACTTTCACAAGTTAGAATGGTATATAAACCATAGGCACCTGGGAAGAGCTCTCCACAAAGGCCTGGTTTGGTCCATCTTCTCTACATTAAAAAGAGAGAGGCTGATTCAGACACAAACCTGTATCCTGACCAGGTTGTTTGCTATGGAAGATGACTTTCACTTTCAAGAGTCCTTCATAGCTGCATACATCTTCTCCAGGGATTATTTCTGCATGTATCTTTGAGGTTCTCAGCAGGTGGAAAATCCCCTACATTCCTGTATTGTAAGACCAACACTTTCCCTGCTCTTCTGCAATGTTAGATTGAGGGAACAGTGTATGGTTAGGGTTAAAAACATGTTCGATTTGTGTTAGGAATAATTCTGCGGGATGATTAATGGTATTGGAAACCTGCGATATTTACAAGAATATATAGGTGAAATATAAGTATGAAAACAGGAATCCTGGTAAGATTTGAAGCTCAGAAGGGCATTGGGCCCTTGATTGGGAGACTTAGTTTTGCATTATGTTCTGCACACATGCCTCAGCTGAATCGATATAAAATGGCATAGGACCTTTTTTCTTGGATGATTGAATGTCGAAGAGAACATCCAGTCAAAAAGGGATAGTATGTAGGATTAAGAAGATAGTCAGTAGGTTTAGAAAAAAGCGTGAGTATAGGATTCGGACCAAAATATTTTTAGCAATAGGGTTTTGGTTAGAAAGTGAATGTCAATGTAAGTACATGTAAAGAATGAGTTACAATAATGAGCTGGGGAAAATATGTAGGAAAACAGATATCAATAGAGACATTACGAAATGAGACAAAGTATAAAGTGAGTAATAGGATTAGACATTTTCAACAGGCTTGAGTTTGAAAATATAATCTTAGGAAAAAACAAATATGTAATCACCAATAGGATTTTCATTTGAGCACATTAGGCAACCTGGACATGGATGTTTTTAGTAATCCATGTTCAATTTCCGTTTAGGTTTGGTACAATCATAAGTGTGACGTTTGTGTTTTTTGTGTCCTGAATATTACTGTGATAAAATGTATATGTAGATCAGGTGACATGGGTATTTCTTCCACCATTTCTGGGAGCAATATGTTGAAGATGTATTAATTAGTACTGGAGTTCAATGAGGTGTATCCTGTGTCTATGAATATAGAGATAATGCATGAATAGACGATATTGTGAATAAATAATATAACTGATTCCACTTTAAATAATGGATTGAATTAATATCTGAAAATATATAGGAAATCTTATATTGATAAACAATCATTCATTCCAACCGGTTATACATCTAATTTTAATATTAGGTTTATGGTTTATCATGAAGAGTGTGTGGGCTTTGTTTCAAAATTGATTATGGAAATCAAATATAATGTGTTTGGAAAGAAGTCTCATGAAAAGACCAGTTAAGAAACCTGGAGGAATACATGTGTTTTGAAGCAGTAAGTGATTGAAAGTGAAACAAATGCCTATAAATTTGTGAACTTGTGGATGAAATATATATCCTATGATGTGCATAAACTGAAGAAATAATAATGTACCAGTGTTGTAAAAAAATGAACGTCAAAATACACATTATGTCCCATACAAATCTACAGGCAATGATGTTTAAGTGGGTCAGTTACTGTAGAAATATTAGGATTTGTATGCAACATTAACTGAAGTTAGTTTTCAGTACTAGAAAACAAATATGTATTTCAGGTGGATGAATATTTCTGAGAATAATCTTGTAAAAAGTTGATTATAAATCCACATACATGAACATGAATGAATTCAGGGAGTTAATGTAAGACACATATATTTCATATTTTGAAAAATCTGGAGAGTGTGTATATATATATACACAGACATTAAAATGTAGCAATATTTATGCCTATCGAAATTCATCATTAAATATATATCATCAACAGATGCAAAAGTATTTATTTTAGTAAACATGGATTTATGTATAATGTTTTTCAACTAGGAAGCTCACCCATAGTTTGAATTTTCAGTTCCAAAATCGTTTTGGAGGAGTGATCTCTTCTCAAAATTTGTATCTTCCTAGTAACTGTAACCTCAAAAGTATGTATGTGTGATACCAGGTAGGATTCTATATGTGCATATAAAATTACATGTGCTGAATAGGCTACAGAGAAAGGGAGACAGGAATTCACATATTTGTTTACTTTAAAACACATTGAGAACTATTTAAACAAAAAATTTACTGGATTTATAACACCAACCCTTTATCATCCAAAAGACCAGTCCAACTGTACACCATTCCTCCTCTGAACTGCTTGTATTTCTATTCTGTTTGGGTTATTTTTCTCCATCATAATGGTTTAGTAGTCAGAGTCTAGTCAGCTATTGGTTAGTGTCAGGGATTCAGTATTTCGAATGGAAAATTAGATAATGAATCCAATGTGTATGCAAATATGTGCTACACAAAATTTTTCCACTCTCATCCAGAATAATGCCTTCATATTACTTCGGCCCCAAGTAAGACACAATTAGAGGAGAACAGTTAGAAAATCTGTGAATACCTATCAGGAATGCAAAATCCTAAGGAGTTCACAACCTTGGAGGTGGTAGGGGAGTTTCCAAAAGCAAGGGACAGGGTTGATAGATCCAACCTGATCTTTCATTAAAATTGGGGGCCATCTTGCCACAAAGCCATGAAAAGATAATTTTGGCTTTACTATAAATTAGCGCAATTTCTGAACCTGCTTGGAATGCCTACCAGTGCCTTGAACTCACCCATGTCTGGATCTCTGACCAGATAGCAGCGCTCTCTAAAACTTTAATGATACCTCATAAATATTTTTCTTTCCCTGGCCAGACAACGTGTCTCTGAGGCTCTAATGGTCCTCATAAATTCTGATGTTAGGGCCAGCAAAAAAAAAAAAAAAATGTAATATACCATTAGTGTGATGCTTGTCAAAGTTCTCTTATCTGTAACCCCCCTTTTGTGTATCTTTCTGGGCTACATATCTGGGCTGTAGAAAAGTTTGGTTGCTGTCTTGTTCCCGCCATTTTGGGAGGGAGAGGCAGCCTGGCCGGTTGAAATAATAAGCTTGCCTTAATTTGATTTTAATTGGAGTCAGTGGTCTTTTCTTGCATTCTGGTCTTACATTTTGGAGTTCCAAAGCGAGATAACCCTGCCCGACCAGATCACAAGACCAGACTGTGGAAATTCTGAAGCTGGCCTGCCCTCTAGGGCTCCACACTGGAGAGCCACTCTAGGGGGTGTGCAACTTAAGACGTTCCAAGGCCTTGGATTGAGCCTTCAGTCCGTGGAGCACTGCAGAGAACCAAAGCACTAAAACTATTAGAAAGCTCCTGGTAGAGGAGGCCTCCATAGGTAAGTGACGCCTTTATAACATCTGCTATCCAGTTAAGGGAGAGTACTTCTGATGACAGGGAGGTGGCCTGGGTAGGCTAACATATACCCCTCTCCGGGACAGTAATGAGAATGGTTCTGTCCTCTGTTCTGTTCTGTAGGGAATTGCTCTTTAAATTTAAGCTCACAAGGTTTTCTAGGTGTTCAAAAATCTAATAAAATATTAATGTCTACAAAAGGTCTAATATGCCTTTGTTCAAGGACTTTTCCTTCAACAACAAAAAAATGGTTTACAATTTTCAATACAATTGTCTAATATTTTAATAAATAAGTAAAGTAAATTTCATATGGGATTACTCATTCATGAGTAGTTTTGTTTGATATCTGATTGATTTACTAAGGTCTGTATAAGTTTGTACTAAAGTGTGTATAAGATTGTAAAATTCAGTCATGTGTTAAAGAGACAAAAATTTCTGAAAACATAAGTTTACCCATAAAAATGTGTTATTAAGTTTTATTTTTTTCTAGAGCAAACAACCATAAAAATTAAACAACTGAATAAATAAGAACTGTTATTTTAGAGAACTGTACTGCCATTTCTTTAAAAGCTAAACTTGGTTAATGTGGAAACATCAATGTAATTGTGTTTCTGTCAATGTGCTCATATCTTCCAGGTATACAAGTCTGTAAGGTAGAAACTTGAAAAGAGCATTATATCAATCTGTTGTTCTAAATTTATATGGTAAAAAAATATATTGGGGATTTATTTACCTGTTATCAATAAGATATGTAAAGTTTTATGTTACTTTTTACATTGGGGAACCATTTAAATGTATTTTTAAGTTATTGAGAGCCTAATCTATGTAAAGGTTAAAAACTTTCAGCCTTTCTTTAATTCATGTTTTAAATCTGATATCATACGGTGTTAGCAAATGTTCATGTGACCTGACACAATTTATGTAAACTTTGTAAAATGATATTTAAAAAACAAAGATCACCTTTAGATCTAAAACACTAAAAATTCATATAGAGCTCTGCCTTAACTGAAATAAGGCTGTGTGTCCCATCTTACAACATGTGAGAATGACTACGAAAGCAGTAGGTCAGATTTTATTTCATTTAAAGTTATGTTCAAAAGTTTCTTTGGTTTTTGATTTGTGTCAAGATTACTAGGATTTAAACAGGGGATATAGTGTATAACTCAGCCAAAAAATTTAGGGTAGCTGTTACACGAACTAAGTATTTTTACTCTTGTTAAAAATTTTTATTTTGTAATTTTCTTATAAGTGATCTAAAGATTCCCTGTTAGTGTTTTACAGAAGTGTTGCTTTAAGAACACAACATGGGTTAATTTAAGATAATAAGTCATCACCTATAAGACAGAATAATACAGATCCCAATTAATTAAAAGATAAATAATTATAAAGTTATAGACATTAAATCCCAGTACTTGTAATATAAGGCTGTTAAAATTTATTTGCTGGATGTTTCAGATTAGGATTTAATTAAAGTTAAATGAAAAGGGCCAAGAAAACCAATATTTGGCTCTTGATCTCTGAGTCAGTCTGAATCCAGGGAACAGGGGACTTCTCTAAAGAGCTTTGCAACTCTGGGCCAAATAACCTCCAGAACAGGAAACATAATGAGACCACTGGAGAACATAAAGCCAATGAGTGCATTTGCCATGAAGAGGAGAGTTATCAGAGAAGGGAGACATTCTTATGCTTCTGAGGGAAACCACATGGTCAAGCAAGACCTGGACCCACCTAGCGAAAATGGCACTATCAGAACTGAGAAGCTGCTCTCAAGTTTCCCCAGAATTGACTCCCATAAAAGCTCAGCTGACTGTGAAAAATAGATAGAAACAGAAGTCAGTTTGACTGTTTCATCTTAAACAGTTAGCAAAGACAGTTAAAACGAAAATACAGCCATTCCTGGGCATTTTAATTAATCATCATCATCATCATCATCATCATCATCATAATAATAATAATAAAATTTTAAGGTATACAATTTATGTTAGCCTACCAAAATAAGTAAGACTGGAAACTAAAAGAAGGATTCTCAGACAGGAATGCCTGATAACTATAAAAAAAGACTATCAAGAGGAGCTGCCAGAGGCAGATTTTTTAGGTTAAGACCTACTTATATTCCTAACCTAAACAGGTAGTCTTCGTGTCTGCTAGTACGATTATCCAGCCCTGAGTAACAGAAGTGAAGATTTCTCTATTAGACACAAAGGTCATACTAGTAAAAGGATTTTGCAAGATCAGATGACATGAAATTATTACACTGTATCTAATGGGGAAGGACAACTGTAACACTAAAAATAAAAGGTTACGTTGACAGTCCAGATAACTGGGGAAACTAAAGTCTGGTGAGGGAACCTCAATACAGCGACATGTTCCAACTGCTGCAACATTTATTCAGTACTCATGGTTTTTGTTTCTCTCAACTTTCAGGGCAGCTGAACAATAGGTAATCTAAAGGCCCAAAGCAGGGTTTCTCCACTGAGACTTTCATGGTCACACTGATATCTGAGTTTTCTGACATGGTCGCCATTCCTTTCAGCTATTCAGTACATGGCCATGTCACAGAGATTGGAGGTGGTACATACCTTGGACACAAAACCATGAGCCTATTCTACAGAGTGGCCAGAATTCAGAAAGAAAACAGGAACTTAGGAAGATAGCAGGTGTTGCCCATCGATAAGGCAAGCTGCAGTACATTCATAAATTGGGCAGGATGAATGCTGGGAAGCTTTCTACTAGACAGGACACATCCAATGATGCATCCTCTTTTCTAATATCTACAACCACGGACACAGTGGGTTACACAGACATAGAAACACTCGCCTTGTCAAATGACTTAGTAAAAGCTGTTCACTCCAAACCAAGTAAACCGCCTTTCCTACCTATTCTCAGAATATGAGACAAAACCACAAACCCACACCCACACCCACAAAGACACCTCCTTCCCCCAAGTAGGTCTGTGACTATCCGGAGTTTACACTGAGTGGTGGACCATGCTATGTTCACCAGAAATGGCCTGTCCTATCTCAGATCTGGTCTCTTTGGCCACCTCTCTGAAATTGTCAGAAGCGAGCGCTGAGCCACTACCTGCTTTCTCAGAAAAGGACCCTCTTCAGAGCTTTCCTCGCATTTGGCCATCCTCACATCAGTAGGTACCAAAAAAGACTGACCCTGTCCTCGGTAAATCCAAACAAGTGAGACCAATGGGACTTGGATTGGGACTGCTTTTGGTTGCCTGGCTTCCCGAATCCCAAGTTCAGAGAATTCCATCACCAAGGAAGTGAGGTGAGGTCACTTCCTTCCTGAACAGAATGAGGTCACTGCCTTGGCAACCAGTTTGTCCTAACAGTTGCTTCCAAGGGTCCCATGAGATGGAGGCCTCCCCTACTCTCTGTGACACTTTCACAAGTTAGAATGATAAATCAAACATAGGCACCCAGGAACAGCTCTCCATAATTGCCTGCTTTGGTCCATCTTCTCTACATTAAGATCAGAGAGGATGATTCAGACACAACCCTTCATCCTGACCAGGTTGCTTTCCATGGTAGATGACTTTTGCTCTCTCAGGTCCTTCATAGCTGCCTATATCTTCTCCAGGGATCATTTCTGCAAGTACCTTTGTGGTTATTAGCAGGTTAAAGATCCCCTACATTCCTGTATTTTAAGACCAACTCTGTCCCTGCTCTTCTGTAATGTAAGATTGAGGGAACAGTGTATGCTTAGGGTTAATAACAGATTCAATTTCAGTTAGGAATCATTCTACAGGATGAATAAAGGTATTGGGATCCTGCAATATTTACAACAATATATAGGTGAAATATAATTATGAAAACAGAAATCTAAGTAAGATTTGAAGCCCAGAAGGTCATTGGGCCCTTGATTGGTATACTTAGCTTTGAATTACTTTCTGCACAGATGTCTCAGATAAATCGATATACAATGGCATAGTATCTTGTACCTGGGATGATGGAATGTAGAAGAGAACATCCAGTCAAAAAGTGATAGAAGTTAGGATTAGGAAGATATTCGGTAGGTTTAGGAAGGAGGGAATAATAGATTTGGAACAAATGTTCTTTAGCAATAGGGTTTCGGTTAGAGGGTGAATGTAAGTGTCACCACATGTGAAGATTCAGTCACAATGATGAACTGGGGAAAATATCTAGGAAAGAAGATATCAATTGAGACATTACAAAATCAGGCAAAGTATAAAGTGAGTGACAGGATTAGACTTTTTCAAAAGGGTTGAGTTTGATTATATAATCTTTGGAAGAAACAAATATGTAGTCACCAATAGGATTTTCATTTGAGCACATTAGGCAACCTGGACATGGATGTTTTTAGTAATCCATGTTCAATTTCCGTTTAGGTTTGGTACAATCATAAGTGTGACGTTTGTGTTTTTTGTGTCCTGAATATTACTGTGATAAAATGTATATGTAGATCAGGTGACATGGGTATTTCTTCCACCATTTCTGGCAGCAATATGTTGAAGATGTATTAATTAGTACTGGAGTTCAATGAGGTGTATCATGTGTCTATGAATATAGAGATAATGCATGAATAGACGATACTGTGAATAAATAATATAACTGATTCCACTTTAAATAATGGATTGAATTAATATCTGAAAATATATACGAAATCTTATATTGATATGCATTCATTCATTTCAACCAGTTGTACATCTAATGTTAACATTAGGGTTATGGATTATCATGAAGGGTGTGTGAGTTTTGCTTCAAAAGTGATTATGGAAATCGAAAATAAAGTGTTTGGAAAGAAGTCTCATTGAAAGACCCGTCAAGAAACCTGGAGGAATACATGTGTTCTAAAACAGGAAGTGATTGAAAGTGAAACAAATGCCTATAATTTGCGAACTTGTGGATGAAATATATATCCTATGATGTGCATAAACTGAAGAAATTGTAAAGTACCAGTGTTAAATAAAAATGAATGTCAAAAGTCACATCATATCCCATAGGAATCTACTTGCATTGATGTTAAACAGGATGAGTTACTGTAGAAATATTAGGATTTGTATGCACCATTCACTGAAGTTAGTTGTCAGTACTAGGAAACAATATGTATTTCGGGTTGATGAATATTTTTGAGAATAATCTTGTGAAATATTGATTATAAATCCACATACATGAGCATCAATGAATTGATAGAGTATACAGTAAGACACATATATTTTATATTTTGAAAAATCTGGAGTGTGTGTGTGTGTGTGTATATGTATATATATATATATATATATATATATATATATATATACATATAACACAGAGACATTAAAAAGTAGCAATACATATGACATTCAAAATTTGTTGTGAAATATATATCATCCACATATATTTGGATATACATATAACACACAGACATTAAAAAGTAGCAATATATATGACAATCGAAATTTGTTGTGAAATATATATCATCCACAGGTCCAAATATATTTATTTTACTCAACATGATTTATGTATAATGTTATTCAACTAGGAAATTCACGAATAGTTTGAATTTTCAGTTCCAACAGCGTTTAGTAGGAGTGATCTCTGCTAACAATTTGTATCTGCCAAATCAGCCATCTCAAAAGAATGTACATGTGATACCAGGTAGGAATCTATATGTGCATATGAAATTACATGCGCTGAATAGGCTACAGAGAAAGGGAGACAGGATTTTTTTTATTTGTTAAATTAAAAACACATGGAGAACTATTTCAACAAAAAATTGACAAGTTTTACAACAGCTACACTTTATCATGCAAAAGGCAATTCCAACTGTACACCATGCCTCTTCTGAACTGCTTGCATTTCCAATCTGTTTGGGTTATTTTTCTCCATCATATTAGGATTAGTAGTCAGAGTCTAGTAGGGTTTGGGGTAGTGTCAGGGATAAAGTACTTCCAAAGGAAAATTAGAAAAAGAATCCAATGAGTAGGCTAATATGTGCTACAAAAAATCCTCCCACACTCATCCAGAACAAAGCCTTGACATAACCATTACCCCAAGTATGACACAATTAGAAGAGAAGAGTTTGAAAATCCGTGATTATATATCTGGAATGGAACATGCTCAGGAGTTTACAAACTTGGAGGTGGTAGAGGAGATTCCAAAAGTAAGGGACAGGGTAAACACGCCACAAACATGGAGCTCTGGTGGAATAAAGACTTATTGAGAAACAGCCTCTGAGTTTGGACACATGAAATATATGTTGTTGTCAGGAGCTTTAGCTTCCTTTGTAGTGAGACCATCAAAGCTGGGTCTGCATCTATGTGACCTGGAGGAAGTGGTTTCTTATTTTCCAATGACCATGAGGCAGCAGTGCTGAATTCTATCTTTTTAGGTCAACTGTGGCCATTGGGGACTAAGTGTCTCCCCCCCTGTGGACCGTGAAGTCATTTGGTCATCCTCCATTTTTCCTGGTGTTTCTTGCAGCTGCACTGGGAGTTTGGTATTTGCTTCACGAAATACAAGGAATTCAACTGGGACACAGGGCTGGAGGGAGTTCTGTCACGTGTGGTGAAACAGGGTCAGCAAGAGAATGCACCAACTAGGCTTCTATCCTATATAGCTTGCCCCCTTGACTATAGCAACCTGATTCTGAACATTGCCATGAAACCTCTCCATATAACAAAATGCCTTTACTTATAAGGGTCTGTGGCTGCACCATGTCAGTCACAAGCCATTTTGAAGACAATGGCAGATCCACATGGCCCCACCGCAGATGTTTTATCACACTCCTGCCCACCACTCCTCTAGGCCCACTACTCAGAAGGCACCAAGTTACTGGCATCTCTGTTCTACACCATTTTCATGGAACCCAGTCAATCAAGGCACTGTGTGGTACACTCATGATCAGAAACAGGACATCCAAAGATTCTCCAGTGCCACCTGTTCATGGGAGTTTCAAAAATTTCATGGTATTTATCAGGAAACATTAAATGGTGAGGAAGCTCATTTCATAGAAAGCTGTGGAGAATTATCACAGGAAAGACTTCCCAAAGAGTGGCCAAAATGTCACATGAAGCCATGCCCATTGAGGTTTACAATGTGAGGTCCATGTGTGTTTTGCCTCTCAACTCTGGCTGTCAAGTTTTTCAGAATAAAATCATGTGATATCCTAGCTGAAATTCCTAGTGCTCTGTGGAAAGCAAACCTGGCCCTAGATCAGTTTCCAAGGGCAACTCTTATCCGTGGCCTCCTAAAATCCCAAAACAGTTCATGGCAATATTTCTCTGATGTCATTTCCTGAACTCAGTATCTAAGGGGAATCACACCAGAGTTCAAGCCAATGTGGACCCAGTCATCTCTTCCAACTGTCACACAAATAACCAAAATTAAAACCAAAACACTCCCACATGGCCCTCATCTTCTTCCATATAGGCACTCATCATAAACTCCGGTTGGTGGTTTCCATGAGGGACACAGCTCAAGACAGTGTCAAAAATATGCTCCCTTGCCACTCATTTGCCTAAAGTCAGAGTGGCCTGGACACACTTCCCGTGAACCAGGAGTGATCAAATAGGCCTGCCATTAATACTGCTCTGCTTGTCCAATTTGAGGCCTACTGACTGTCAGGTATAAATTCTTTATGCAATTTGGAGTAATGAGAAAACCCAAGAACTTCTGCATGGCTTTGAAGAACTCATTTGACCCAAAGGATCCCTATTCTCACTTGATAGAGGTCAGGAACCTAACAGAGGAAGGCAAGAGACTTCATCCACAATCACTGATCTTTTTGCCATTGTGGTTTTGGATGCACATATGGGATCTTTCTTTAGATAAATTAGGTGCTGAGAATCTAAGCCACAGCCTCACACAGGGTGAAGAGGCTGATTGAGACACATCCTTTTCCAAAGCATTTAATCAAAGAAACACAGGTGATGCCTATTCATTTCCATTTGAAAACTGTTTTCTTCAGGATTCAAAAAAGGGTGGCCTGAGGCAAAGACCTTCCTGACATTCAGGGCAACAGAACATTAGGTAAGCAAAAGGCCTAAAGCAGAGTGGCCAGAATTCAGGAAGAAAACAGGAACTTAGGAAGGTAGCAGGTGATGCACATCAATAAGGCTAGTAACACTCTATTCATAAATTGGGCAGGATGAACGCTGGAAAGCTGTCTACTAGACAGGAAACAATCATTGATGCATTCTCTTTTTTAATGTCTGCATCCACAGACACAGTGTGATACACAGATATAGAAACACTCCCCTTGTCAAATGACATTCTAGAAGCAGTCTAGTCCAAACCAAACAAACCGCCTTTCCTACCTATTCTCAGACCATGAGACATAACCACAAACACACACCCACACCCACAAAGGCACCTCCTTCCAGCAAGTAGGTCTGTGACTAACTGGAGTGTCCTCTGACTGACAGACTTTCCCTGAAATGTCCTGTCCTGTCTCAGATCTGGTTTTTTGGGCAAGTCTCCGAAGTTGTCAGTAGCCAGTGCTGAGCCACTACCATCTTTTTCAGGACAGGCCCCTCTTCAGAGCTTTCATGGCATTTGCCGATCCTCACATTAGAAGGTACCAAGAATGACTGACCCTATCCTTGTTAATTCCAATCAAGTGAGCACACTGAAACTGGGACTGGGACTGGCTATGGATGCCTGGCTTCCTGGATCCCATGTTCAGAGAGTTAAATCAACAAGAAAATGAGGTGAGGTCACTTCTTTCAGGAACTGAATGAGATCACTGCTTTGGTAACCATATGTCCTAACAGTTGCTTCCAAGAGTCCCATGCGATGGAGGCTGCCCCTATTTCCTGTGACACTTTTACAAGTTAGAATGGTATATCAACCATAGGCACCCTGTAAGAGCTCTCAACACAGGCCTGGATTGGTCCATCTTCTCTACATTGAGAAGAGAGTGCCTCATTCAGACAATCCACATCAAGTTGTTTGCCATGGATGATGACTTTTGCCCTCTCAGATCCTTCATAGCTGAATACATCTTCTCCAGGGATCATTTCTGCATGGACCTATGAGGTTCTCAGCAGGTGGAAGATCCCCTACATTCCTGTATTTTAAGACCAACTCTGTCCCTGCTCTTTTGTAAAGTTAGATTGAGGAAACAGTGTATGGTTAGTATTAATAACATGTTCAATTTGGATTAGGAATCATTCTGCTGGATTAATAATGGTATAGGGAACCTGCGATATTTATAAGAATATACAGGAGAAATATACGTATGAAAACAGAAATCTAGGTACGATTTGAAGCCCAGAAGGGCATTGGGCCCTTGATGGGAATACTTAGCTTTGAATTACTTTCTGCACAGTTGTCTCAGATAAATCGACATACAATGGTATAGGACCATTTACCTTGGATGATTGAATGTAGTGAAAGAGGAAGAGTCGGCAGGATTAGGAAGGTAATCGGTATATTTTGAAAGAAGAGTGAGTATAGGATTTGGACCAAAAGTTCTTTAGAAATAGGGATTCTTGTAGAGAATGACTGTAAATGTCAGCACATGTGAAGAGTCAGTCACAGTGATGAACTGGTGAAATTATGTAGGAAAGCAGATATCAATAGAGACATTAGGAAATCAGGCAAAGTATAAAGTGAGTGATTGGATTAGACAATTTCAACATGCTTGAGAGAATATATAATCTTAGGAAGAAACAAATATGTAATTACCAATATGATTGACATTAGAGAGCATTAGGCAAACTGAACGTGGATGTTTTTAGTAATCCCTGCTCACTTTCCATTTAGATTTTGGTAGAAGCATAAGTGTGACCTTTGGTTTTTGTGTCCAGAATATTACTGTGATAAAATATATTTGTAGATAAGGTGACATGAGTATTTCTTCCACCAGTTCTCAGAGCAATATTTTGAAGACTTATAAATTAGTATTCGGGATACAAATAAGTTTACCCTGTATCTATGAATACAGAGATAATGCATTAATAAATCATAATGTGAATAAATAATATAACTAGTTCCAATTTTAAATAATGGATTTAATTGATATCTGAAAATATACAGGAAATCTTATATTGATATACATACATTCATTCCAACGAGTTAAACATCTAATGGTAATATTAGGGTTATGGTTTATCAGGAAGAGTGTGTGAGTTTTGCTATTGTGGGGGAAGGAAAACGCGAGCCAGATGCAGGTTGGCTAGCCTAGATTACTATGTTTACCCGGCAGTTATCAAAGCCACAAAAGCCAAGGCTGTGTGAGGAAAAAGCCGACTTCTTCTGTGAGTCATAGGGATGTGAGCATATAGGGGCTGCCTAGAGGAACCCAAACTTTTCATCAAATTCAGTACACAGCATTGGCCATATTACCAATTAACAACCAAAACCGATGGCCCCCAGGGGGGTCTCTATAACCTCAAATTCTGTGTGACCTTTTTAACTGCGGCAAGTGCTCAATAGCGTGGAAGGAAGTTCCCCTATGTGGAGGCCTTTTTCCTCCTTCACTCAAATCCTGAACTATACATCTCCAATAGATCCTCACCCTCTGACATCTACTCCAGATGCTCTGCTGTCAATCCCACCTCAGCAACCTGATTTCTCCTCTCCAATTACTAGATCAAATACCCAAACCACCGCTGGTTCTCAGACAATTACCCCCTTGCTGAGGTAGCAGGTACTGAGATACCCCTCTTCCCACTCACTCCTCTCTTCTCCTGTCAGTGTCCGCACCGGGTCCCAACAGGTCCTTTTACCAGCTAACCCAAAGCTCAAACAGGCAGAGGAGAGCCCTCAGACCCCTATCCAAGATGTAATGAAAATGGCCTTTAAAGTTGCTTTGTCAACACTGAAAACAGGTTACTAAGAATTTGAAGTCCCTCACAGGCTTTTTGAGATACTCACTCCCATCTTCCCCTCTGGTCTATCTGTTCTACTGCTCAACTTTTTGATGCTAGGAAAATCCCAAAGCCCTTTCCCATTATTCTTTTACATCTCTTCTTCCTCATTCTCAGATCCACGGAGCTGCTCTCACCACCCGCCTTTCACGTCTTCCCCCTCTGTACCAGGACCACAGAAAATTCTTAACTGACCTTCTCCAGAAGTCTTCACCATGGCTGAATTTAGGACTTTTAGCAAAAGAGTCCCAATGAAGGAGTTCAATGTAGATAAACTTCCTCTTTTCTTGTTGCCCTGTTCTACGTACCATGGGCTGGAAAAATCAGCTCTGCTATGCTAGACACCCCTTTACTAGTTTTTCACAAAATATGTGAACAAGGCCTCTGGCCTTGAGCTGGGTCTTCACAGAGATGGCTACATTTCTAAGATAAAGAAGTTACCAACTGGGCTCCATGGTAATAGCTGGCAGGGAGAAAAAAAAAGAGAAGACAAAATCTCTCCCCCTCCCAAGTGTCCTTAAAAACTAAACTTGCATAGAACAGAGGAAATAAAACAGAAACAAAAACATCTTTTTGTGAACTTCTGCAGACTGTGAACTTCTGAGCCACTTTACCTACATGTTGGGTACAAAATTCTGAAACTACCTAAACTTGGGGTTCAGCGGATTAATTGATTACAACAGAAGCAATGCCCTCTAAATCCGTTTGCAACCAAATAGGATTGTTTCCCTATCTTCGGTGCTATCTTAGGTGCCTTGCCTTGTCTGTCCCTACAAAAGTGTAATTCTATATACTTAAACATTGTTAATGGGTTCATAAAATGGTCAACAGATGTGATTAATTATGTAATGGTGCAGATGATTCCCAGAGTGCTCTATCATTAAACAGGTTCATTTAAAAATCAAATAGGGGGGCAAAAAACTCGGTTCCGCTGGAAAGCTGTATTCCTCACTTTAGCAATCCTATTCGGAATAGGAGTTGCTGCAGGGGTGGGCACAGGAACCACTGCCCTAGTCCATGGGACACAACAAATAACCCAATGACAAGTACCAATAGACCAAAACTTAAAGATATTAAAAACCTCCATCACACCTTTACAGGAATCTTTAACCTCGCTCTCTGAAGTAGTTTTACAGAACAGGCGACATTTGGACCTTCTCTTCATGAGAGAAGGGGCCTTTGTGCTGCATTGAGGGAAGAATATTGTTTTTATGCTGACGATACTGGAGTTGTAAAAGAATCTATGAGTAAATTAAAAAAAACCGCCTTGAAGAGTGTCAACGAGAGACAGAGGCCCAAAAAGGGTGGTTTGAGTCTTGGTACACACAGTCCCCGTGGGTAACTACACTTTTATCAGCCTTGGCCGGTCCTTTAATAATCTTCATATTATTGCTAACTGTAGGGCCCTGTATGCTCAACCATGTAGTTTCTTTTCTCCAAGCTCAAATTGGACAAGTTAAACTTATGGTAATCAGACAACAATGTTTCCGACTAGCAGACATGAATTGTGACACCCCCCAATGATCACTTTTATGATTAAATGTAACCAGAACAAGAAGTGGGGAATGAAAGGATAATAAAATAGGTACTTGTCAATTTCTGTTTTTCTGTATGCTTAACAAAACACTGTTGAAATCTTGAGAACTGTTTGCTTATCTTGTTCCCCAAATGTACTGTCCCCAATTGCCAAACTGCAGAATGTACTCCCTCACACATTTGCCAACAAACCGCCCACTTGCCATGACCCATCAATAAATTTCACTCCCTGCCCTTTCTAAGGAAAGTATATAAGCTCTGCTTAAGCTGTTCTCAGGGCTCTCTGCTAAATTCAAGTGAGCTCTGAGCCACAGCATGCTGGACCCCCAATAAACACTTTGCTGTTGCATGTGACAGTCTCTTGGTGGTCTCTTACTCCAACACTCGACCAACCTTTACATTGGTACAATCATAAGTGTGACCTTTGCTTTTTGTGTCCAGAATATTACTGTGATAAAATGTATACATAGGTCAGGTGACATGAGTATTTCTTCCACCATTTCAAGGAGGAATATTTTGAAGACATGTAAATTAGTATTGGGGGTATAAAGAGGTGTACCCTGTGTCTATGAATATAGAGATAATGCATGAATAGACAATATTGTGTATAAATAATATAACTGGTTCCACATTAAATAATGGATTGAACTGATATCTGAAAATATATAAGAAATCATATATTGATATACAATCATTCATTCTAACCAGTTATACATCTAATCGTAATATTAGGGTTATGGTTCATCATGTAGGGTGTGTGAGATTTGCTTCAAAAGTACTTATGGATATCAAAAATAATGTGTTTGGAAAGAAGTCTCATGAAAAGACCAGTCAAGAAACATGAAGAAATATATGTGTTCTGAAGTAGAAAGTGATTGAAAGTGAAACAAATGCCTATAAATTTGCAAACTTGTGGATGAAATCTATATCCAATGATGTGCATAAACTAAAGAAATTGTAATGCACCAGTGTTGAAAAAAATTAACATCAAAATACACATCATGTTCCATAGGAGTCTACTTGCATTGATGTTAAACTTGGTCAGTTACTGAAGAAATATTAGGATTTGTATACACCATTCACTGAAGTTAGTTTTCAGTAGTAGGAAACAAATATGTATTTCAGGTGGATGAATATTTCTGAGAATAATCTTGTGAAAAGATAATTATAAATCCACATACATGAATATGAATGAATTTAGGAAATGTATAATAAGACAGATATATTTCATATTTTGAAAAATCTGGATAGTATATATATATATATATATATATATATATATATATATATAGATATATATATAGATATATAGATATAGATAGATAGATATAGATATTAAAAATTAGCACTATATGCCAATTGAAATTCACCATGAAATATATATCATTCACAGATCAAAAATATTCATTTTACTGAACATGGATTTATATATAATGTTGTTCAGCTAGGAAACTCACCCATAGGTTGAATTTTCAGTTCCATCAGCATTTAGGAGGAGTGATCTCTTCTCACAATTTGTATCTGCCAAGTCAGCAACCACAAAAGAGTGTACGTGTGGTACCAGGTAGGATTGTATATGTGCTTATAAAAATACATATGCTGAATAGGCTACAGCGAAAGGGAGACAGGAATTCACATATTGGTTAACTTCGAAAACAACTGGAGAACTATTTCAACAAAAAATTGACTAGATTTATAACTCCTACCCTACACAGTGCATAAGGCAAGTCCAAATATACACCAGGCCTCTTTTGAAATGCTTGTATTTCAATTTTTTGGGTATTAATTTTCTCCATCATATTAGGATTAGTACACAGAGTCTAGTAGGGTATGAGGTAGTGTCAGGGATTCAGTATTTCAATTGGAAAATTGGAAAATGAATCCAATGTGTATGCAAACATGTGCTACACAAAAATCCTTCCACTCTCATCCAGAACAATTCCTTGACATTTCCTTCGCTCCAAGTAAGACACAATTTGAGGAGAAGAGTTATAAAATCTGTGAATATATATCTGGAATGAAAATTGCTCAGGAGTTTAGAACTTTGAAGGTGGTAGACCAGTTTCCAAAAGTAAGGGACAGTGTAAACTCTACAATCATGGAGCTCTGCTGGCCTAAATACTTCTTCAGAAACTGCCTCTGAGGTTGGGCACTTGAAATATATGTTGTTGTCAGGAGCTTTAGCTTCCTTGGTAGTGAGACCATCAAAGCTGGGTCTGCATCTATGTGACCTGGAGGACATGGTCTCTTATATTCCAATGAACATTAGGCAGCAGTGCTGAATTCTCTCTTTGTAGATAATTGTGGCCACTGGTGGCTAAGTGTCTCCCCATGTGGAGTGTTAAGCTATTTGGTCACCTTCCACTTTTTGTGGTGTTTCTTGCCGCTGCACTGGGAGTTTGGTATTTGCTTCACGAAATTCAAAAAGTTCAACTAGGACAAACTGCTGGAGGGAGTTCTGTCACGTGTCGTGGGTCAGGGTCTACAGGAGAATACACCAATCTGGCTTCTATCCCACATAGCTTGCCCCCTTGACCATAGCAACCTGATTCTGAACATTGCCCTGAAACTTCTCCATATAACAAGATGCCTCTACATACAAGGTTCTGCTGGCTGCTCCATGTCAGTCACAACCCATTTGAAAGCCAATGGCAGATCCACATGACCGCACCACAGATTTTTTAACACACATGTGCACAACACTTCTCTACGACCACTAATCAGCAGGCTCCAACTTACTGACATCTCTGTTCTAGATCATTATCATGAAACCCTGTCAATCAAGGCAGTGTCTGGTACACTCAAATCAGCAACAGGACATTCATGGTTGTCCAGTGCCACCTGGTCATGGGAATTTCAAAAATGTCATGGTATTTTTGTAGCCATTTTTCAAGAATGAATTTGGAGGCACTCTGGGTTTCAATTCATTCAGGTACCGTTAAATGGTGAGGAAGCTCATTTCAATGAATGCTCTAGAGAACTCTCACAGGCAAGGTTTCCCAAAGAGTGGCCAAAAAGTTACATGAAGCCAGGCCCATAGAAGTCTACAATGTGAGGTCCATGTTTGTTTTGACTCTCAACTATGGCTGCCAAGTCTTTCAGAATAAAATCACATGATATCATTGCTGAGATTCCCTGTGCTGTGTGGAAAGCCACCCTTGGTCTAGATCTCAGTTTCCAAGGGTGACTCCCATGTGTGGCCTCCAAAAATCTCAACACATTTCATGGCAATAATTCTCTGAGGTCAGTTCCACAACACAGTCTCTAAGGGGAATCACACCAGAGTTTAAACCCCGGTGGACCCAGTCATCTCCCAACCGCCACACAAATGACCAGAATTAAAACCAAAACACTCCCACATAGCCCTCATATTCTTCCATATATACACTCATCATTAACTGTGGCTGGATATTTCCATGAGGGGCACATCCAAAGACAGTGTTCAAAAAAAGCTCCCTTGCCCCTCATTTGCCTAAAGTCATTGTGGCCTGGACACCCTTCCTGTGAACCAGGAGTGATCAAGCAGGCCAGCTCTTAATACTGCTCTGCTTCTCCAATTTGAGGCCTACTGCCTGTCAGGTATAGACTCTTCATGTGATTTGGAGTCATGAGGAAACCCAAGCACCTCTGCATGGCTTTCAAGAACTCATTTGACCCAAAGGATCCCTATTCTCACTTGATAAATGTCATGAAACTAAGAGAGAAAGGCAAGAAACTTCATCGAAAAAAACTGAACTTTTTGCCATTTTTTTTTTGGATGCACACATGGGATCTTTCTTTAGATCCATCTGGTCCTGAGAATTTAAGCCACAGCCTCATACAGGGCCAAGATGCTGATTCAGACGCATCCCTTTTCAAAGCAATTAAGCAAAGAGCCACAGGTGATGCCCATTCTTTTCCATATGAAAATTAATTTCTTCACGCTTCACAAAGTGTGGCCTGAGGCAAAAACCATCCTGACATTAAGGGCAACAGTACAATAGGCAAGCAAAAGACCCAAAGCAGGGTTTCTCCTCTGAGACTTTCCTGGTCACACTGATATCTGAGTTTTCTGAGATGCCCCCATTCCCTTCAGCTATTCAGTACATGGCCATTTCACAGAGTGTGGAAGTGGTTTATATCTTGGACACAAAACCATGAGCCTATTCTGGAGAGTTTCCAGAATTCAGAAAGACAACTGGAACTTGGGAAGATAATAGGTTTTGCCCATCTATAAGGCAAGCTGCAGTCCATTCATAAATTGGGCCGGATGAATGATGGGAGCTTTCTATTAGACAGGACACATCCATTGATGCATTGTCTTTTCTAATGTCTACAACCACGGACACAGTAGGATACACAGATATAGAAACACTTGCCTTGTCAAATGACATACAAGAAACAGTCCACTCCAAACCAAACAAACCGACTTTCCTATCTATTCTCAGAACATGAGACAAAACCGCATACTCACACCCATACTCAAACGGCACCTCCTTCTCCCAAGTAGGTGTGTGAATATATGGAGTGTCCTCTGACTGGTGGGCCATACTCTGTTCCACCGAAATGCCCTGTAGGGTCTCAGATCTTGTCTCCTTTTCCAACTCTGTGAAGTTGCCAGGAGCCATTGGTGAGCAACTATCTGCTTTCCCTGGAAAGGCCCCTCTTCAGAGCTCTCCTGGCATTTGGCCATCCTCACATCAGTAGGTACCAAGAAAGACTGACCCTATCTTTGGTAAATCCAAACAAGTGAGCCCAATGTGACTGAGACTGGGACTGGCTCTGGATGCCTTGCTTCCTGGATCCCAAGTTCAGAGATTTCAAACACCAAGGAAGTTAGGTAGGTCAATTCCTTCAGAAACTGAAAGAGGTCACTGCCATGACAACCACTTTGTGCTAACAGTTGTTTCATAGGGTCCCATGAAATGGAGGCTGCCCCTACTTCCTGTGACACTTTCAAAAGTAAGAATGGTATTTCAACCATAGGCACCTGGGAACAGCTCTCCACACAGGCCTGGTTTGGTCCATCTTCTCTATATTAAGAAGAAAGCGGCTGTTTCAGACACATCCCTTCGTCCTGACCAGGGTTTTTGCCATGGAAGATGATTTTTGCTCTCTTAGGTCCTCCATAGCTGCCTACATCTTATCCAGGGATCATTTCTGCATGGACCTTTGAGGTTCTCAGCAGGTGGAAGATCCCCTACATTCTTGTATTGTAAGACCAACTCTGTACCTGCTCTTCTGTAAAGTGAGATTGAGTGAACAGTGTATGGTTAGGGTTAATAACAGGTTCGATTTGGGTTAGGAATCCTTCTGCGAGATGAATAATGGTATTGGAACCAACAGAAATCTAGGTAAGATTTGAAGCCCAGTAAGGCATTAGGCGCTCGAGTGGGATACTTAGTTTTGAATTATATTCTGCACAGACGTCTCAGATGAATCGATATACAATGGCATAGGACCTTGTATCTTCGATGATTGAATGTTGAAGAGAACATCCAGTCAAAAAGGGATAGTAAGTAGGATTAGGATGATAGTTGGTAGGTTTAGAAACAAGAGTGAGTATAGGAGTGGGACCAAAATTTCTTTAGCAATAGGCTTTTGCGTAGAGATTGAATATAAATGTCAGCACATGTGAAGAGTCAATCACAATAATGAACTGGGATAACATCCTCACTCCATGGGTGCATCCTCCGCCAAGTGGAGGGGCCCATGGGGGACGAACCGTTATGGCAAGGGCAGAAGATAGTTGGTCAGAGCTGTTACTCATACTTTTATATAAGAAAGAGAGATCTGTGGGGATGTAAACTTAAGAAATAAGACTGTGAGAAGGGTAGAACATCCTTTTAAATGTTGGCAGCACGGTCTTCCATCTCCAGACGATGATGGACCTGTATGGGTTTAGAGGCCAAAATATTAATCTGTTCTTTAATAAATTGTACCAGCCTGTTTATAATGCAGGGTCCTATGGACCCAATTATAAGTAAACCCAACAAAGGGCCTAATAGGGGAAGAAGGTAGGGTAGAAATCCATAAAGCCCAGTCCAGAGGGGATTTTCAAATAGTTCGCGTCATCTCTTTCTAGATCTTATTGAAGGTGCTTAATTTTAGTGCATACTATGCAGGATTTATTGGCATAAAAGCAGTATCGTTCCCCTAAGCCCAAGCAAATACCTCCCTGGTTATCTGTCAGCAAATCTAAGCCTCGTCTTTTTGAAGGAACACTTCTGCCTGGGAGTCTATTTGGTTCTGCAGATCTTTAATGGTTCCTGATAGAGTTTGTACATCATTTATAAGTTGAGACAGGCGATGGTAAGAGTGTATAGCTGTGCCTAAGCCAGTGTACCTGTGCCCACAGCAGCTGTTATTCCAAAGCTGGCAATGAGTGGTAAGGCCTGTATTGCCCGCCTGTGTCTTTTGACTAAGGTGTCTAGGCTAGGAATGGGTAGAGGTTCATCTCCTGGGACTATAGTTATATCAGGGAGTAATAAGGCAAGAACAGAGCCACCGGTCCAATTCGCTGGAAGCCTGGGGAAGGCCAAGTTTCCTCCACCCATTAAAACTCTGCCATTGGGAGGACAAAGAGTTGGGGTGGGTGAGGAATAATTTTGTATGTTGAGCAATTTTCAAAGAAAGTAACTCCAACATCAATATCATAGGTGTTATTCTGCATCGCGCCTAAAAGACATAATGTAATACTGCCTATAAGTTGTACTTAAAAAGGAAATCCGGGTTGGCATGTATTATCATTGTCTATGATAGAATTAATAGGAACTGCCATAGTCATAATTGCCCCTGTTGTCATGCAGAGCCAGCAATCACCAGCAAGGGTGTGGTTGGGATTATTAAGCAAGTAGAAGGTAGTTTCCAAAATATCTAATGTATTGGTATCTAAACCTGGGAGCTGAGATTTAGGAAACATTAAGGGATGATATGTGATCTCAGGGATTTGGGGTTTCAAAAGTTTGATTATGTGAGGATGTTTGACAGCATCAGTGGTTCTTCCACCATCAGTGACCCCTGTAGGGGCCTTAATGGGCTAGCAGGAGGGTTTACCGACAGGGCCTTGGCAACCAGCTGACTGTAGCTTGGTGTATTTGCCTTCTACTCCCTGGTCAAATAGAACGGAGGTATAATGAATAGTGGTCCCCCCTGCTGCATGAGTTTTAGTTTGGGAGGCTTCAAAAAATTGTTCTCCCTGCTTGTTAACACAAATTGAGGGCGACACATAACAAGAGTCATGCCTCGCCTGGGTATGCGAACAGGTTGCAGAAGAATTTTGGAGAGCTTTACTTGTACTAGGGGGAATAAACTTTGGCTTGTTAACACATACCCATTTAGGCTGATGAACTCCTCCAAGTTTATGGTCAACCTCGGCATGGAGGTAAGCCACCTTAGTCACGCAGTCAGCAGTCTCGGTCCAACTAGTGGGAGCCTGAGTCCAAGATCATCACTTGCATTCACAGGGGGGCCCAAAAAATTACACCATGATGTTGGAACGTGGAGGGCCAAGGCCTCCATGTACAAACCTGTTAAGCAGAAGTGCCTAAATCAGGATCCTCACACAGATTGTTGGCTGCATCTGAAAAAGAACAAAATTTGTCCTCAGGGAGAGGCCCTCCATCCCTGTGTTGAGGTAAGTCATTAACCTGTTTAACCAGGCATTCTGGTAACCATCTTGGGGCTGATTGCTCTTGGTCCAAAAGACAAGCTGAGCCTCGTCCCCAGATGAGAACAGGATCTGGACCTTTCCATTTATTTGTAAGGGAATTGCACCACATAAGAGGTGGGCGAACAGAATTGGACAAGGGATGCCAGTTTCTGTCTGCGGCCGAATGGCCTTCACTGTCTAGGGTAAGAAAAATAAAGGGAAGTAAGGCATGGTTAAGGCGATGCCTGGGAGTGGTAAATACAAGGGCGGAAGCCTTATGGAGGGTTATCCAAGTCTATAAGGTAAGGTGGGCACGTTCCACAACGCCTTGGCCCTGAGGGTTGTATGGAATTCCAGTAGTATGACGAATTTGCAAGGTAGCACAAAACTATTTAAACTTGGCACAGGTATATGCAGGATAATTATCTGTTTTAATATGTATTGGTTTACCCATTATGGAAAAGGCTGAAATAAGAGGAGAAAGAACATATTTGGTAGCCTCTCCTGAATGTGGTGATGCAAAAATAAAGTCGCTGAAGGTATATATAGAAACGTGTATATATTTGGTAATTTCAAATTCAGGAAAATGAGTAACATCCATTTTCCAAAACTGATTGGGCAGTAATTCTCGGGGGTTAACTCTCATGTGTTGAATGGGGAGGGAGACAGTGCAACCTGGGCATGCTTTTACTGTTTCTCGTGCCTGTTGCATGGTAATTTTACAAAGTAATTGAAAACTCTTGGAATTTAGATGGTGAAGATTGTGTAACTCTGTGGCCTTTTGAATGGAGCCCACAAAAATTGGAAAGATGGAACGAGTTGCTGCATCAGCTTGGGCATTACCTTGTGTTAGAGGCCTGGGATGATCAGAGTGTGCCCTGATGTGTTCTAAGAAAAATGGGTGTTGTCTGGCCTGAATTAGCTGCTGAAGCTGATGAAAAAGAAAGGCCACATTGGACGAAGCCTTAATGGTGGGGGAAATGTCCAGCAGGGGCACAGAATGAGCAATGTAGGCACTGTCTGTATAAATATTAACAGGATTATCAAAAAATATTATAAAAACTTGTGTTATGGCAAACAATTCCACAACCTGTGCTGACTGATAGATAGTATCAAAGATGGTAGGCTGGTTATTGACAACAAAGAGCGCTCAGCCATTACTGGAACCGTCTGTAAAGACATTAAGGGCTTGAGGAATGGGAGCCTTTTGAGTAATTTTGGGAAAAATAAATGGATGTAACTGGACAAAATGTAAAAGGGGGTCATTGGGGAGGTGGTTATCAATTGTTCCCCAAAAGCCTGATAGGGCAATACCCCATTCATCCCGTGTCTGTATTAAAAATTTGGTTTGGTCCTTCATATATGGAATTAAATTATTATGAGGTTCTTTGCCAAAATGTTGTCGAGAATCAAATGATCTTTAATAATAATAGAAGCTACCTGAGCAAGATTAACAGTAATAACCTTGGAGGATGTGGTGGGTAAATGGACCCAAAGCAAGGGGCAGCCTTTATTTTTAAAATGTGGATCTCGCTGCCAAATTATTCCTGTGGGTGTATGAGGAGTTTGTTAAATAACCAGAAACAGAGGAAGGTTATAAGAAATTTGTGTAACAAACTGTTGGGCAATGGCTTCTGTGACTTGGTTTAATGCCTGTAATGCCTCGTGTGTAAGCTTTTGAGAGGAGGAGGGGTGGGAATCACCTCTCAAAATATAATTAAGGGACAAAAGTACACAAGTGGGTAATTTTAAATATGTTCTTAGCCATTTAATATCCCCCAGTAATTTTTGAAAATCATTAAGAGTGTGAAGATGGTCCACACGTAGTTGTATTTTAGGAATTTGAATCTGATTATCTTGAAGTTTAAGGCCCAAATAGGTATAACAGTCCTGTGTTTGAACCTTATCAGAAGCTATCTGCAGTCCCAAGGTAGTGAGGGTTTTGTAAAGGTCCAGGTAACAATTATTAACGTCATGGATATTAGGTGCAGCAATTGACAAATCATCCAATTAATGTAAAATATGAATTTGTGAACATTGCTCTCTCACAGGGTCTACTGCTTGAGCAACGTATTTTGGGCTAAGACTAGGGCTGTTGGCCATACCTTGGGGAAGAACCTTCCATTGAAATCTGTGCATAAGGCCCTGAAAATTAATGTGAGGGAGACAAAAGGCAAAATAGGGTCTATCCTCAGGATGTAAAGCAATGGTAAAAAAGCAATCTTTTAAGTCAACAACCATTTTACAATAGTTTTTGGGAATAGCCACTGGTGTGGGAATGCCTGGCTGTAGTGCTCCCATCAGGCATATAACTTTATTAATGACACACAAATCTTGTAAAAGGCGCCACTTGCCTGATTTTTTCTTGATAACAAAAATAGAATTATTCTATGGTGAGCTTGATGGCTCTACATAGCCAGCTGCCAGCTGTTCCTGCACTAACATGGAGGCAGCCTCCAATTTTTCTTGGGTAAGGGGCCACTGATCCACCGACACAGGAGTCTGAGTCTCCCAAATAATTTTATCTGCATGGGGTACAGGAGGGTCAGGGACCAACACTAAAAATCCAAATACCCAAGTCTATATGTATTTGTTTTTTGTAAGGGTTGTATAGGCTCAACCAGTCCTTGTCTCAGTCTCCCCATGCCTGTACCAGGGACAAAATTCATATGAAGCATTTGATGAGTCACCATGGAATTGGGACTGGAAAGAATAACTTACATTTGACTCAAATATCTCGGATGTATAGGTTAAGATGAAGGTCAGGAACAAAGAAAGGAGTGACAGTTCCCATATTACCCTCTTTATCAGTCCAGCTAAGAGCCCTAGAGCTGACCAGAGGATTTTTTGACTGTCCTATCCCTTTAAGGTCTGTCAAGGATGGGGTGAGGGGCCAACCTGTTGGCCAGTATTTTTGAGAAATAATTGTGACATCAGCTCCAGTATCAAAAATTCCTTGGAATTCCTTTCCTTCAATAAGTAAGATAAGGGTGGGTCTATTGTGAGAAATGGGCTGAACCCAATATACATCAGAGGAGCCCAAGGAGGTAGTCCCCCTCGGTAGGTTTGAGTGGTGGAAGTGCCTCCTGAATCCAAGGGAAGGAGTATTAATTGTGCAAGTCTTGTTCCTGCTGGGATGGCCGCAACTCCATTAATAGCTGTGGCCAGTATTTTTATTTCTCCAGTGAAATCATTATCTTTAATGCCAGGGAAGACCTGAACACCTTGTAAGGTAGTAGAGGCTCTTTCAAGAATAAGGGCACACATATGAGATGGAGTGGGACCCATAATTCCAGTGGGTATTATCTGGGGCTCTTGCATTGAGTCTAATATTGTATCGGTGGCGGCAAAAAGGTCCAATCCTGCGCTGCCTGGGGTGGCTAAATGGAATGAGGCAATTGTGGAGAAGGATTTTGAGATAGGCTGCTGAGGGCATTTGTCTTAGATCTACACTCACTGGCCCAGTGATGACCTTTACCTCATCTAGGGCAAAGGGTAGCTGGGGGCAGTTTAGCCTCAGTTTGAAAAGACACTATTCTTAGGCTTTGTGTGCCTGTCGGACACTCACGTGCAAAATGGCCAGGTTGTTTACAAGTAAAGCAACTACGTGAGCCAGGATTGTGAAAGGCCTTGGTAAAGGCGGCACCAAGGGTGAGACCCATGGCAAGGGCTACACCCAACCCTGCACAGAGTCCAATAAAGTCAGAAAGTTTCACTTTTTTCTTATGTGGTCGAAGAACATCCTGACATGCCAGGTTGGCATTTTCAAAGGCAAGATGTTTTACAAAGGTGCTTTCGCTTTCACTTGGTCCAAGCAAGAATCCCGCAGCTAGGTTAAGCCGGGGAACAAAGTCGCTATAAGGCTTGTCGGGCCCTTGTCGAATTTTAGCCAGGGAAGTCGTAGCAGAGGCCTTTTGAGGGAGGCGTCTCCAAGCATGTAAGCCAGCCATCTGAATCTGTGTCAAAAGTCCAGCAGGGAAACGTGCCAGTTAAGTTTTAGTGTCAAAAGGCGCATTGCCCACTAGCTAAACATAAGTCCAGGAATTAGAGGAGGGCTTAGTTAAATTTTTCTGAGCAGTTTCCTGACAGTGCTCTTTGAAATCTGCATTCCATAACAGGAAGTCTGCGGCATTGAGGGTAGCTTGGTCTAAAAATTTCCAATCATTGGGAGTAAGACATTGTGTCATGTAGCTTTCTAATAAAGCCTACGTGTAGGGTGCAATGGGTCCATAGTGAGCACAAGACTTTTTAAGTTTTTTCAAGAAAACGCAGGCTTAATGTTTTGTAGACACTCTGGGTTCCTTCCTGCATAGGGATGAAGTCCTCATCCTCTGAGTCCTGATCTCCTTGATCCATTTCCCCCGCTTCCTCCTCTTGATCCTCGTCTAAGTCTTTGACATCAACCTGGGCAGGCTTAACTATCTAACTGAGGGTGACTGAAAAGTGAGAACAGTCCAATGGAGCGGCTTAGCCTTTGTATTAGACCACTTTGGGCCAGCTTGTGTTGACTCCAGCAATAAGGCTAATGAATAAAGCTCAGAGTCAAGGGATCTTAATTCTTTTTAAACTTGGATCTCTTCCAGTCTATGTTGGAGAGACTCTCCCAAGGGAGCCAGGTTAGGCAAGGGAATTGGGGAAAAAATATCTTGTGGGGGGATTTGGCCCCTGAAGGGCCAGAGCACAAAAAGCAGGAGAGATATAGGAGGGAGGTGGATGTGTAAGTCCTATAGGCTGTGGCTGGGTCCTAAGCAGTGGCAGGTCTTCTGTATCATAGGGAGTTGCTTCCTTCTCCAAGTTAGCCTTCTCCCCAGGGGTCAATGTGTCTCCAGGATTTAAAACTGGATAAAGGCGGTTGGTAACCATTGGAGCCCTATTCATTAGGGTGGTATTTTGAGGGGGACCAGGAAGGTTTCCAGGGTCCTGGGGAGACTGAGAATGGTCTATGTCTATACTAACTGATGGGCATGCGAGGGGGGACGAGAGGTCTTTTGCATAGTCTCTTTCCTAATCCTGAAAAGTTTAAAGGTACCATTGTCAAAGGGTGAACTTTTAAGAAATTCATTAATTAATTTCCAGTAAGAAAAGGTGGGAACAGGCAATTTTTCTGTCCAAAGGATTCATAATAATCTTTTAAACAGTCTCCTACTCTAAGCCATCTTTTACCATTAATGGTCCCTTCAAGGTGAAATCATAGACACAATTCCCCTATGTATGAAAAGAAAAATTTTAAGTCCTTTTTCTTAACACGTGCCCCCCATGTCTTGAAGGAATCCTTGAGGCCCGACAAATACAAATCATGTGACAAAACTGCTTGACCCATGGTGGGTCACTCCCCGTGCGTCATCCCCACTCTCCTCCTGGATCTGTCTCTCGGTGGTGTCTGCTGAGGCAATTGTGAGCTCCGCTTGACCAAGTTTTCCAGGAGGACGGGGTTCCCTATGACTCAAAGGCTCGAGCCCCAGTCAGTGGGTGCCAGATGTCCCGGCTGGCAGGACACATCAACGTGGGCAGCGAACCAAGATAGGGAGGAATGAAGGGACAAGAGACACGAGAGATGACAGCAAGACAGGAGTTCTGATCAACCTTCAAAATACATTGTTCACACAGGGGATTTTATATGCTGGAGATGGGAAAGCTCTCTTATCGGCAGTTCCTGGATGTCTACACAAGGTGAGATAACCTCAGGATATTTCAGGAAGAGAGATGGCCACAGGATGTCTCAGGGACACAGATGGCTAAATGATGTCTCCAAGAGATGATGTCTCCCTGGGTGTTGTTTCTTGTAAGTGTCAGGCTATTCTTTGAAGGAGAATTCCTTCTACCCCTGACAGTCAGGGATTCAGTATTTCCAATGGAAAACTGAAAAAAGAATGCAATGTGTATGCAGATATGTGCTACCCCAAAATCTTCCCACTTTCATTCAGAACAATGCCTTGACATTACCTTCACCCCAAGTAAGACACAATTAGAGAAGATTTGAAAATCTGTGAATACACATCTGGAATAGAAAATGCTCAGGAGTTCACAAACTTGAAGGTGGTAGAGGAGTTTCCAAAAGCAAAGAACAGGGTAATAACTCCACAAACATGGAGCTCTGCTGGCATAAAGATTTCTTGAAAAACTGCTTCTGAGGTTGGGCACTTGAAATATATGTTGTTTTCAGGAGCTTTAGCTTCCTTTGTATTGAGACCATCAAATCTGGGTCTGCATCTATGTGACTTGGAGGGCATGGTTTCATATTTTCCAATGGATATGAGGCAGCAGTGCTGAATTCTCTCTTTGTAGGTAAACTGTTGCCAATGGAGGCTAAGTGTCTCCCAGTGTGGACTGTGAAGACATTTAATCATCCTCCACTTTTGTGGTGTTTCTTGTAGCTGCACTGGGAGTTTGGTATTTGCTTCTTGAAATGCAAGGAGTTCAACTGGGACACAGTGCTCGAGGGAGTTCTGTCATGTGTGGTGGGTAAGGGTCTGCAAGAGAATGCACCAACCAGGCTTCTATCCCACATAGCTTGCCCCCTTGACCATAGCAATCTGATTCTAAACATTGCACTGAAATCTCTCCATATAACAAGATGCCTTTACATACAAGGATCTAGAGGCTACACTATGTCAGTCACAAACCATTTGGAAGCCAATGCAAATCCAAATGACCCCACCACAGATGTTTTAACACACACCTGCACTCCACTGCTCTAGGCCGACTACTCATCAGGTTCCAAATTACTGGCATCTCTCTTCTACACCATTTTCATGAACACCAGTCAATCAAGGCACTGTCTGATACACTCATGATCATCAATAGGACATACAAAGTTTCTCCAGTGCGACCTGGTCATGGGAATTCAAAAATTTAATGGTATTTATCTAGCCATTTTTCAACGATGACATTGGAGGCACAGTGGGATTCAATTCACTCAGGAACCATTAAATGGAGAAAAAGCTCATTTCAATGAAAGCTCTAGAAAACGTTAACAGGCAAGGCTTCCCAAAGACAGGCCAAAAGGTCACATGAAGCCAGGTCCATTGAGGTCTACAATGTGAGGTCCATGTGTGTTTTGACTTGCAACAATGGCTGCCACGTCTTTAAGAATAAAATCATGTAATATCATTCCTGAGATTCCCAGTGCTCTGTGGAAAGCCACCCTGGGCCTAGATCTCAGTTTCCAAGGGCGAATCTCATGCGTGGCCTCCTAAAATCCCAACACAATACACAGCAATACTTCTTGGAGGTCAGTTCCAGAACTCAGTCTCTAGGGGAATCACACCAGTGTTCAAGCCCAGGTGGATCCAGTCAACTCTTCCAACCACGACTTAAATAAAAACAATTAAAACCAAAACACTCCCACATGGCCCTCATCTTCTCCCATATAGACACTCATCATAACCTCTGGCTGGAGTTTTCCATGAGGGTCGCAGGCCAAGACAATGTCCAAAATAATCTCCCTTGCACCTCATTTGCCTAAATTCAGGGTGGCCTGGACACCCTTCCTGTGAACCAGAAGTGATCAAATAGGCCTGCCCTTAATACTGTTCCATTTCTCCAATTTGAGGCCTTCTGACTGTGGGGTTTAGATTCTTTATGTGAATAGGAGTCATGAGAAAACCAAGGTCCTCTGCAGAGATTTGAAGAACTCACTTGACCCAAAGGATCCCTATTCTCAATTGATGGATTTTAGGAACCTAAAAGGGGTAGGCAATAGAATTCATTAACAATGACTAAACTTTTTGCCATTTTGGTTTTGGATGCTCACATGGGATCTTTCTTTAGATCCATCAGGTTCTGAAAATCTAAGCCACAGCCTCACACAGGGCCAAGAGCCTGATCCAGACACATCCCTTTCCAAAGCAATTAAGCAAAGAGCCACAGGTGATGCCCATTCATTTCCATTTCAAAACTGTTTTCTTCAGGCTTCACAAAGGGGTGGCCTGAGGCAAAGACTTGCCTGACATTCAGGGCAAAAGAACAATAGGTAAGCAAAAGGCCCAAAGCAGTTTTATACACTGAGATTTTCCTGGTCACACGGATATCTGAGTTTTTTGTTATGCTGGCCATTCCCTTCAGCTATCCAGTACATGGTCATGTAACAGACCTTGGAGTTGGTACATACCTTGGACAGAAAACCATGAGTGTATTCTGGAGAGTGGCCAGAATTCAGGAAGAAAACAGGGACTTATGAAGGTAGTAGGTGTTGCCATCCATAAGGCAAGGCACACTCCATTCATAAATTGGGCAGGATGAATGCTGGGAAGCTTTCTACTAGACAGGACACATCCATTGTTGCATTCTCTTTTCTAATGTCTACAACCAGGGACACAGTGGGATACACAGACATAGAAACACTCACCTTGTAAAAGAATCTACTAGAAACAGTTCACTCCAAACCAAACAAACCACCTCTCTGATCTGGTTTCTTTGGCTAACTCTGTGAAGTTGTCAGGAACAAAGTGTTGAGCCACTACCTGCTTTCTCAGGAAATGTCCCTCTTCAGAACTCTCCTGGCATTTGGCTATCCTCACAGCAGTAGTTACCGAGAAAGACTGACTCTGTCCTTGGAAAATCCAAACAAGTGAGCCCACAGGGACTGGGATTTGGACTGCCTCTTGGTGCCTGGCTTCTTGGATACCAAGTTCAGAGAGTTCAATCACCAAGGAAATGAGGCATGTCACTTTCTTTGGAACTGAATGAGGCCACTGCCTTGGAAACCACATTGTTCTAAGAGTTGCTTCCAAGGGTCCCATGAGATGGAGGCTTTCCCTACTTTCTGTGACACTTTCACAAGTTAGAATGATATATCATCCATAGGCACCCAGGAACAGCTCTCCACACAGGCTGGTTTGATCCATCTTCTCTACAATAAGAAGAGAAAAGCTGATTCAGACACATTGCTTCATCCTGACCAGGTTGCTTGCCATGGAATATGACTTTTGCTCTCTCAGGTCCTTCGTACCTGCCTACAACTTCTCTGGGTATCATTTCTGTATGGACCTTTGAGGTTCTCAGCAGGTGGAAGGTCCCGTACTTTCCTGTATTCTAAGAACAACTCTGTCCCTGCTTTTCAGTAAAATGAGATTGAGGGAAGAGTGTATATTTAGGGTTAATAACAGGTTCAATTTGGGTTAGGAAATATTCTCTGTGATGAATTATGTTATTGGGAACCTGCGATATTTACAAAAATATAGAGGTGAAATATAAGAATGAAAACAGAAATCTAGGTATGATTTGAAGGCCAGAAGGGCATTGGGCCCTTGATTGGGATACTTAGCTTTGAATTATGTTCTGCAAAGATGTCTCAGAAAATTTGATATACAATGGCATAGGACCTGTACCTTGGAAGATTGAATGTAGAAGAGAACATCCACTCAAAAAAGGATAGTCATTAGGATTTGAAAGATAGTCGGTACGTTTAGGAAGAAGAGTGAGTATATGATTTGGACCAAAAGTTCTTTAGCAATAGGGTTTCTTATTTTCCAATAAACATGAGGAAGCAGTGCAGAATCCTCTCTTTGTAGGTCAACTGTGACCACTGGAGACTAAGTGTCTCCCCGTGTGGACTGTGAAGCCATTTGTTCCTCCTCAACGTTTTGTGGTATTTTTGCTGCAGCACTGGGAGTTTGGTATTTGCGTCAAAAAATACAAGGAGCTCAACTGGGACACAGTGCTGGAGGGAGTTCTGTCACCAGTGGTGGGTCAGAGTCTGCGAGACAATGCACCAACCAGGCTCTATCCCTCATATCTTGTCCCATTGCCGCCTTGTCCATATCAACCTCATTCTGAACATTGCCGTGAAACCTCTCCATATAACAAGATGCCTTTACATATAAGGGTCTGCTGGCTGCACCATGTCAGTCAAAAGCCATTTGGAATCCAATGGTAGATCCTCATGGCCCTACCACTGATGTTCTTTCACACACCTGCCCACCACTCCTCTAGGCCCACTACTCAGCAGGCTCCAACATACTGAAATCTCTGTTCTACACCATTTTCATGAAACCCAGTAATTCAAGGCACTGTCTGGTACCCTCATGATCAGCAACAGGACATACAATGCTTCTCCAATGAATTTCCAAAATTTTATGGTATTTTTCTAGCCATTTTTCAAGGATGAAGTTGGAGGCACTGTTGGTTTCAATTCATTCAGAAAACATTAAATGTTGAGGAAGCTCATTTCAGTGAATGCTCTGGAGAACTCTCACAGGCAAGTCTTCCCAAAGAGTGGCCAAATGAACACATGAAGCCAGGCCCATTGAGGTCTACAATGTGAGGTACGTGTGTGTTTTGACTCTCAACTATGGTACCGAAATCTTTCAGAATAAAATCATGTGATATCCTGCCTGAGATTCCCAGTGATCTGAGGAAAGCCACCCTGGGCCTAGATCTCAGTTTCCAAGGGCGACTCTCATGCGTGGCCTCTTAAAATCCCAACAAAATTCATGGCAATACTTCTCTGAGGTCAGTTCCAAAACCCAGTCTCTAAGAGGAATCACACCAGAGTTCAAGCCCTGGTGGACCAAGTCATTTCTTCCAACCGCCTCACAAATGACCAAAATTAAAACCAAAACTCTCCCACATGGCCCTCATCTTCTTCCATATAGTCACTCATCGTAACCTTTGCCAGGAGTTTTCCATGAGGGGCACAGCCAAAGACAGTGTCCAAAATTAACTCCCTTGCCCCTCATTTGCCAATATTCAAGGTGGCCTGGACACCCTTCCTGTGAACCACGAGTGATCAAATAAGCCTGCCGTTAATACTTCTCTATTTCTTCAATTTGAGGCCTACTGACTTTTAGGTATAGATTATTTATGTGATTTGGAGTCATGAGAAAACACAAGAACCTCTGCGGGACTTTGAAGAACTCATTTGACCCAAAGAATCCCTAATACGTTAATCCCTAATACTCGTTAATACGGCACTGCTTCTCCAATTTGAGGCCTATTGACTGTGGGGTTTAGATTCTTTATGTGAATTGGAGTCATGAGAAAAACCAAGCACCTATGGGCTAGCCTCTGCAGGGTTTTGAGGAACTCATTTGACCCAAATGATCACTAGTCTCACTTGATGAAGGTCAGGAACCTTACAGAGGTAGGCAAGAGACTTCATTCACAATGACTGCTCTTTTGGCAATTTTTGTTTTAGATGCACACATTGGATCTTTTTTTTAGATCCTTCAGGTGCTGAGAATCTAAGACATAACCTCACACAGGGCCAAAAATCTGATTCAGACACATCCCTTTCCAAAGAAATTAAGTAAAGAGCCACAGGTGATGCCCTTTCATTTCCATTTGAAAACTGTTTTCTTCATGCTTCACAAAGGTTTGGCCTGAAGAAAAGACCTTCCTCACATTCAGGGCAACAGAACAATTGGTAAGCACAGAGCTTGGAGGTGGTACAAATCATGGAAACAAAATCGTGAGCCTATTCTGAGAGTGATCAGTTTTCAGGAAGAAAACAGGAACTTAGGAAGATAGTAGATGTTGCCCATCCATAAGTCAAGCCGCAGTCCATTCATACACTGGACAAGATAAATCCTGGAATGCTTTCTACTAGACAGGACACATCCATTGATGCATTCTCTTTTCTAATGTCTACAACCACGGACACAGTGGATGCACAGAAAAAGAAACACTCGCCTTCCGAAACGTTATACCAGAAACAGTTCACTCCAAACCAAACAAACCACCTTTCCTAACTATTCTTAGAACATGAGACAAAACCTCAAACCCACACCCAAACCCACAAAGGCACCTCCTTCCCCCAAGTAGGTCTGTAACTATCGGGAGTGTCCTCTGAATGGTGGGCCATACTATGTTCCGCTGAAATGGCCTGTCCTGTGTCAGATCTGGTCTCCTTGGCCAATTCTGTGAAGTTTTCAAGAGCCAGCGGTGATCCACTACCTGGTTTCTCAAGAAAGGCCCATCTTCAGAGCTTTCCTGACATTTGGCCATCCTCACATCAGTAGGTACCAAGAAAGACTGACTCTGTCCTTGGTAAATCCAAACAAGTGAGAACACTGAGACTAGGACTGGGACTGGCTCTTGGTGCCTGGCTTCCCGGATCTGAGACTTCCATCACCAAGAAGTAAGGTGAGGTTACTTCCTTCAATATCTTAATGAGGTCACTGCTTTGGCAACCACTTTGTCCTAACAGTTCCTTCCAATGGTCCTATGATGGAGGTTGCCCCTACTTCCTGTGATACTTTCACAAGTTAGAATGGAATATCAACCATAGGCATCCCGGAACAGCTTACCACACAGGACTGGTTTGGTCCATCTTCTCTACATTAAGAAGAGAGAGGCTTATTCAGAAGCTACCCTTCATCCTTACCAGGTTGTTTCCCATGGAAGGTGACTTTTGCTCTCTCAGGTACTTCATAGCTGCCTGCATCTTTCCCTGGGATCAAATCTGCATGGACCTTTGAGGTTCTCAGCAGGTGGAAGATCCCCTACATTCCTGTATTTTAAGATGAACTCTGACCCTGTCCCTTTGTAAAGTTAGATTGACGGATCAGTGTATGGTTAGGGTTAATACCTTGTTCGATTTGGGTTATAAATCATTCTGCAGGATGATTACTGCTATTGGTAACCTGCAATATTTATAAGATTATAGAGGTGAAATATAAGTACAAAAACAGAAATCTATGTAAGATTTGTAGCACAGAAGGGCATTAGGGGCTTGATTTGGATACTTAGCTTTGAATTACATTCTGCAGAGATGTCTCAGATAATGCGATATACAATTGCAAAGGACCTTGTACTTTGGATGATTGATTGTAGAAGAGAACATTTACTCAAATTGGGAGAGTCAGTAGGATTAGGAAGATAGTCTGTAGGTTTAGGAAGAAGAGTGAGTATAAAATTTGGAACAAATGTTCTTTAGCAATAGGGTTTCGGTTATAGAGTGAATGTAAATGTCAGCACATGTGAAGACTCAGTCACAATGATGAACTGGAGAAAATATAGGAAAAAAGATATCAATAGAGACATTACAAAATCAGGCAATTATAATGTGAGTGATAGGTTAGACATTTTCAACATGTTTAAGATTGAATGCATAATCTTAGGAAGAAAAAAAATATGTAGTTACCAATAGGAATAACATTTGAAAGCATTAGGCAACCTGGACATGGATGTTTTTAGTAATCCATGTTCACTTTCCATTTAGGCTTTGGTACAATCATAAGTGTGACCTTTGCATTTTCTGCCCAGAAAATTATTGTGATAAAATGTATCTGTGGATCATGTGATATGAGTATTTCTTTCACCATTTCTGGGAGCAATATTTGAATACATATAAATTAGTATTGGGGGTACAAAGTGGTGTACCCTGTGTCAATGAATATAGAGATAATGGATGAATAGAATATACTGTGAATAAATAATCTAACTGGTTCCACTTTAAATAATGGATTGAATTGATATCTGAAAATATATAAGATATCATATATTGACATACAATCATTCATTCCAACCAGTTATATATCTAATGGTAATCTTAGGGTTATTGTTTATCATGAAGTGTGTGTGAGTTTTGCTTCAAAAGTGATTATGGAAATCGAAAATAATGTGTTTGGAAAGAAGTCTCATGAAAAGACCAGTCAAGAAATATGGAGGAATACATGAGTTGTGAAGCAGGAAGTGATTGAAAGTGAAACAAATGCCTATAAATTTGCTAAATTGTGGATGAAATATATATCCAATGATGTGCATAAACTGATGAAATAGTAGTGTACCAGTGTTGAATACAAATGAACGGCAAAATACATATCATGTCCCATAGGAATCGACTTGCATTGATGTTAAACTGAGTCAGTTACTGTAGAAATATTAGGATTCGCGTGCATCATTCACTGAATTTAGTTTTCTTTTTTTAAAACTTTTTATTAATGGTTGTTCAAAACATTACATAGTATTGTGGTGAGCGTCACAGGTTGGGGGGCCTGGCTTGAGGAAACAAAAGAGAAGGCCCTAGACACTCAGGATTGGAGATCCGCCCATTCTGGGATAAAGAGTTGCTGCACAGTGATTGCTTCCCACCTATTGAGAGGAGAAGCTTGGCCCAATGCACACAGCTCCACCTACTGGAAGAGAAGTTAATTGAACTCTATTACTGCATGTATTATTATTATTTTTCTTTTTATTTTCTTCTTTTTCTTTCATTTTCATTTTTTTGTTGTTCTTCTTTAACTTTTTTAATGTTTTTATTTTTTAAAATTTTTAAAATTTATTATTTTATGATTCTTTTAAATTTTAATTTTCATTTTTATAATTATCATTATTATTTCTAAAAAATTTTATTTCTTTCTTTATTTTCTATTTTTTTCTTTTGTCTTTTCATTTCTTTTCAATTTTCTTATTCTCCCTTCCTTGAATTCTACCTGCCTACTCTCATTCTCTTTAGTGACTTCTTCCCATCCCTACTACTATCTTTCCTCCCAAGCTTCAAATAAATTTATAAGAGTAAGCAGTAACTCAGCAGTCAAACAGAACAAGAAGTAACATTAGCAGCATAAAAAAGCAAGGATGAAAATGTGTACAAACAATGAAGGACAACATAAATAATCAGGAGGACCTAGAATCATCAGGAAAATGGTCATATAAAGAACTCAAGGAATACCTTAGACAGATGGAATGGAACCTTAAAGAGGATACGAGACAGCAATTCCAAACAGTGAAAGAACACATTGAAAATGAATTACATAAACAGATAAAAGAAGAAGTTAAGCGTCTTTATCAGGAGATAGAGATTATAAAAGAAATCAAACAATAATTCTAGAAATGAAGGAAACGATAAACCAAATTAAAAACTCAATTGAGAGTATCACTAACAGAGTGGAGCAAGTAGAAGCCAGAACGTCAAATAATGAAGAAAAAATATATCATCTTGAAAGGAGTCTAGCCAACTCCGAAAAACTGGTAAAAAATCATGAGAAAAACATCCAAGAGATATGGGATAACATAAAAAAAACAAACTTATGAGTCATCTGGATAGAGGAAGGTACAGAGATTGAAACCAAGGGAATGAGTAACCTGCTGAATGAAATAATTTTAGAAAACTTTCCAGAAATAAAAAAGGAAATGGATATACAAATTGTAGATGCATACAGGACACCGAGCACACAAAATCACAGTAGACCAATGCCAAGACACATTGTTACGAAAATATCCAATAAACAGACCAAAGAGAAATTATTAAAAGGTACATGAGAAAGGAGGCAGATGACATTCAGGGGTAAACCAATAAGGTTAACAACAGATTTTTCATCACAGACGCTGAAAGCGAGAAGATCCTGGAACAATGTATTTCAAATACTGAAAGACAATGGATGCCAACCAATAATTCTGTATCCAGCAAAATTAAGCTTCAGGTACGACAACAAAATAAAAATATTTCATAATTAACAAAAGCTAAAAGAATTTGCAGCCAGAAAACCAGCATTGCAAAGTGTCTTGAGCAAAACACTACACGAGGAAGAAATGAAAAACAACAACCAAAACTATCACTGGTAAGTGCCTCAGTAATAACAGAGGGTGGGGGAAAAGCTAATCATGGAGAAACAAACTAAATTAAAAAAAAATAAATAATCAAAATGGCTGGCAGTACAAACCATATATAAATAGTAACTCTAAACCTTAATGGTTGTACTCTCCAATAAAGCGACATAGGCTGGTATCTTGGATTATAAAAACAAATCCAACAATATGTTGCCTCCAGGAGACACAGCTGAATGGAAAAGGCATACACAGGCTGAAGGTGAAAGGTTGGGAAAAAATATACCATGCACACGGTCCTCGTAAGCAACCAGGGGTGGCCATCCTCACATAGAATAAAATCGACTTCAAGACTAAGTTATTCAAAAGGGATAAGTATGGATATTATATAACTTTAAAAGGAATCATTCACCAACAAGACATAAAAATTATCAATATTTATGAACCAAATAATGGTGCTGCGACCTTCATAAAACAAATTCTCCTCAAGTTCTGGAATCAAATAGACAACAACACAATTATTATCGGTGACTTCAACACAGCTCTCTCACCATTGGACAGATATTTCAAACAAAAGTTGAATTAAAAAAATATAGAATTTAATATCACAATCAATAACCTAGACTTAACTGAAATATATAGAATATACCAACCATCATCAAATGGATATACTTTTTTTCAGCAGCACATGGATCCTTCTCAAAAATAGACCATATATTATGCCATAGGGCAACCCTCAGTAAATATAAAGGGGTGGAGATAATACCATGCATTTTTTTCTGACTATAATGGAATGAAACTGTAAATCAATGATAAAAGAAGGAAGAAAAAGTCCTACATCACATGGAAAATGAACGATATGTTACGGAATGATCAATGGGTTACAGAAGACATAAAGGTGGAAATCAAAAAATTCTTAGAGATAAACGAAAACACAGACACAACATATCGGAATCTACGGGACACAATGAAAGCAGTTTTAAGAGGGAAATTCATCGCCTGGTGGTCATTCCTCAAAAAAAAAAAGGAAAAACCAACAAATAAATGAGTCACAATACACGTTACAGAACTCTCTCCAGCACTCTGTCCCAGTTGAACTCCTTGTATTTTGTGAAGCAAAAACCATATTCCCAGTGCAGCAGCAAGAAGCACCACAAAATGTGAAGGATGACCAAATGTCTTCACAGTCCCCACCAGGAGACACTTGGCTTCCTGTGGCCACAGTTTACCTACAAAGAGAGAATTCAGCACTGCTGCCTCAGGTTCATTGGAATATAAGAAACCATGTCTTCCAGGTCACATAGATGCAGACCCAGATTTGATGGTCTCACTACAAAGGAAGCTAAAGCTCATGACAACATATATTTCAAGTGCCCAACCTCAGAGGCAGTTTCCCAAGAAGTCATAGGCCAGCAGAGCTCCATGTTGGTGGAGTGTTTACCCTGTCCCTTACTTTTGGAAGCTCCTCTACCACCTCCAAGGTTGTGAACTCCCGAGCATATTCCATTCAGATACATAATCACAGATTTTCACACTTTTCTCCTCTTATTGTGTCTTACTTGGGGCGAAGGTAATATCATGGCACTTCTCTGGATGTGAGTGGGAAGATTTTTGTGTAGCACATGTTTACATACACATTGGAGTCATTTTCCAATTTTCCATTTGAAATACTGAATCCCTGCCATTAACCCCTACCCTACTGGACTCTGACTAATAATCTTAATATGATGGTGAGAAATAACCCAAAAAGAATAGAAATACAAGCAGTTCAGAGGAGGCATGGTGTGTAGTTGGAATTGCCTTTTGCATTATATAGTGTAGGAGTTATAAATCTAGTCAATTTTTTGTTGAAATAACTCTACATGTGTTTTTAAAGTTAACAAATATGTGAATTCCTGTCTCCCTTTCTCTGTAGCCTATAGGGTGCATGTATTTTTATATGCACATAGAAAATCCTATCTGGTATCACACGTATATACTTGTGAGGTGGCTGAATTGGCAGATACAAATTGTGAGAAGAGATCACTCCTCCTAAACGCTGTTGGAACTGAAAATTCAACCTATGGGTGAGCTTCCAAGTTGAATAACATTATACATAAATCCATGTTCAGTAAATGAATATTTTTGCATCTGTGGATTATATATATTTCATGATGAATTTCGATTGGCATATATATTGCTACTTTTTTCTTTTATTGGTTGTTCAAAACATTACAAATCTCTTCACATATCATATTTCATACATTAGATTCAAGTGGGTTATGAACTCCCATTTTTACCCCAAATACAGATTGCAGAATCACATCGGTTACACATCCACATTTTTACATAATGCCCTATTAGTTACTTTTGTATCCTGCTACCTTTCCAATACTCTACTATCCCCCCTCCTCTCCCCTCCCATCTTCTCTCACTACCCCATCTACTCTAATTCATTTCTCTCCTTGTTTATTTTCCCATTCCCCTCACAACCTCTTACATGTAATTTTGTGTAACAATGAGGGTCTCCTTCCATTACCATGCAATTTCCCTTTTCTCTACCTTTCCCTCCCACCTCATATCTTTGTTTAATGTTAATCTTTTCTTCCTGCTCTTCCTCCCTGCTCTGTTCTTAGTTGCAATCCTTCTATCAAAGAAGACATTTGGTATTTGTTTTTTAGGATTGACTAGCGTCACTAAGCATAATCTGCTCTAGTACCATCCATTTTCCTGCAAATTCCATGATTTTGTCATTTTTTAGTGCTGCGTAATACTCCAGGGTGTATTGAAGCCACATTTTTTTTTATCCATTCATCTACTGAAGGACAACTGTGTTGGTTCCACAGTGTAGCAATTGTGAATTGTGCTGCTATGAACATCGATGTGGCAGTATCCCTGTAGTACACTCTTTTAAGGTCTTAAGGGAATAGTCCAAAAAGGGCAATAGCTGGGTCAAATTTTTGTTCCATTCCCAGCCTTCCCCAGAATCTCCATACTGCTTTCCAAATTGGCCGCACCAGTTTGCGGGAACATCTCTCCACACAGGCCTGGTTTGGTCCTTCTTCTCTACATTAAGAAGAGAAAGGCTTATTCAGACACAACCCTTCATCCTTAAAAGGTTGTTTCCCATGGAAGATGGCTTTTGCTCTCTCAGGTCCTTCATTGCTGCCTACATCTTCTTCAGGGATCAAATCTACATGGAACCTCAAAGGTTCTCAGCAGGTGGAAGATACCCTAAATTCCTGTATTGTAAGATGAACTCTGTACCTGCTCTTCTGTAAAGTTAAATTGAGGGAACAGTGTATGGTTAGGGTTAATAACATGTTCGATTTGGGTTAGTAATCATTCTGCTGGATAAATAATGGTATTGGAAAACTGCCATATTTACAAGAATATACAGCTGAAATATAAGTATGAAAACAGAAATCTAGGTAAGATTTGAAGTCCACAAGGGGATTAGGCCCTTGTTTGGGATATTTAGCTTTTAATTACGTTCTGCAAAATTGTCTCAGATAAATCGATAATCCATGGCATAGGACCTTGGACCTTGGATGATTGATTGTAGAAGAGAACATCCACTCAAAATAGGATAGTCGGTAGGTTTAGGAAGAAGAGTGAGTATAAAATTTGAACCAAATGTTCTTTAGCAATAGGGTTTTGGTTATAGAGTGAATGTAAATGTCAGCACATGTGAAGACTCAGTCACAATGATGAACTGGAGAAAATATAGGAAAAAAGATATCAATAGAGACATTACAAAATCAGGCAATTATAATGTGAGTGATAGGATTAGACATTTTCAACAGGATTGAGATTGAATACATAATCTTAGGAAGAAAAAAATAGGTAGTCACCAATAGGAATGATATTTGAAAGCATTAGGCAACCTGGACATGGATGTTTTTAGTAATCCATGTTCACTTTCCGTTTAGGATTTGGTACAATCATAAGTGTGACCTTTGCATTTGTGCCCAGAAAATTATTGTGATAAAATATATATGTAGATCATGTGACATGATTATTTCTTCCACTATTACTGGGAGCAATATTTGAAGACATATAAATTAGTATTGGGGGTACAAAGTGGTGTACCCTGAGTCTATGAATATAGAGATAATGCATGAATAGAACTTACTGTGAATAAATAATATAACTGGTTCCTCTTTAAATAATGGATTGAATTGATATCTGAAAGTATATTAGAAATCATTAATTGACATAAAATCAGTCATTCCAACCAGTTATGTATCTAATGGTAATCTTAGGGTTATTGTTTATCATGAAGTGTGTGTGAGTTTTGCTTCAAAAGTGATAATGGAATTGGAAAATATTGTGTTTGGTAAGAAGTCTCATGAAAAGACCAGTCAAAAAATATGGAGGAATACATGTGTTCTGAAGCAGGAAGTGATTGAAAGTGAAACAAATGCCTATAAATTTGCTAAATTGTGGATGAAATATACATCCTATAATGTGCATAAACTGATGAAATAGTAGTGAACCAGTGTTGAATAAAAATGAATGTCAAAATGTACGTCATGTCCCATAGTAATCTACTTGCATTGATGTTAAACTGGGTCAGTTACTGTAGAAATATTAGGATTCGCGTGCATCATTCACCTAAGTGAGTTTTCGTTTTTTTTAATTTTTATTTATGATTCTTCAAAACATTACATAGTTCTTGATGTATCATATTTCACACTTTGATTCAAGTGGGTTATGAACTCCTATTTTTACCCTGTATACAGATTGCAGAATCAAATCAGTTACACATCCATTGATTCACATATTGCCTTACTACTGTATGTTGTATTCTTCTGCCTTTCCTATCCTCTACTATTCCCCCTCCCATGCCCTCTCCTCCCCTCTTCTCTCTCTAATCCCACTACTCTAATAAATTTTCCCCCTTGTATTATTTTTCCTTTTCCCCTCACTTCCTCTTGTATGTAATTTTTTATAACCCTGAGGGTCTCCTTCCATTTCCATGCAATTTCCCTTCTCTCTCACTTTCCCTCCCACCTCACATCCCTGTTAAATGTTAATTTTCTTCTCATGCTTTTCGTCCCTTCTCTGTTCTTAGTTACTCTCCTTATATTAAAGAAGACATTTGGCATTTGTTTGCTAGGGTTTGGCTAGCTTCACTTAGCATAATCTCCTCTAATGCCATCCATTTCCCTGCAAATTCTATGATTTTGTCATTTTTTAATGCAGAGCAATACTCCGTTGTGAATAAATGCCACTTTTTTTTTATCCATTCATCTATTGAAGGGCATCTAGGTTGGTTCCACCGTCTTGCTATTGTGAATTGTGGTGCTATGAACATCGATGTAGCAGTTTCTCTATAGCATGCTCTTTTTAGGTCTTTTGGGAATAGAATGAGAAAGGGAATAGCTGGGTCAAATGGTGGTTCCATTCCCAGCTTTCCAAGAAATCTCCATACTGCTTTCCAAATTGGCTACACCAATTTGCAGTCCCACCAGTAATGTACAAGTGTACCTCTTTCCCCACATCCTCCCTAGCACTTGTGTTTGTTTGGCTTCATAAATGCTGCCAATCTTACTAGAGTGAGATGGTATCTTAGGGTGGTTTTGATTTGCATTTCTCTGATTGCTGGAGATGGTGAGTATTTTTTCATGTACTTGTTGATTGATTGTATGTCCTCCTCTGAGAAGTGTCTGTTCAGATCCTTAGCCCATTTGTTGATTGGGTTATTTGTTATCTTATTGTCTAATTTTTTGAGTTCTTTGTATATTCTTGATATTAGGGCTCTATCTGAAGTGTGAGGAATAAAGATTTGTTTCCAGGATGTAGGCTCCCTATTTACCTCTCTTATTGTTTCTCTTGCTGCGAAAAACCTTTTTAGTTTGAGTAAGTCCCATTTGTTGATTCTAGTTATTAACTCTTGTGCTATGAGTGTCCTTTTGAGGAATTTGGAGCCCAACACCACAGTATGTAGATCGTAGCCAATTTTTCTTCTATCAGACGCCATGTCTCTGATTTGATATAAAGCTCCTTGATCCATTTTGATATAACTTTTGTCCATGGCGAGAGAAAGGGATTCAGTTTCATTTTGTTACATATGGATTTCCAGTTTTCCCAGCACCATTTGTTGAAGATGCTATCCTTCCTCCATTGCATGCTTTTAGCTCCTTTATCAAATATAAGACAGTTGTAGCTTTTTGGATTAGTCTCTGTGTCCTCCATTCTGTACCATTGGTCCACCTGCCTGTTTTGGTACCAGTACCATGCTGTTTTTTTTTACTATTGCTCTGTAATATAGTTTGAAATCTGGTATCGCTATACCGCCTGATTCAAACTTCCTGCTTAGAAATGCTTTTGCTATTCTGGGTCTTTTATTTTTCCATATGAATTTCATGATTGCTTTCTCTATTTCTACAAGAAATGCCCTTGGGATTTTGATTGGCATTGCGTTAAACCTATAGAGAACTTTTGGTAATATCACCATTTTGATGATGTTAGTTCTGCCTATGCATAAACAGGGTATATTTTCCATCTTCTAAGATCTTATTCTACTTCTCTTTTTAGGGTTCTGTAGTTTGCATTGTATAAATCTTTCACCTCTTTTGTTAGGTTGATTACCAAGATTTTTTTTTTTTGAAGATATGTGAATGGAGTGTTTTTCCTCATTTCTGTTTCAGAAGTTTTGTCGCTGATATACAGAAATGCTTTTGATTTCTGCATGTTGATTTTATATGCTGCCACATTGCTGAATTCATTTATTAGTTCTAGTAGTTTTTTTTGTAGACCCTTTTGGGTTTTCTATATAAAGAATAATGTCATCTGCAAATAGTGATGTTTTAAGTTCTTCTTTTTCTATTTTTATGCCTTTAATTTCTTTCGTCTGTCTAATTACTCTGGCCAGTTTCGAAAACTATATTGAATTGAAGTGGTGATAGAGGACATCCCTGTCTTGTTCCAGATTTTAGAGGGAATGCCTTCAATTTTTCTCCATTCAGAATGATACTAGCCTGAGGGTTAGCATAGATAGCTTTTACAGTGTCGAGGTAAGTTCCTGTTATCCCTGGTTTTTCTAATGTTTTGAACATAAAGGGATGCTCTACTTTGTCGAATGATTTTTCTGCATCTATCTAGATGATCATATGCTTCTTATCTTTAAGTATATTTATGTTGTGAATAACATTTATTGATTTCTGTATATTGAACCGTCCTTGCATCTCAGGGATGAATCCTACCTGATCATGATGCACAATTTTTTTTGATGTGCCTTTGTATCCAATTCGCCAGAATTTAATTGAGGTTTTTTGCATCTAGGTTCATCAGAGATATTGGTCTGTAGTTTTCTTTCTTTGAGGTGTCTTTGTCTGGTTTCGGAATCAGAGTGTTCTTGGCCTCATAGAATAAATTTGGCAGAGCTCCCTCTTTTTCTATTTCCTGAAATATCTTGAAAATTATTGGTATTAATTCTTTTTTAAAGATCTTGTAAAACTCCGCTGTATACCCATCTGAACCTGGACTTTTCTTGGTTGGTAGTCTTTTGATTGCTTCTTCTATTTTATCCATTGATATTGGTCTGTTTAAATTGTGTGTATCCTCCTGACTCAGTTTGTGCAAATCATATGACTTAAGAAATTTATCAATGTCTTCACTATTTTCTATTTTATTGGAATATAGGTTTTCAAAATAATTTCTAATTGTCTTCTTTATTTCTGTAGCATCTGTTGTTATATTGCCTTTTTGATCCCATATGTCAGTAATTTCAGTTCTCTCTTTCTTCGCTTAAATCCAAAACACTCAAACATGACACTCATCTTCTTCCATATAGACACTCATCATACCCTGTGGCTGGAGGTTTCTATGAGAGGCAAGGCCAAGAAAGTGTCCAAAATAAGCTCACTTGCCCCTCATTTGCCTAAAATCATGGTGGCCTGGGTACTCTTCCTTTGAACCAGGAGTGATCAAATATTCCTGCTGGTAAAGTGTTCCGCTTTTCCAATTTGAGGCCTACTAGCTGTCAGGTATAGATTCTTTATGTGATTTGGAGTCATGAGAAAACCCAAGCACCTATGGGATAGCCTCTGCAGGGATTTGAAGAACGCATTTGACCCAAAGGATCCCTATTCTCACTTGATGTAGGTCAGGAACCCAACCTAAGAAGGCAAAAAAATTTATCCACAATGACTGCTCTTTTGGCCATTTTGGTTTGGAAGCACATGGGATTTTTATTTAGATCTATCAGGTGCTGAGAATTTAAGCCACAACCTCACACAAGGACAAGAGGCTGATTCAAGCACATCCCATTCCAAAGCAATTAAGCAAAGAGCCACAGGTGATGCCCATTCATTTCCATATGAAAACAGTTTTCTTAAGGCTTCACAAATGGGTGGCCTGAGGTAAAGACCTTCTTGACATTCAGGGTAATAGAAACATAAGTAAGCAAAAGGCCCAAAGCAGGGTTTCTCCACTAAGACTTTTCTGGTCACACTGATATCTGAGTTTTCTGAGATTCTCCCATTCACTTCAGCTATCAGTACATGGCCATGTCACAGAGCCTTGTGGTGGTACATATGTTGGACACAAAACCATGAGCCTATTCAGGAGAGTGGCCAGAATTCACGAAGAAACAGGAACTTAGAAAGATAGTAGGTATTGCCCATCCATAGGCAAGCCACTCTCCATTCTTAAATTGGGCAGGATGAACGCTGGGACACTTTATATTAGACAGGACACAACCATTGATGCATTCGCTTTTCAAAGGTCTACAACCACGGATACAGTGGGATACACAAACAAAGAAACACTTGCCATGTCAAATGACTTATTAAAAACAGTCCACTCCAAACCAAACAAACTGCCTTTCCTACCTATTCTCATAACATGAGACAAAACCAAACTCACATGCACACCCACAAAGGCACCTCCTTTACCCAAGTAGGTCTGTGACTATCCAGAGTGTCCTCAGACTGATTGGCCATACTATGTTCCCACAAAATGGCCTGTCCTGTCTCAGATCTGGTCTTCATTACCAACTCTGTAAAGTTGTCAGGAGCCATCAGGGAGTCACTACCTGCTTTCTCAGGAAGGCCCCTCTTCAGAGCTTTCCTGGCATTTAACCATCCACAGATCAGTATTTACCAAGAAAGACTGACTCTGTCTTTGGTAAATCCAAACAAGTGAACCCAATGGGACTGGGACTGGGACTGGCTCTGTGTGCTTGGCTTCCTGGATCCCGAGTTCAGCAAATTGCATCAACAAAGAAGTGAGGTGGGTCAATTCCTTCAGGAACTGAATGAGGTCACTGCCTTGGTAACCACTTTGTTCTAACAGATGCTTCGAAGGTTCCCATGAGATGGAGGTTACCCCTACATCCTGTGACACATTCAGAAGTTAGAATTGTATATCGACCATAGGCACCCGGGAACTGCTCTCCACACAGGCTGTGGTGAGCCGTTTCTGCAGATTATGGTCGCCATTGCAAGATGGCGCTGGCTCCACTGTGGTCTGTAATAAACAACTCCTTGTTTGGGAGAGTTGGTGCATGGTTTCTCAGCACCCTGTGAGAAAGTTCCACGTGGCAGCTTCGCATTGGGGCTTGGGATGCTTTATTAAGGCTGGGAGGGGCATCCGACGGGGAATTAGAAGAAATATCAAGGGCCTGAATAAACTGCTGAAAGAAGATTCCTGAGTTGCGTCTTCCTTGCGGGCAAGGGGTCGCGACAAGTGGTGCTGAAAACCCGGGAACCAGAACTTTCAGCAGTCAGGGGTGGTGCACCAATTAGTCCCAGGTAAGTAGGACCCACGGTCAAAGCGGAGATCAGTCCTAGATAAGTAGGACCCGCTATCAAAGCGGAGATCAGTCCTAGGTAAGTGGGACCCGCGGTCAAAGTGGAGATTAGTCCCAGATTAATTGGGACCCGCGGTCAAAGCGGAGATTAGTCCCAGATTAATTGGGACCCGCGGTCAAAGCGGAGATTAGTCCTAGGTAATTAGGACCCGCTATCAAAGCGGCAGCTCCTCTGTAAAGCAGAGAGAGCATTAAATCTTATTGCAGCTGCACTGTGTACTTTCGCTCTTACTTTCACTTTTGTTTCTTGTGTGTCTTTTGTTGTGTCATGGGTGCCATATCTTCAAGTCCGCTTCTCCTGGCCCTAGATAACCTGTTACGTTCCAAGGGCCTAAAAGTGAAACGTAGTACTTTACAGAGATTTTTACAGAAGACAGATATTGTTGCCCCGTGGTTCGCATTTTCTGGCAGCCTCACTATACCTAGCTGGGATAAGTTAGGCACAGATCTTGACTTTGCTTCTGAGCAGGGCATATTAGAGGGTGGGGTGATAGCCCTTTGGAAGATGATCCGTAGTTGCCTCGCAGATGGCAGATGTCAGGAAGCACTTACTAAAGGACAAGAAGTTTTAGAGCAATTACATGAAGAAAGATCAGAAATGGCAGGCAGTGAGGTATTTCAGGAGGGTGGGAGTGTGCGGAGCAAGAAACAGGGGAGGAGGCGATTGTCTCTGGCATGGAGTGAAATATTTCAGGAGGAAGGGAATGTGCAAAGCGAGAAACAGGGGAGGAGGCGATTGTCTCTGGCACGGAGTGAAATATTTCAGGAGGAAGGGAATGTGCAAAGCGAGAAACAGGGGAGGAGGCGATTGTCTCTGGCACGGAGTGAAATATTTCAGGAGGAAGGGAATGTGCAGAGCGAGAAACGGGGGAGGAAACGCTTGTATCCATATCTCAGTACACTGCGCACACTCCCATGCAAAAGTGGGTCAGAAGAGGAGGAGGATGAGAAGGAGGAGCTCGGGAGACTGTCTCGGCAGCTAGGGAGTTTAACTATGGGAGAAGGGAACAAAAATAAACAGGAGCTCAAGAAAAATGATCCTCCGGACCCGCTGCCGTACGGTGAGGGTGTTTCGAGGAGAGCTTTCCATGCCCAAGCATGGAGGGCTGTTAACGCTGAGATGGGTCTTGCTTATCCAGTTTTCCAGGATGACAATAGGGGAAGATTCCATGAGCCTTTAGATTTCAAAATTGTGAAGACCCTGGCAGAGTCTGTGCGCACTTATGGGGTGGATGCCGCCTTCACATTAACTCAGGTGGAGAGTCTGTCTAGATACTGTATGACTCCCTCTGATTGGGCTAGCCTTGTTCGGGCTTGTGTTTCTCCAGGCAAATATTTGGACTGGAGAGCCTTTGTGCTAGAGGGTGCTGTAGAGCAGGCTGCCCAAAACTATGCGGCCGGACACCCCCATTGGGACAAGGAAATGCTTTTGGGACAAGGCAGATTTGCTAATCAACAAACAGGATACCCCCCTGAGGTATATGAACAGATCAATAACATTTGTATCCGTGCATGGAAATCACTCCCAAATAGAGGAGAAGTGTCTGGCAATTTAACAAAAATCATGCAATGCCCCACAGAACCTTTCTCGGACTTTGTTGCTAGGATGGTGGATGCCGCAGGAAAAATCTTTGGTGACCCTGATAGAGCAATGCCCTTGATTAAACAACTTGTTTTTGAGCAATGCACCAAAGAATGTAAAGCAGCAATCGCTCCTTATAAAAACAAGGGCATAGAAGCTTGGATGAAAGTGTGTAGAGAGCTTGGAGGACCTTTAACTAATGCAGGTCTTGCAGCTGCTGTCCTTCGGATCGCAAAAGGGGGCGGTCCTGGTGCCGGAACATGCTTCCATTGTGGTCAATCCGGCCATTTCAAACGTGACTGTCCCAAAAAATGCAATTTTACTGGACCTCCTCGTGGTGGCCCTTCTAATAGCCCTCGTCAACCGGGGCTGTGTCCAAAATGCAAAAAGGGGAAGCATTGGGCAAGAGAGTGTAGATCAGTGAGGGACATCCATGGACAGCCTATTTCAGCTGGGCCAAAAAACGGCCGAAGGGGCCCCCGACCCCAGGGCCCACGAATATATTGGGGAATGGAGAATGTCACACCCGAACCCGAGACATGGCCTTCTCTGCGCCATCCCATGAGATGCGGAGAGCCACTACAGGTGCCGCGGGATTGGACCTCTGTTCCACCTCCAGACTCGTATTAACACCTAAGATGGGAATCCAATTGGTGGAAACTGAGTTCAAAGGGCCTTTACCCCCTGGCACTGTATGTTTGTTAATTGGACGTGCATCCTCTATCCTACAAGGTCTTCATGTTTTCCCCAGAGTTATAAACCCTGATACTGTAGGGGCAGTAAAAGTTATGGTGGAAGCTCCAAGGGGCATAGTGTCTATCTCCCCAGGGGATCGGATTGCTCAATTGCTAATTTTGCCTAGTTTGCATAATCACTTCCCTGCTGACTCAAGGTCACGGACAGGAAATCAGATTGGTACCACCGGAGGAAATTGTGCCTATTTGTCACTGGATATGAGCAATCGCCCCACTTTGGAATTAAGCATAGAAGGTAAATCTATTGTGGGATTGCTGGACACAGGAGCAGATCGTACTATCATAGCCCTTAAGGACTGGTCTAGGGGATGGCCAGTGCAGGCTTCTGATCAATCCTTAAGAGGACTTGGATATGCCCAAGCCCCTCAAATCAGCTGTAGACATCTATCTTGGAAGGACTCGGAAGGATATGATGGTACCTTTCAGCATTATGTACTTGATTTACCCATTTCTTTATGGGGCCGTGATCTGATGAAAGACATGGGGTTCACTCTAAGTAATGACTATTCCCCAGTGTCTCAACATATCATGCAAAATATGGGGTATAGGCCAGGTCTAGGACTAGGAAGGCACCTACAGGGATGTAAGCATCCTGTGCAAGGTCATCAAAAGCTTAACAGGTTTGGTCTGGGTTTTTCCTAGGGGCCACTGGGGCTCAAATACCTATAACATGGCTCACCGAGGAGCCTGTTTGGGTGCCTCAGTGGCCTCTTCCCTCGGTTAAACTGGCAGCAGCCCATGATCTAGTCAAAGAACAACTTGATTTGGGTCACATCCAACCTTCTACTTCTCCATGGAATACTCCCATATTTGTCATTAAGAAAAAAATCAGGGAAGTGGCGCCTACTGCATGATCTACGAGCAGTTAATGCTCAGATGCAGCTTATGGGGCCCATTCAAAGAGGGCTGCCTCTGCTCTCCTCTGTTCCTCAAGGCTGGCATATAATTGTTATTGACATTAAAGACTGTTTCTTTTCCATTCCTTTGCATCCTAAAGATTCACAACGTTTTGCTTTCACCCTTCCCTCGTGTAATCACGAAGAACCAGATCAAAGGTTTGAGTGGGTGGTGTTGCCACAGGGGATGGCTAACAGTCCCACGATGTGCCAGATGTATGTGGGGAAGGCACTCACACCTCTCAGACGTAAGTATTCCTCCACCAAGATCATTCACTATATGGATGATGTGTTATTGGCCGCAAAATTAGAACAGACAGTTTATGAGGCTTATAAAGAACTCGTGATGCTGTTGGCTCAACATGGACTGCACATCGCACCTGAAAAGGTTCAAACGGGGGATTCTATCAGGTTTTTGGGAGCGACAATTGGGTATGACAAATTAAAACCACAAAAAATTACCATCAGGACTCAAGATCTCCAAACTCTAAATGATTTTCAAAAATTGCTGGGAGATATTAATTGGATAAGAGGATATTTACATATTCCTAATATTGTGCTCCAGCCTTTGTATGCTACTCTTATGGTTGATCCAGATCTTGCTTCCCCTCGTAGCCTCACTACTGAGGCTAGAGCGGCCCTTATAAAAGTAGAACAAGCTATACAGCATGCCACTCTATGCAGGCTCCAGAGTGATAAACCTTTCCAGTTATGTGTGTTTGCCACTATGCGGCAGCCTACTGGAGTACTGTGGCAAGATGGGCCTTTACTATGGATCCACCCACATGTATCTCCTGGAAAATCCTTAGAATATTATCCTTATGCTGTTGCAGCATTGGCACTTAAAGGGATTCAACAAAGCATTCAATTTTTCGGCCAATCACCTTCTTCTCTTATCATACCCTACACTAAAGCTCAACTTAATGTTTTATGTGCTACTCTAGACTACTGGGCTATTCTGTGTTGCTCGTTTCAAGGGGGTATTGATAATCACTACCCTTCTCATCCATTACTCCATTTTGTTAAAGAACATCCCATCATTTTCCCTAAGGTAACTTCATCCAGTCCAATTCTGGGGGCTGTTAACATTTTTACTGATGGTTCCAAGTCTGAAATGGGAGCTTATGTAATTAATGACTCTCCCCCTATCCAGCATCAATTTGCTCCTGGAAATCCACAATGGGTAGAACTACAAATTGTTATTGAAGTTTTTAAACAGTGTTCTTTTCCTTTTAATCTTATTTCGGACTCCAGCTATGTGGTACAAGCACTAAAAGTCCTGGAGACCGTGGGAACTATTAGTGATGCCCACAATGTGTCTGTTTACTTTACTCAGCTTCAACAGCTTATCTCTAACCGCACTGCTTCTTTTTATCCAATGCACATCAGGGCTCACACCTCTCTTCCTGGTCCGTTATCCCAAGGTAATGCCTGTGCGGACTTAGCCACTAGAGGCTAATTGATATGCTTGGCTTCCTCCTTAGAGAGGGCTAAGTTGTTTCACCAAAACTTCCATGTTAATGCATTAATGCTGCGCAGGCGTTTTTCCATTTCAAGAGCGGATGCTCGGCAGATAGTATTGCAATATCCCCATTGTGTCACATTTCTTCATCCCCCTAATTATGGAATAAACCCACGGGGATTAAAGCCATTGATTGTTTGGCAAATGGATGTGACACATATACCTGACTTTGGTAACCTTAAGTATGTGCATGTTTCCGTTGATACGTGCTCTGGAATTATCCATGCTTCTGCTTTATCGGGAGAAAAGGCACGTAATGTCATTACTCACTGTTTAGAGGCATGGGCAGCATGGGGTGCACCTGCATCCCTAAAGACTGATAATGGACCTGCTTATACTGGCAGACAATTTACAGTTTTTTGTTCTACTATGGGAGTGCAACTTACTCATGGTTTGCCTTATAATCCTCAAGGACAAGGCATTGTTGAGCATGCTCATCGCACCTTAAAGGAAACTTTACAAAAACAAAAAGGGGGAATAGGAGCTGAACACACTCCTAAAGAACTCCTGTCCTTAGCTCTCTTTACCATTAATTTTTTGAATTTGGATATTCATGGTCGCTCTGCGGCCGATAGACATGTGTCCCCTCAGCCCTCTGTGATTGGCTATGTTAAGTGGAAGGATGTTCTTACGGGCCAATGGAACGGCCCTGACCCCGTGCTGACATGGGCACGAGAATCTGTATGTGTTTTTCCCCAGGATCGTACGGAACCATTGTGGGTCCCTGAACGCTTGACAAGAAGAGTCTCGACATCAACTGACCAGAAACAAGAGATACCACAACAATCCTGTGATGAGGATCTTCATTCTACTAAGTGCTCTGGCTCTGGTGCTGGTGCCGATGGCACAGGCGACACCAATGCGGTGGTGGGCAGTGGCACGGGCATGGCCAATGCCGATGCAAGTTCATGGTAATTCTAGTGTCCTCCCCATTCTTTTTTCTACCTCATGTGAGATGTCTGCTCCCTGTGCCTCTCCTAGAGGGGACATGGAGAGAATTTTTAATCAATCTCAAGTTAATCTCACAGGAGTTTTTTGTTTCAGCCTTAAAAACGCTAATTGCATTAGCCTTAAGACCAAAAATTTGACTAACTGGGAGGACCCATTGCGGTCCAATCAGGTCTCAGGAAGCATTATCATTATTGAGCAAGGTAGCTTCGGGGAATCAATCAGGCTCAGAGACCCCTGCATACAACAGCTCTGCTCTTAACATAACTACCTTGGCTATTATCTCCGAGGTACTAATCCCAGTGCCTCCTTTTTCTAGTAGTATTTATAATGCCACTCATTTCAAGGCCTCTCCTTACTGTTCCCCTAATCTTGGTTTCCCCCCAATATTTAAGCCTTTCAGGATCATTCTTGGGAGAAACATCAAGTTGCTAAAGGTTTCTCCCTTTCCCCCTCTCTTGATAGGTATGTTTATAACTTTAACAATAGTGCCAGCTCCTCTACAGGAGTAGGTTGGTCCTGGTTTTAATGGCTGATTTCCAATGAAAAGGGGGCTGCAGCCGATATTTCTGCACTGGCTCAGTTGCTAGGAGCCAAAAGTTGGCTGGCTAATATTTCTGGTACTGTTAGGGAAAGTGAACAAGGTAATAGACTTACATCTGTTTCATTCAACTCTCTGTTGTATAATGCCACATTGCCTCCTGCAATGGTCTGTGTCCAATCCCCCTTCTTATTCCTTTTGGCTAAGGCCACCTCATCGGGGATGCTGGATTGTTCTCATACTACCTGTCTCTTATCTGAGTGTTGGAATGGTTCCTGGACTGTAGCAGTGTTTATGAAGATTCCAACTTTTGTCCCAATCCCGGTCACTGCGGATCCTGATAAATTCCCTATTGTTGAGCTACTTAGAGTCCGCAGAGATTTTGGAATCACAGCGGCTATAGTGACAGCCGTGGCGGTATCTGCTGCTGCAGCGGTTACGGCCGGAGTGGCTATGGCCAATCAAGTACAAACTGCTGCCACTATTAATCAAGTTGTCCAACAAACTTCCACCATACTTGAATCCCAAAGTACAATTAATCAACATATTTTGTCAGGGATTTTAGCTGCCAACCAAAGAATAGATTTACTCTAAGCTCAGGTAGAAGAATTGGCTGACTTAGTGCTTTTGGGTTGTGTTGACCAACGTGCACATTTATGCATAACCTCTGTCAGATTTAATGATTCCAGGAATGCTTCCCGCACCATTGGCGAATATTTGGCTGGAAATTGGTCCATGGAAGCGGAAGACATGATCCAGTCTCAACTAACCCAGATAGCTGTCTTGAATAGCACCCGTGTTGATCCCGTGACTTTGGGTCAATTCACCGATTGGATATCTTCTGCCTTTTCCTTTTTTAAAGAGTGGGTGGGGGTAGGCATTTTTGGTGCAATGTGTTGCTTCGGTATGTTTCTCTGTTTGTGGTTTCTCTGTTGCCTCAAGGCCCGCAATGCTCACGATAAGGCTATGATCATCCAAGCTCTTGCAGATTTAGAAAATGGCAATTCACCTCAAGTTTGGCTTGCGCATCTTAAACAGTAAATCTTTGACATGGCCATTGCACCCCAAGTTATTAAAACATTGCACTGGGATCGGCGTGTCTTTCCTCGTTATTCTCTTAGTGTTGGAAAGCCCTTGCACTCTGCCGGTCTTGCTGCCATTGCACGCAGGTGGGTCTCCACACTAATGCTTCTCTATCGCCTTAAAGTCCGTGCCTTTCTTTCAGGGTGCTGTCAACTCGTTTGTCGTTGTGTACAGCCACAGTTCAGCCTTAGCTGTCCCCCTTCGTCCACCTTTGTCACGATACAGGATGCGAGGCAAGGCACTGCACTTGAGTGATCCTTGAAGTGGACCTCAAGGAGAGCATGTCCTATTGCATGCGGGTTTGATGTCCATGCCCCGCCCCACGAAAAAAGGCGTCGGCTGATATGGCTTCAGATCTGGGGAAGGGCCCTCCTTAGGACTGAGCCATACTATGCAGCCACTTCTGCACAGTGGGATAGGACCTTACTCTCGCCTGTATTGTTTTCAGAAAACAGAAGGGGGGAACTGTGGTGAGCCACTTCTGCAGATTATGGTCGCCATTGCAAGATGGCGCTGGCTCCACTGTGGTCTGTAATAAACAACTCCTTGTTTGGGAGAGTTGGTGCATGGTTTCTCAGCACCCTGTGAGAAAGTTCCACGTGGCAGCTTCGCATTGGGGCTTGGGATGCTTTATTAAGGCTGGGAGGGGCATCCGACGGGGAATTAGAAGAAATATCAAGGGCCTGAATAAACTGCTGAAAGAAGATTCCTGAGTTGCGTCTTCCTTGTGGGCAAGGGGTCGCGACAACAGGCCTTGTTTGGTCCATCTTCTCTACAATAAGAAGAGAGAGACTGATTCAGACACATCAATTCATCCTGACCTGGTTGTTTGCTGTGGAAGATGACTATTGCTCTCTCAGGTCCTACATAGCTGCCTACATCTTCTCTAAGGATCATTTCTTCATGGATCGTTGAGTTTCTCAGCCGGTGAAAGATCAGCTACATTACTATATTGTAAGACGAACTCTGTCCCTGCTCTTCTGTAAGTTATATTAAGGGAAGAGTGTATGGTTAGGTTCAATAATAGCATCGATTTTGGTTAGGAATCATTCTGCGGGATGAATAATGGTATTGGCAACCTGCGATATTTACAAGAGTATATAGGTGAAAGCAGAAATTTGGTAAGATTTGAAGCCCAGAAGGGCATTGGGCCCTTGAGTGGGATACTTAGCTTTGAATTATGTCCTGCACAGTAGTCTCAGATAAATCAATATACAATGGCATAGGACCTTGTAACTTGGATGATTGAATGTTGAACAGAACATCCAGTCAAAAAGCAATAGTCGATAGGATTTGGAAGGTATTCGGTAGGCTAAGAAGAAGAGTGAGTATAGGATTTGGACCAAAAGTTCTTACCAATAGGGTTTCGGGTAGAGAGTGAAGGTGAATGTCAGCACATGTGAAGAGTCAGTCGCAATGATGAACTGGGGAAAACATGTATGAAAGCACATATCAATAAAGACATTAGGAAATCAAGTAAAGTATAAAGTGAGTGATAGGATTACGCATTTTCAACAGGCTGGAGCTTGAATTTATAATCTTAAGAGGAAACAAATATGTAGTCACAAATAGAATTGACATTTGAGAACATTAGGCAACATGGACATGGATGATTTTAGTAATCCATGTTCACTTCCCATTTAGGCTTTGATACAATTGTACATGTGACCTTTGCTTTTTGTGTCCAGAATATTTCTGTGATAAAATGTATATGCAGATCTGGTGACATGAGTATTTCTTCCACCATTTCAGGGAGCAATATTTTGAAGATGTATAAATTAGTATGGGGGTACAAATAGGCGTACCCTGTGTCTATGAATATAGAGATAATGCAAGAATACACCATTCTGTGAATAAACAATATAACTGGATCCACTTTAAATAATGGATTGAATAGATATCTGAAAATATATCAGAAATGTTATATTGATATACAATCATTCATTCCAACCAGTTATATATCTAATGGTCATCTTAGGGTTATGGTTTATCATGAAGGGTGTGTGAGATTTGTTTCAAAATGATTATGGAAATCGATTATAATGTATTTGGAAAGAAGTCTCATTAAAAGACCAGTCAAGAAACATAGAGAAATACATGTGTTCTGGAGAAGAAAGTGATTAAAAGTGAAACAAATGCCTATAATTTTGCTAACTAGTGGATGAAATATGTATCCTATGATGTGCAAAAACTGAAAAATAGTAAGGTACCACTGTTGAATAAAAATGAACATCAAAAGATGCATCATGTTTCATAGGAATCTACTTGCATTGATGTTAAACTGGGTCAGTAACTGTAGAAATATTAGGATTTGTATGTACCTTTCACTTAAGTTAGTTTTCAGTACTAGGAAACAAATATATATTTCAGGTGAATGAATATTTCTGAGAATAATGTTGTGAAAAGTTGATTATTAATCCACATACATGAACATGAATGAATTTAGGGAGTGTATATAAGACACATACATTTCATATTAGGAAAATTCTGGAGAGTGTGTGTGTGTGTATATATATATATATACACACACAAACACACACACACACACACACACACACACAAACAACCACAGACAATAAACATACCAATTCATTTGCCAAACAAAATTCACCATGAAATATATATCATCCACAGATCGAAAAACATTCATTTCACTGAACATGGATTTATGTATAATGTTGTTCTACTAGGAAGCTCACCTATAGCTTGAAATTTCAGTTCCAACAGCTTTTAGGAGGAGTAATCTCTTCTCACAATTTGTAACTGCCAAGTCAGGCACCTCACAAAAATTTACTTGTGATATCACGTAGGATTCTATATGTGCATATAAAAATACATGTGCTGAATAGGCTACAGAGAAAGGGAGACAGGAATAAACATATTTTTTAACTTTAAAAACACATGGAGAACTATTTCAATTAAAAATTGACTAGATTAATAACACCTACCATTTATCTTGCAAAAGGCAAGTCCAATATACACCATGTCTCCTCTGAACTGCTTGTATTTCAATTTTGTTTCGGTTATTTTTCTCCATCATATTAGTATTAGTTGTTAGAGTCTCATAGAGTATGGGTTATTGTGAGGGATATAGTATTTTGAATGGAAAATTGAAAAATGAATCCAATGAGTATGCATATATATGGTATACAATAATCTTCCCACTCTCATCCAGAACAATGCCTTGACATTACCTTCGCCCCAAGTAAGACACAATTAGAGGAGTAGAGTTAAAATATCTGTGAATACATATCTGGGATAGAAAATGCTCAGGAGTTCACAAACATGGATGTGGTAGAGGAGTTTCCAAAAGTAAAGGACAGGGTTGATCTCCCAACCTGATCTTTCAATAAAATTGGGAGTCATCTTGCCACACAGCCATGAGAAGATAATTTTTTCTTTACTATAAATTAGTGCAAATTCCAAACCTACTTGGAATTCCTGCCCATGCCTTGAACTCACCCATATCTGGCTTTCTGACCAGATTTCAGCGCTCTCTGAAACTTTAGTGACACCTCATAAATATTGGCCTTCCCTGGCCAAAGACCCTCTCTAGGCTCTAATGTTCCTCATAATTTTTGATGCTGGGGCCAGCAAATAAAAAATGTAACCTATAATTAGTGTGATGCTTGTCAAAGTTCTGTTTTCTGTAACTCCCCTTTTGTGTAACTTTCTGGGGTATAAAGCTGGGCTGTAGGAAATGTGGGGATGCTGTCTTGTTTCCGCTGTTTGAGAGGGAGAGGCAGCCCACCCAGATGAAATAATAAGCTTGCTTTAATTTGATTTTAATTGGAGTCAGTGGTCTTTTCTTGCATCCTGGTCTAATATTTTAGAGTTCCCCAGTGAGATGACCCGACCAGATCACAAGACCAGACTCCTGGAAATTCTGAAGCTGGCCTTTCCTCCAAGGCTCCGGGCTGGAGAGCCAAGTTCAAAGGCCTTGGAGTGAGCCTTCAGTCCGGGGAGCACTGCAGTGAACCATCGCACTATAACTATTAGCAAGCACCTGGTGGAGGAGGCCTCCATAGGTAAGTGGTATCTTTATAACATCTGATATCCGGTAAAGGGACATCTCTTCTGATGACAGAGAGGTGGCATGGGGAGGCTCACATATACTCCTGTCCGGGACAGTAACAAGAATCATTCTGTCCTCTGTTCTGTTCTGTAGGGAATTCCTCTGAAAGGGTAGAGAGGTGCCAACGGGCATGCAGGAGCTCCTTCCCCGGAGCTTTAGCAAGACGTTGTATTGCTCCTCTGTTTTTCTGTTTCTTCACCGGTTTTCTGTTTCTTTGTGTTTTTTTCTGTGTTCTGTATGTTTTTGGTTTGTTAGTTTTTGTGCGTTTTGTTGTGTGATTTATTTGGTAAAAACATAATGATATTGGACGTGAAAATGGGTAATAAAGCAAGTAAGCCTGACACCCCTTTGGACTGTGTTTTAAGGAACTGTGATGAACTTTCCCCCCCTTTGTCAAGCAGGATGAGAGAAGCCCCTAGCTCGTTGCCTGGAGCACACCCACTGCAGAGGGCAATGCCTGCTGGTGACCTAAGAACTGAGTATCTCTTAGGTGAAAAAGTGAAACTCCTTTAAAACCGCTTGTCCCTCCAGATCAAGAGAGTCACAACCTTTCTGCAGAATCCCCTGTGTTTCTCCTTTGTTAGCAAAGCAGTAAACCTCCCTTTTTCTTTTTCTCAAACGCTGTCCTCATTATTAAATTGGTATTAATTGGCTTCAACATCAGGAACCAAAATTTAAGTTACAAATTTTGATACCCTCCCCCGGACCCTGGGACTTTTTGAGAGCTGACTACTGAAATATTAGGAGACGCAGCGTGCTCGGGGTGGAACTGAACCAGAGGAGCTAATCCTGTAAGTAAAAGGAGGGACTGAAGGACTCCCAGCAGCTGCCAAAGCCCTGTTGCTTCAGAGAATTCCCTCCTTCCGTCCCTGCACTGTAAGAATTATGCCACCTCTGTCTTATTAAAAAAGAGAATAAGAAAAAGGGGACACTAAATGCAGTAAAGTCACCATGGAGACCCTTGATTTCACATTTCAGGTTGCTCCTCTTTGAAAACATCTGTTCCCCTTGTGGGGACATCTATCGTGCTACAGGTGTAGGAGATTTTTCTCTTATCTGTTATGTTTTAAAGGCTTCTGTCTGTCAGCCATAGTCTGGAGCTCCTTTCTGTCTGTCTTGTGTCTTTGTTTCTGGCCCTTAAAGACATGTGCAATAATGTGTTCATATTATAAATTGTTTCTTGGGAATGATCTTAGCTCAATGTGTGTCTAAATGATGACGTTTTATTGTAACAATCTGGTATCTGAATGGGTTTTTGAAGCATTGTACAATCTTGCAGTTAAAAGTCTGGTTCATATAATTGTTTAGTTTATGATTTTAGATAATTCATGCAAGAGAACTTAAATACTTAGCATGGAAAACTAAAGAACTCTATTTCCAAGTTGGCAAGTAACTTCCCAAACATTCAGTCTTATTTTTCACCAGTTTTGAATTGGGTAGACTGGGAAAATATCACAGTGTGTACCAGTGCATTAATTTGGAAAAGGATAGTAAATCATAGTATGGTATCTGTTGACAGAACAAGATGTAAAGATATAAAATTTTGTGAATTGTAACTTAAAATTGTACCATAATTTTCAACATACAAACCTGAAAATTATGGTTAAAATGCCTTAGGCCTGAGGTGTCTGCTCAGAATAGCAGTTTTTCCCTGCTCCTTCCAGACCTCAGCCAGGCCTTATGTTGAAATGCAAATGAAAGAAGCCTACTAGCTCAGTAGGAGACTGATCTGAGGCCTAAGGGGGGGGGGAGAAAAAATTACATTGTATGGTATTTACTAATAACTGCCCAGTCACTTTTTCTAGGACTCTTATTTTTTTCCTTAGATTCTGTATTGTTTTTAACTCATGATTTTGATCCTACAGACCTAGGTTAATGTTTTTCTGATCAGTTCTATCTTTGACCAACAGTGGAGTTTTTGAAACATTGCAATGGAGATTTCACCTGCGAAAAGCTACAAGGCCTTTACTATAATTATGTGTGCACACTCTTGTTATGTGTTGTATGTGTATATATACATATGTCCGTATATCATGTATATTATATACAAATTAACATACATAAGGAGCGCTCATAAAAAAAGGAGCACTCACAAAAACAAATTTTAAAAAGCGGATCCAAAGATCTTTAATTTACGTGATTTAAATGGTTCACTTTAAATTGGATAAACAGATAAAAATAAATGTCTTTAAATTTAAGCTTACATGTTTTTCTAGGTGTTCAAAAATCTAATAAAATATTAATGTCGACAAAAGGTCTAATATGCCTTGGTTCTATGACTTTTCCCTCAACAAAAAAATGGTCTACACTGTTCAATACTTTTGTCTAATATTTTGATAAATAAATAAGTTAAATTTGATATTTGATTACTCATTCATGAGTATTCTTGTTAGATATGTTATTGATTTACTAAGGTCTGAATAAGTTTGTTCTAAAGTCTGTATAAGAATGTAAAAATCAGTCATGTGTAAAAGACACAAAAATTTCTTAAAACATACGTTTACCAATAACATTGTGTTTATTAAGTTTTATTTTTCTAGAGCAAGCAACCATAAATATTAAACAACTTATTAAATACGATCTGTTATTTTAGAGCACTGTACTGCCATTTCTTTAAAAGCTAAACTTGGTTAATGTAGAAACATCAATGCAATTGTGATGCTATTAATGTGCTCATATCTTCCAGGAATACAAATCTCTAAGGTAGAAACTTTAAAAGAGCATTATGTGAAGCTGGTGTTCTGAAGTTGTATGGTAAAAAAAAAATATATATTGGGCATTTATTTACCTTTTATCAATAAGATATGTAAACTTTTATGTTACTTTTTACATTGGGGAACAATTTGAATGTATTTTTATGTTAATGAGAGCCTTAGCTATGAAAAGGATAAAACTTTCAGCGTTTATTTTATTCATGTTTTAAATGTTATATTATATGGTGTTAACTAATGTTCATGTGACCTCAAACAATTAATGTTAACTTTTTAAACTGATATTTAAAAACAAAGATCATCTTTAGAACTAAAACACTTAAGATTTATAAAGAGCCCTGCCTTACTTGAGATAAGGCTCTGTGTCCCAACTTACTACATGTGAGAATGACTACGAAAGCAGTGGGTCAGATGTTATTTCATTTAAAGTTACATTCAAAAGTTCTTTTTTTTTTCATATCAAGATTATTAGGATCTCAAACAAGAAATATAATAAATAACTCAGCCTAAAAATTCAGGGTAGCTATTACACGAACTAAGTATATTTACTCTTGTTAATTTTATTTTGTAATTTCCTTATAAGTGATCTAAAGATTCCCTGTTAGTGTTTTACAGAAGTGTTGCTTTAAGAACACAACATGGGTTAATTAAAGATAACAAGTCATCACCAAAAGACAGGCAGAAAAATACAGATCCCAATTAATAAAAAGATAAATAATTTTAAATTACAGACATTAAAGCCCAGTACTCTTAATATAAGGCTGCTAAAATTTATTTGCTGGATGTTTAAAATTAGGATTTAAAATTAAAGTTAAATGAAAAGGGCCAAGAAAACCAATATTTGATTCTTGCCCTCTGAGTCAGTCTGTATCCAGGGAACAGGGGACTTCCCTAAAGAGCTTTGCAACTCTGAGCCACTGGAGAACAGAAAGCCAATCAGTGCATTTTCTATGAAGAAGACAGTCATCAGAGAAGGGAGACATCCCTGATGATTCCGAGGGAAGCCACAGGGTCAAGCAAGACCTGGACACACCTAGCGAAAATGGCACTAGCAGAACTGAGAAGCTTCTCTCAAGTTTCCCCAGGAATGACTCCCGTAAAAGCTCAGCTGACTGTTCATAATAGATAGAAACAAAAGTCAGTTTGACTGCTTCATCTTAAACCTTTAGGAAAGACAGTTAAACGCAAAATACAGCCATTCCTGGGCATTTTAAATAATAACAGTAATAATAATATTTTAAGGTATACACTTTATGTTAGCCTCCCAAAATAAATAAGACTGGAGGCTACAAAGAAGGGTTCTCAGAGAGGAATGCCTGATAACTATAAAAAGAGACTATCAAGAGGAGCTGCCAGAGGCAGAAGTTTTTAGTTTAAGGCCTACAGATATTCCTAACCTACACAGGTAATATTGGAGTTTGCTAGTACAATTATCCAGCCTTGAGTAACAGAATTAAGGGTTTCTCTATTAGACACAGAGGTCATACTAGTAAAAGAATTTTGCAGGATCAGATGGTATTAAATTATAACACTGTATTTTATAGGGAGGGACAACTGTAACCCTAAATGTTAAATATTAAGTTGACAGTCCTGATAACTGGGGATATTTAAGACTGGTGAGGGAACTTCTATACAGTGACATGTTCCAGCTGCTGCAACATTTATTCAGTACTCATGTATTTTGTTTCTCTCATAGAAGAACCCATCCCCAGATGACTTTACTACCTGTACTTCCCCAACCAGACTTCAAACCGAACTGACTTCGAAAAGGCAACTCATGTCTCTCAGACCGTACCCCCTCACGTCACCCTCTCTCAGCTCAGAAGAAGTCAAAATGAGTGACGCCTCGCTTCTTACTACAATGGAGCCAAAAATAAATAGACTATCAATATAAGTAATTAATTAAGTCAGTAAAATCAGGGAGACCGGTTTGGGGTGAGTTCAAAAAATGCGGAGACTGTTACCTGAGGAATTAAATTTCCCTCAGTGCTCGTCCCCTACCCTATCAAAGATTTGAAAGGGACACATTAGAAAATGGGGGAATGATAGACCCAACCTGATATTTTATTTAAATTGGAGCTATCTTGACACAAAGCCATGAAAAGATAATTTTGGCTTAACTATAAATTACAGCAAATTCTGAACCTGCTTTGAATGCCTGCCCATGCCTTGAACTCACCCATGCATGGCTCTCTGACCAGATAACAGCCCTCTCTGAAACTTTATTTACACCTCATAAATATTGGCCTTCCCTGGCCAGACGACACTCTCTGAGGCTCTAATGGTTCTCATAAATTCTGATGTTGGGGCCGGCAAAAAAAAAAATGTAAACTATCATTAGTGTGATGCTTGTCAGAGTTCTGTTATCTGTAACCACCCTTTTCTGTAACATTCTGCGCTATAAAGCCATTCTGTAGGAAAGGTGGGGTTGCTCTCTTGTTCCCGCGGTTTTGGGAGGGAGACACAGCCCGGGTGGTGGAAATAATAAGTTTGATTTAATTTGATTTTAATTGGAGTCAGTGGTCTTTTCTTGCGTCCTGGTCTAAAAGGTAAACACTCCACCAACATGGAGCTCTGCCTGCCTAAAGACTACTTGAGAAACTGCCTCTGAGGATGGGCACTTGACATATATGTTGTTGTCAGGAGCTTTAGCTTCCATTCTAAGGAGACCATTAAAGCTGAGTCTGCATCTATGTGACCTGGAGGACATTGTTTCTTATTTTCCAAATAACATGAGGCAGCAGTGCTGACTTCTCTCTTTGTAGGTAAACTGTGGCCACTGAAAGCTAAGTGTCTCCGCATGTGGACTGTGAAGCCATTTGGTCATCCTCCACTTTTCATGGTGTTTCCAGCTGCTGCACTGGGAGTTTGGTATTTGCTTCACGAAATACAAGGAGTTCAACTGGGACACAGTGCTGTAGGGAGTCCTGTCACGTGTGGTGGGTCAGGGTCTGCAGGAGAATGCACCAACCAGGCTTCTATTCCACATAGCTTGTCCCCTTAACCATAGCAATCTGATTCTGAACATTGCCCTGAAACATCTCCATATAACAAGATGCCTTTTATGGAGAGGATTCAGACATATACGTGATTCCTGTCTGCACCATGTCAGCCACAAGCCATTTGGAAGTCAATGACAGATCCACATGGCTTGACAAGAGATGCTTTATCACACACCTGCACATCACAGCTCTGGGCCCACTACTCAGCAGCCTCCAACATACTGGTATCTGTGTTATACACCGTTTTCATGAAACCCAGTCAATCAAGGCACTGTCTGGTACCCTCATGATCAGCAACAAGACATCCAAAGATTCTCCAGGGCCACCTGGTCATGGGAATTTCAAAAATTTCATGGTATTTATCTAGCCATTTTTCAAGGATGAATTTGGGGAAACTGTGGGTTTAAATTCATTCAGGAACCATTAAATTTTGAAGAAGCACATTTCAAGGAAAGCTCTGGTGAACTCTCAGAGGCAAGGCTTCCCAAAGAGTGGCCCAAAGGACACATGAAGCCAGGCCCATTGAGGTCTCCAATGTAAGGTCCATGTATGTTTTGACTCTCAACTATGGCGGCCAATCTTTCAGAATAAAGTCATGTGATATCCAGGCTGAGTTTGACAGTACTCTTTGGAAAGCCACCCTTTTCTATATCTCAGTTTTCAAGGGTGAATCTCATGCATGGCCACCTAAAATCCCAACACAATTCATGGCAATACTTCTCTGAGGTCAGTTCCATTACTCAGTCTCTATGGGAAATCACACCATAGTTCAAGCTCAGGTGGACCCAGGCATCTTTACCAACCACCACACAGCTGACCACAATTAAAACCAAAACACTCCCACATGGCCCTCATCTTCTTCCACATATACACTCATCATAACCTCTGGCTGGAGGTTTCCATGAGAAGCGCAGCCCAAGACACTGTCCAAAATAAGCACACTTGTGCCTCATTTGCCTAAAGTCAGCTTGGCCTGGACACCCTTCCTGTGAACAAAGAGTGATCAATTAGTCCTGCTCTATAACTGCTCCGCTTCTCCAATTTGAGGCCTACTGACTGTCTGGTATAGATTCTTCATGAGAATTTGTGTCATGAGAAAACTCAAGCACCTATCGGCTAGCCTCTAGAGGGCTTTGAAGAACTCATTTGACCCAAAGAATTCCTATTTTCACTTGATGGAGGTCAGGAAGGTTACAAAAGATGGCGAGACACTTCATCCACAAAGACTGCTCTTTTGGCCATTTTGGTTATGAATGCACACTTGGAAACTTTCTTTAGATGCATCAGATGCTGACAATCTAAGCCACTGCCTCACAAAGGGCCAAGAGGCTGATTCAGCCACATCCCTTTCCAAAGCAATTAAGCAAAGAGCCACAGGTGATGCCCATTCATTTCCGTTTGTAAACTGTTCTCTTCAGGCTTCACAAAGGGGTGGCCTGAGGCAAAGACCTTCCTGACATTCAGGACAACAGAACAATAGGTAAGCAAAAAGCCCAACGCAGTGTTTCTCCACTGAGACTTTACTGGTCACACAGAATTCTGAGTTTTTGAGATGCTCACATTCCCTTCAGCTATTAAGTGCATGCCCATGTCAGAGAGCTTGGAGGTGGTGCATATCTTGGAAACAAAACCATGAGGCTATTCTGGAGAGTGGCCCGTATTCAAAAAGAAGAGAGAAACTTAGGAAGGTAGTAGGTGTTGCCCATCCATAAGGCAAGCCACTCTCCATTCTTAAATTGGGCAGGATGAATGCTGGGAAGCTTTCTACCAGACAGGACACAACCATTGATGCATTCTCTTTTCAAATGTCTATAACCATGTATACAGTGGGATACACAGACATAGAAACACTCATGTTGTCAAACAAATTTCTAGAAACATTCCACTCCAAACAAACAAACCGACTTATTCTCAGAACATGAGACTAAACAACAAACTCATAGGGACACCCACAACAGCACCTCCTTCCCCCAAGTATGTCTGTGACTATCCTCAGTGTCCTCTGACTGGTGGGCCATACTATGTTCCCCGAAGTGGCCTGTTCTGTCTCAGATCTGGTCTTCTTTGCCAACTCTTTGAAGTTGTCAGGAGCCATGGTTGAGCCACTACCTGCTTTCTCAGAAAAGGCTTCTATTCAGACCTCTCCTGGCATTTGGCCATCATCACTTAACTAGGTACCAAGAAAGACTGACTCTGTCCTTGATAAATCCAAACAATTGAGACCACTGGGACTGGGACTGGGTCTTCTCTGGGTGCCTGGCAGTCAATCACCAAGGAAGTGTGGTAGGTTACTTCCTTCAGGAAATGAATGAGGTCACTGCCTTGGCAACCACTTTGTACTAACAGTTGCTTCCAAGGGTCCCATGAGATGGAGTCTGCCCCTACTTCCTGTGATACTTACACAAGTTAGAATGGTATATCAACCACAGGCACCCAGGAACAGCTCTCCACACAGGCCTGGGCCTGGTTTGGTCCATTTAATCTACATTAAGAAGAGAGAGGCTGATTCAGTCACATTCCTTCATCCTGACCAGGTTGTTTGACATGGAAGTTGACTTTTGCTCTCTCACATGCTTCATAGGTGCCTACATCTTCTTCAGGGATGATTTCTGCATGGAACTTTGAGGTTCTCAGCAGGTGGAAGATCGCCTACATTCCTGTATTGTAAGATCAACAATTTCCCTGTTCTTTTGTAAAGTTAGATTGAGGGAAGAGTGTATGGTTAAGGTTAATAACAGGTTCGATTTCGATTAGGAATCATTTTGCAGAATAAATAATGGTATTGGAAACCTGTGATATTTACATGAATATGCGGTGAAATATAAGTATGAAAACAGAAATCTAGGTAAGATTTGAAGTCCATAAGGGCGTTGGGTGGCATGGACCCCATCCTTTGAAGCAAGAATGATCAAATAGCCCTGCTGCTAATACTGCTCTTCTTCTCCAATTTGAGGCCTACTGACTGTCAGGTATATATTCTTACTGTGATTTGGAGTCATGAGAAAACCCAAGCACCTATGGGCTAGCCTCTTCAGGTCTTTGAAGAACTCATTTGACTCAAAGGATTGCTATTCTCACTTGAAGGTAGTCAGGAACTGAAAAGGTCATCGAACGTTGGAGGAAAAGACCAACAAGAAACTGTCTCATGCCAAAAGAAATGGTTTATTGGGGGTCCAGCATCTGGGGCTCAGAGCTCACTCCAGAGGAGGAAAGAAAAAAGATCCCCGAGAACAACTTGAGCAGAGTTTATATACATTCTTTAGAGAGGGCAGGGACTTTACATACATCATAGCCTCCTTTAGGAAATCATCATACGCCGCAGGAAAATCAAATAGCAACTCTAAAACAAGATTAGCACATCCATTGGCGGAAACAGGTCGGGCAGGGGGTGATTTTTTAGCCCTGAGAAGGGGTATACATTTAAACTGGTTGGTTGAAGCCCTGAGATGTAATCGTGCTGAGCTGCAGGGTTTCTGGGAAGGGGTTGTTTAGCTACTAGGTGGTCAGGGAAGATTTAAACACACATCTAATGGGCAGTTCTGGGAATTGTCTTAACTGCCACAGGAATTTCAGGTTCTGAGTGCAGCTTGGAAACTTTACAAAACCTGGTTCTTTACGTTTCAATTTAAATTTCTTTTATTCTTTCATTTTCCACTCCTTTTTCTGACTACTTTTAATCTTAAAAGTAATGAATCATAATTATTGCGGGTTCTCAGATTCTATTTCTGCCAGTGGATAGTATTTTTATCTGATTACCATGAGTTTTTTCCTGCCCAATCTGAACCTGGAGAAAGGAAACTATGCAGTTTAGCAAACAAGGTCCCACATTTAGTAACACCATAAGGATGATCAGGGGTCCAGCTAAGTCTGATAAAAGTTTAGTTAACCAAGAGGACTGGGTAAACCATGACTCAAAACACCCTTGTTGAATCTCCCTTTCTCTCTGGTGCTCTTCAAGGCATTTTCTCAGTTTACTCATGGATTCTTTAAAACTCCACTATGGTCAGCATAAAAACAGCATTCTTCTCTCAGTGAAGCACAGATGCCCTCCTCCCTCATGAAGAGGAGGTCTAATCCTTGCCTTTTCTGTAAAACAACCTCAGAGAGAGAGGTTAAGGATTCCTGCAAAACTGTGATGGAGGTCTCTAACGTTTTCAAGTCTTGATCTATTGCTGTTTCTAATCGGGCCATTTGTTGTGACCCACGGATCATAGCAGCTGTTCCCGTACCCACTCCTGCAGTAACTCCTATCCCCAGTAGGATGGCTAGAGTAAGAGACACTGGCTCCCGGTGAAATCAGGTTGTTAGTCCCCCTAGTAGACCTTCAAATTATTCTGCATCATCATAGAGCACCCTGGGGAGTATCTGCACCATTACACAATAATTTACAGAGCTATCTAATACCTGGGCTGAAATGCAAGGAGTTCTGATTGTGTGGAGTTCAGTACCATAATGGTTCCTTTTATTAGTTCCCAGGGGGAGGAGTCAGCTGTATTCTGGACTGGGAAAGTAGGCAAAGACCGAAACCAGGAAGTATGAGATGGTAGAGGGGTTCTGGTAGATCTAGGCATGGGAGGTTTAGGAGGTTTAATTCCTGGCTTGAGGGGATTGGGCCCTATTGCTGTGGGCTTTTCTTCCTTTTTAAGCTGGATGGTGAACCAGAGAGCAAAGTCATAACCAGGGCCATAAATATAAAATCGCATTCCCCTAGTATTTCCCATAGGCCATGTTGTTCTGAGGTATCCCCTTCCTTTGGAAGTGAAAGTTATTTGAGGGGGTAACATAGACTATTCTTTCCACAGCGAGTTTTTGACACCACTTGGCTAGCGGCACATTTCTTGGGATCAATCCAGGTGTCATTTGGTCCTACCTGAATCATACTGTCTGGAGAGTTTGGGTTCCACCATGCACTCCCGTTTGTTTACATCCCCAAGGTCTACAATAAAAGTCAATGGGTCCTCCACAGGTTTGGGCCTGTTTGCAACTTCGGAAATCAGCTGGGCACACATAAAAATCAAGACTGGCTAGTTTACACCTCAGTTGGGGAGATGACATCCATAATTCATGGGGTAAGGTGGTCTATGTTGCCCTGGTTTGGGTTTGAGTGGGATATGTGTGGGGTCCTGTATGTCAGGGAGATCCCAGTCAGAGAGGCCTATAACAAGCTGACAAATGTCTCGGTGGAGAGATGGCCACCTAGTCCATAAGGCGGCTGTATGTGAAATAGACCACACTACTTGCCCAGTAGGATTTATAACTTGCCATTGTTGCTGAACAGGCTGATGGGGATTAGGAATGCTGGTGGCCAGGGGAAGAATCCATAGCCCTATCCACACGACAGACACGCAACTTGAGAGGGTTACCAGTCAGTTTCAGTTTCCAGCCGGAATCTGTACAGGGCACAGGCTTGAGATGTGAGGCATGTATCCAGGAAGTGATCCCATCCAATTTCACCACTGTAGGTGTTATAAGAAACACCTGGTATGGTCCTTTCCAGCGGGGTTCCAGGGATGACACCTGATGCCTTCTTACGTAGACTAAGTCTCCCACTTGATAACAATGTGGGGTTTCTTTGTCTCCAGGCTGATAAGCAGTGGCCAACTATTTCCACAGGTATCGCTGGGTGCTGGGTTTGTTCAAGGGCTTTAAGTCTGTCAAGCAAGGGTGTGTGAAAGGAATCATTAAGTCTCGAGTTGGGGTTAGGTCCCTTACTGGAGGACGGGCACCATAGAGAATTTTATAATTGGTGAGGTTACACAAAGAGGCATAGAGGTTATTTCTTGCAGGAAACAGTGCATAAGATAGGAGCATAGTCCAATATTTTATGCCGGTCTCCAGGCTTAATTTCGTTAAGGTCTCTTTGATGGTTCTATTCATCCTTTCTACCTGTCCTGAGCTCTGGGGTCTATAAGCACAATGTAACTCCCAATTAATCCCCAGGGTCCTGGCGAATCCCTGACTTACTTGGGCTACAAATGCCGGTCCATTGTCGGACCCTATTACCTTAGGCAAGCCGGACCTTGGAAAAATGTCTTCTAGGATCTTTTTGACCACCATCTGAGCCGTTTTTTTCTTCATGGGGAAGGCTTCGACCCATCCTGAAAAAGTACCTACAAAGACTAGGAGATATTTATGTCCATAACTTGCTGGCTTAATTTGAGTAAAGTCCACTTCCCAGAATTGTCCTGGTCTGGTTCCTCGTAAGTGCTTCCTGCAGGAAGCTTGGATGGGTAAGTATTAACTAATTGATAGACTTGACAAGCTCTAGTCACCTGCTCAGCTATTTCTTTCCTCTTTGAGTCAGTCAATAATAAGTCCTTTCTTCGGTCCTTTAAGAGTGCCTACAACTTCTTTGAGTCTAAGTGGGTGAGCTAGTGTAAGTCTTTGACATAAAGGTGGGCTTTTTGAAATTGTAAACTTGGCTCTGTAGGGTCCCAGAGTTCTCTATCTGTCTCCTCAGATGATAAGTTGCCTGAAGGTTCCGGAGCTGCCAAGTCTCCTGATTTTTGTTCCCCCCCATGTGGAAAAAGTTAACAGAGTCACTTCGTTTAGGGCTGGCAATTAAGCTTCCTCATCTGCCCTTCTGTTTCCAACCACCACGGGGTCGTTTCCCTTCTGGGGCCCTGGACAGTGCCCTAAAGCTAGTTCTTTAGGGCCCTGCACTGCTGAGAGAAGGTGGAGGATCTCATCTTCATTCTTTATTTCTTTCCTGGAAGAGGTTACTATTCTCTTTGCTGGTAAATAGCCCTGTGCACATGAGCAGTGGCAAATGCATAGCGGCTGTCAGTGTATATGGTTGCCCTTTTGCTTGTTGCTAGTTCCAATGCTTTCGTAAGAGCAATCAGTTCTGCTTTTTGGACTGATGTCCCTTCTGGGAGACCAGAGGACCAGATGACATTAGTTTTGCTAAGTACTGCTCGTGCAGCCCGCCGCTTACCGTCTTGGAGAAAGCTGCTGCCGTCCGTAAACCATACGACTTCAGGGCGAGGCAGTGGCTGATCCTTCAAGTCTTGTCGTATACTGGTTTTATCTGCCAGTATATTTTGACACTCATGAGCGACGGGTCCTGATGATACTTCTGGCAGCAGTGTAGCCGGGTTGAGTGGAGCAGGGGGTCCCAGCATTATACTGTCTTTGTCAAGCAAGAGGCTCTGGTAGTGCTTAATTCTGGAGTTTGATAGCCACCTCTCTGGAGGCTGGCAAATGATGCTCTCCAGGGCATGGGGGACTATAATGGTGAGCTTCTGTCCCAACGTTCGTTCATGAGCATCTTTTATTAGAAGGGCTGCCACTGCTATAGCTCTTAAGCAAAGGGGCCACACGCTAGCCACTGGGTCCAGTTTTTTTTATAAGAATGCTACTAGCCATTTCCAAGGTCCCAATGTCTGAGTGAGCATTCCCCATGCTATTCCTTTCTTTTCTTCTATGTAGAGATTGAAGGGTTTATCTACATCTGGTAGTGCTAAGGCTGAAGCAGAGAGCAGCACCTTTTTTTTGACATTATCAATAGCTTGTTTGTACTCAGGGGTACATTGGAAGTGGGCATCCCCTTTTATCAGAGTGTATAAAGGTGCAGCCAGAGATGCAAACACAGGAATCCATAACCTGCAAAAGCTGGCAGTCCCAAAAAAACGCTCTGAGTTGTCTCTTATTAGAAGGGGGAGGTATCTGCACAACGGTTTGTTTTCTGGGCTCAGTGAGCCATCGTTTGCCACCCCTAAGAGAATAACCCAGGAAGATTACTTCTTGCTGACAAAAGTGGGCCTTTTGGCAGAAGACCTATATCCAAGCCAAGCAAGCTCGAATAATAGTGCTTGGGTCCCAGACTCAGAGTTCTCCTTGGTGTCGGCTGCCAGTAGCAGATCATCCACATATTCGAGTGGGGTGACTTCAGGGTGGGCAGTTCTGAAGTCGTTGAAGTCCCTGTGGAGGGCTTCATCAAAGAGAGTGAGGGAGATTTTGAACTCCTGTGGGAATCTAGTCCTGGTTAATTGGCCAGATGTTCCAGTTTTTGGGTTTATCCACTTGAAAGCAAACAGCAACTGACTGTCCTTATGTAGGGGCAAGCAGAAGTAAGCATCTTTTAAGTCCAGCACAGTGTACCATTCCCGCTCCGGATTCAGAGTGCTAAGCAAATTATATGTGTTGGGTACTGTGGGGTGAATGTCCTGCACTCTGTTGTTGATCTCTCTTAGGTCTTTAACAGGATGGTAGTCCCCAGTTCCTAGCTTTCTAACTGGTAGCAGCGGGGTATTCCATGCTGATTGACAGAGCCTTAAGACCCCAAGAGTCAGGTATTTCTGAATATGGGGCCTTATCCCATCCTTAGTTTCTTTGCTTAGGGGATATTGTTTAACACTGATTGGAGAGGCAGAGGCTTTTAATTATACTGCTATCGGAGGTTGTTTAAGGGCTAGACCTAACCCAGCAGTTTCTGCCCATACATTAGGATAATCTTTTATCCATTTCTGTGCGAGTTTGCTTTGTTGATCAGTTCTAGGGGACACGAAGAGTGATGTTCACCTTCTACGGACATAGTCAAAGCCGTGACTATGGGAGCTTTTACTGAAGGCTTTAGAAACTCCACTTGGGGACCATCAGGGATAAAGGTTATTCTAGACCAGAGTTTGGTAAGCAGATCCCTGCTCATCAATGGGGCTGGACATTCTGGGATTAATAGAAAAGAGTGTGGACTTTTCCATTTACTAGGTTCATAATCCTCTTTTTTGTCAAAGCCTGATATCTACTGCCATTAGCCCCTTGAACTAGGGACCATTTATTTATTTATAGGGGGCCCAGTGGGTTCTTAAGGGCTGAGTATCCTGCTCCTGTATCCATTTCAAAGTTCACTGGAATCCCCTCCACTTCAAATGTTACCCTGAGATCGGGGAGGGGATCCAAGCCCCGACTTTCTTAGTCCTCTTCTAGAGTCAGCATGGCGGGCTCGTGTGGCTGCTCCTTTTTGGGCCACTCTTTGGCTCAGTGTCCTTTTTCTTTTCAGTAGGCACATTGATCTGATGCCAGGGGCAGCCTTTGGCGTGGGCCCAGGTTTCCCTTTCTGTCTCCCTGCATTTAACCTTCTGGAGTGTTTTTTGCTGTGAACAAAACCTTAGCCAATGCTTTAGTCTGCTTTTTGCTCCTTTCATCCTTCTTTTGTTCCCTTTCCTTCTCTCTCCTGTGTTCCTTCTCCTCCTCAATTTCTCTCTTATAATATACTGTCTCAGGTTCTCTGACTAAATCTCTTAACATCATATCTTGTAATCCATCTAGACATTGTAACTTTCTCTTAATATCTAGGGCAGCCTGCTCGATAAAGGCCATTGCAACAGATGCCTTTTGGTCCTCTGCCTGAGGATCAAAAGAAGTATATTTCCTTTATGCTTCCATAATTCTCTCCTGAGACATACAGGGAGACTCATTAGGCCCTTGGATAATCTCTCTTACATTGGCCAAATTAGTTGGCCCTCTGGCGGTCGCTTGGTGACCCGCTATACCCGCTATTAGAGCCCGGCGATAAGTGGACAGATGCTACCTACCTTCAAAGTTATTGGGTTCCCAGTTGGGACGCTTCATTGGCCCGTAGGGACGGAGAGGGAGCATCACAGGGGATTCTGAGTTTTCTATTATCCATCACCGCTGGGTTCCTTTAGGTGGCCCAGCTTCCTCCAGGGGAGGAGGGGCTGCTTCTGCTGCAGGGAAGTCCCCTGGAGGGCTTGAGTCTGGCCCAATTGCCTCTAGCAGCTGAGAGGCTGAGTCAGCGGCAGGAGAATCATCTGGAACATGTTGGGGGTTGGGAGCGAGGGTAGAGAATGAGGAGGGGGAAGAGTATCCAGTCTTGTGACTCAGGGAGAATGGTGGGGAGAGCGGGAGTTGTGGAAGGTTTGAATGATATAATCATGAGGGAAGGGGTATATGTCTGTTGATCTGGGTGGCCACGTGGCCCCAGCTAAAAGACAATATCTCTGACTTTTCGGATTAGAGGGAAGTGGAAGGATCCTTCTGGTGGCCATCCGACTCCCAGGATGGGCCATTCTGAAGCTCAGAGAGTCTGCCAGCTCTGGAGTTTTACTGAAAAAGAAAGATTCTGGGCCCTTGAGCGGACATCAGTCCAATGATCAAGGGTCAGGGACAGAGGCATAGAAGTGCTTTGTTCCATAATGGAAGTTACTCAAACAGGGACAGTGAAGACACAAACTCGACACACACAATGACAAACAGTAAACGTTTACCATGAGTCCAAGACAACGATTAGAACTGAGTAACTGGCAAAACCTGATGGGTTAGACAATAAATACAGACAGTAAACTCAACCTGAGTTCAGGACAATGAACAAAACTGAGTAGCTGGCAAAACCTTTTGGGCTGGAAAACCGAATCCTGAAGCAAAATATAACCCAGTTGAGGAAACTACTATTCCTTGATTTCCCTAGTCCTCTGGAGTGCCCCCAGGGACGTGACCTTTGGCTCTGTGACACTTCTGTCAGCCAACATAGGAGAGACCTAATGCCCTCACCTACAGCAACTTTGCCACGCCTTAAACGGAAACCCAAAACAAGAAACAGGCGCCTTACTTACCCTAAGAGAAGTCAGTTGGCGTCTTTGGTCCGCTGCTGCCGAATATCTCACCTGGGGCCTCCAGATGAAAAGGTGGGGCGAAGGTCGGAGAAAAACACCACCAAGAGACTTTCTCATGAAACAGAAAAGGGTTTATTGGGGGTCCAGCATGCTGGGGCTCAGAGCTCACATCAGAAAAGCAAACAACAAAGAGCCCAGAGAACAATTTGAGCAGAGTTTATATACATTCTTTACAGAGGGCAGGGACTTTACATACATCATAGCCTCCTTTAGCAAATTACCATGTACCCTGGGAAAATCAAATAACAACTCCAAAACATGATTAGCACATTCATTGGCGGGAACAGGTCGGGCAGGGGGTGATTGGTCAGCCTTGTGAAGGGGTAGACATTTAAACTGATTGGTTGAAGCCCTGAGATGTATATGTGCTGAGCTGCACGGTTTCTGGGAAGGGGTTGTTAAGTAACAAGGTCGTCTGGGAAGATTTCAACTCACATCTAATGGACACATCAAAGAATTGTCTTTACTGACTCAGGAATTTCAGGTTCTCAGTGCAGCTTGTAAACTTTACAAAACCTGGTTCTTTACGTTTCAATTTCAATTTCTTTTATTCTTTCTGAACTTTACAAAGGAAGGCCAGAGACTTCATCCACAATGGCTGCTCTTTTTGCCATTTTGGTTTTGGCTGCATGCATGGGATCTTTTTTAGATCCATTTTGTGCTGATATTCTAAGCCACAGCCTCACACAGGGTCAAGAGGCTGATTAAGACACATCCCTTTCCAAAGCAATTACTTCTCTGAGGTCAGTTACAGAACTTAGTCTCTGAGCAGAATCACACCAGAGTTCAAGCCCAGATGGACCCAGTCATCTCTTCCAACCGCCACACAAATGACCACAATTAAAACCAAAACACTCCCCCAAGGCCCTCATCTTTTTTCATATATACACTCATCATAACGTCTGGCTGGAGGTTTCCATGAATGGCGCAGTCCAAGAGAGTGTCCAAAATAAGCTCACTTGCCCCTCATTTGCCTAACCTCAGGGTAGCCTGGACACCCTTCCAGTGAACCAGAATTGATCACATAGGTCTGCCGTTAATACTGCTCTGGTTCTCCAATTTTATGCCTACTGACTGTCAGGTATAGATTCCTTATGTGATTTGGAGTCATGAGAAAACTGAAGCACCTCTGCAGGGCTTGGAAGAACTCATTTGACACAAAAGATCACTATTCTCACTTGATGGACATCAGGAAAATAACAGAGGAAGGTGAGAGACTTCATCCACAATGACTGATATTTTTGCCATTTTGCTTTTGGATGCACACATTGGATCTTTCTTTAGATCCATCAGGCACTGAGAATCTAAGCCATAGCTTCACAAAGGGCCAAGAGGCTGATTCAGACACACCCCTTTCCAAAGTAATTAAGCAAGAGCCACAGGTGATGCCCATTTATTTCCATTTTACAACTGTTTTCTTCAGGCTTCACAAAGGGTGGCCTGAGGCAAAGACCTTCCTGACACTCAGGACAACAGAAAAATAGGTTAGCAAAAGGCCCAAAACATGGTTTCTCCACTGAGACTTTCCTGGTCACACTGATATCTGAGTTTTCTGAGATGCTCGCCATTCCCTTCAGCTAACCAGTACATGGCCATGTCACAGAGCTTAGAGGTGGTACATATCTTTGACACAAAAATATGAGCCTATTCTGGAGAGTGGCCAAAATTCAGGAAGAAAACAGGAAATTAAGAAGGTTGTAGGTGTTGCCTTTCTATAAGGCGAGCCACAGTCCATTCATAAATTGGGAAGAATGAATGCTGGGAAGCTTTCTACTAGACAGGACACATCTATGGATGCATGCTCTTTTCTAATGTCTACAACCACAGACACACTGGGATACACAGACCTAGAAACACTCACCTTGTCAAAGGACTTTCTAGAAACAGTTCACTCCAAACCAAACAAACAGCCTTTCCTACCTATTCTCAGAACATGAGACAAAACCACAAACTCACAACCACACTCAAAAAGTCACCTCCTTCCCCCAAGTAAGTCTGTGACTATCCAAAGTGTCCTCTGACTGGTGGGCCATACTATGTTTCCCCAAAATGGCCTGTCCTGTCTCAGATCTGTTCTCCTTGTCCAACTCTGTGAAGTTGTCAGGAGCCTGTGCTGACCACTACCTGCTGTCTCAGGAAAGGCCCATTTTCAGAGGTCTACTTGAATTTGGCCATCCTCAAATCTTTAGGTACCAAGAAAGACAGACTCTGTCCTTGTTAAATCCAAACAAGTGAGCCTACTGGGAATGGGACGGGTACTGGCTCTTTGTGCCTGGCTTCCTGGATCCCAAGTTCAGAGAGTTCCATCCCCCAAGAAGTGAGGTAGGTCAATTCCTTCAAGAACGGAATGAGGTCACTGCCTTGGCAACAACTTTGTCCTAACAGTTGCATTCAAGGGTCCCTTGAGATGGAGGCTGCCACTACTTCCTGTGACACTTTCAGAAGTTAGAATTGTATATCAACCATAGGCACCCAGGAGAAGCTCTCCACACAGGGTTGGTTGGGTCCATCTTCTTTATATCAAGAGGAGAGAGGCTGATTCAGATACATCCCTTCATCCTGACTAGGTTGTTTGCCTTGGAAGATGACTTTTGCTCTCTCAGGCCCTTCATAGCTGCCTAAATCTTCTCCAGGGATCATTTCTGCATCAACCTTTGAGGTTCTCAGCAGGTGGAAGATCCCGTACATTCCTGTATTGTAAGACCAACTCTGTCCCTGCTCTTCTGCAAAGTTAGATTGAGGAACAGTGTATGGTTAGGGTTAATAACATATTCTATTTGGGTTAGAAATTATTCGGCTGGACAAATAATGGTATTGGGTACCTGCGATATTCACAAGAATATATAGGTGAAATATAAGTATGAACCAAAATTCTAGGTACGATTTGAAGCCAGAAGGACATTGGGCCCTTTAGTGGTATACTTAGCTTTGAATTATGTTCTGCACAGATGTCTCAGATAAATAAATATGCAATGGCATAGGACCTTGTACCTTGGATGATTGAATGTTCAAGAGAACATCCAGTCAAAAAGGAATAGTCGGTAGGAATAGGAAGATGGTCAGTAGGTTTAGAAAAAAGAGTGAGTATAGGATTTGGACAAAAGGTTCATTAGCAATAGGGTTTCAGGTAGAGAGTGAAAGTAAATATGAGCACATATAAAGAGTCAGTCACAATGATGAACTGGGGAAAAATATGTAGGAAAGCAGATATTAATAGAGACATTAGGAAATCATACAAAGTATAATGTGAGTGATAGGATTAGGCATTTTCAATATGGTTGAGGTGGAATATATAATCTTAGGAAGAAAGAAATATGTAGTCACCAATAGGATTGACATTTGAGAGCATTAGGCAACCAGGACATGGTTGTTTTTAGTAATCCATGCTCACTTTTCATTTTGCTTTGGTGAAAGGTTAATAAAATAGGTATTTGTCACTTCCTGTTTTTCTTTATGCTTAACAAAACACTGTTGAAATCTTGAGAACTGTTTGCTAATTTTGTTCCCAAAATGTGCTGTCCCCAACTGCCAAACTGCAGAGTGTACTCCCTCACCCGGTTGCACAAAAACTGCCCACTTGCCCTGACCCATCAATTAATTTCCCTCCCTGCCCTCTCCAAAAAATTATATAAGCTCTGTTTAAGTTGTTCTCAGGGCTCTCTGCTCTAGTCAAGTGAGCTCTGAGCCCCAGCATGCTGGAACCCCAATAAACACTTTGCTGTTGCTGAGTGAAAATGGTATACTGTTCTGTACTTAAAAGATGCTTTCTTTTGCTTGCCTCTGCATAAAGATAGTCAGTTGCTGTTTGCTTTCGAGTGGGTAGACCCAGATAACGGAACTTCTGGTCAACTAACTTGGAGTAGACTCCCACAGGTGTTCAAAACCTCCCCCAGTCTCTTTGATGAAGCCCTCCACAGAGATCTCAACAACTTCAGAATTACGCACTCCAAAGTCACCCTGCTTCAATATGTGGATGTCCTGCTACTGGCAGCTAACAACAAGGAAAACTGTGAGTCTGGGACCCAAGCACTATTATCCAAGCTTGCTCAACTCGGGTATAGAGCTTCTGCCAAAAAGGCCCAAATTTGCAAGCAAGAAGTAATCTTCCTGGGTTATTCCCTTAGGGGCGGAAATGATGGCTCACTGAGCCCAGAAAACAAACCGTTGTGCAGATACCACCTCCATCTAACAGGAGACAACACAGAGAGTTTCTTGGGACTGCTGCCTTTTCAGGTTATGGATACCTGGGTTTGTGTTCTTAGCTGCTTCTTTATACCCGTTGTTAAATAAGGATGCCCAATTCCAATGGACCCTTGAGCACCAGCAAGCTTTTGATAACATTTAAGAACACTGACACTGAACTCCTCAACTTCACTGAGCCCAGCCTGCAATTTCAGAAAGCCCTACACTACGTTAAAAATGTACATCAACTTACTCACCTTGGTTCAAAGAAACTGCAGCATTCCTGAAAGATCAGGAACAGAGATTTCGACTAACTTACTCACAGTGAAAAAAAAATAACTGAACGGGTAACAAAAGCCTGTCGGTTCTGTCAATTGGTTAATGCTTACCCTTCCAAGCTTCCTGCAGGAAAGCACCTACGATGAACCAGACCAGGACAATTCTGGGAAGTAGACTTTACTGAAATTAAGCCAGCAAGGTATAGACTTAAATATCTCCTAGTCTTTGTAGATAAATTTTCAGGATGGATTGAATCCTTTCTCACAAAAAAAAAAAAAAAAAAAAAAAAAAACGGGTCAAACGGTGGTCAAGAAGATCCTGAAAGGTATTAAGATATTTTTTCAAGACAAGGCCTGCCTAAGGTAATAGGGTCTGATAATTGAACGGTGTTCATGGCCCGGGTAAGTGAGGGCTTATCCAGGACCCAGGGGATTTATTGGAAGTTACATTGTGCTTCTAGACCCCAGAGCTCAGGACAGGAAAAAAAAATAAATTGAACCATTAAAGAGACCTTAACGAAATTAAGCTTAGAGACCGGCATAAAATATTAGACTATGCCCCTGCCTTATCCACTGTTTCATGCAAGAAATACTCCCTCTGTTTCTTTGTGTAAACTCACCCCCTATGAATTTCTCTATGGTGCACCTCCTCCAGTAAGGCATGTAACCCCAACTCTAAGACCTAACGATGCCTTCCACACCCCCTTGCTTGACAGAATTAAATCTCTTGAAAGAACTCAATGATACCGGTGAAAACAGCTGACAACTGCCTTGCAACCTGGGGACAAGGGGACTCCACATTGATATCAAGTAAGGGACTTCATCTACATAAGACAACATCAGGTGTCATCCCTGGAACCCTGCTTGAAAGGACCATACCAGGTGCTAATTATAACAGCTACAGCGGTAAAAGTAGACGGAAACACTTCCTGGATCCATGCCTCTCATCTCAAGCCTGCGCCCTGTCCAGACTCTGTCTGGAAACTGGGAAAGACTGGTAACCATTTCAAATTGCATATTCGCTATGTGGATAAGGCTGTAGACTCTCCCCTTGGGCACCAGTACACCTAACGCTCATCAGCCCGTTCAGCAGCGATGGCTTATCACAAATCCTACTAGACAAGAAGTATGCTCTAACTCGTATACAGCTCCCTTAGGGACCTGGTGGCTAGCTCTCCACCCAGACATTTGTCAGCTGGCTATAAGTCTTTCCTATTAGGATATCGCTGATGAAAATCCCACTAAAATTCAATTAAATCCCTTCCATACCTTAGATAATGGAAACAAACATTAGGGATTTAGGGACACGTGAGCCAGATGCAGGTTGGCTAGACTAGATTAGTATGTTTGCCCAGCAGACTATCAAAGCCACAAACAGCCATGGCTGTGTGGAGGGAAAGCCAACTTCTTCTGTAAGTGATGGGGATTTGAGCATACAGGGGCTGCCTGGTGGAACGCAAAATCCTCATCAAATTCAGTACGCAGCATTGGCCATATTACCAATTAGACAACCAAAACTGATGGCCCCCAGAGGAGTCTCTAGATCCTCAAATTCTGTGTTACCTTTTTAACTTCTGCAAGTGCTCAAGAGGATGAAAGGAAATTCCCCTATGTGGAGGCCTTTTACCTCCTTCGCTCACTTCCTGAACTATGCATCTCCAATAGATCCTCACCCTCAGGCTTCTGCTCCAGACTCTCTACTGTCAGTCCCACCTCAGCAACCTGATTTCTCTCCTCCAGTTACTAGATCAAAAACCCAAACCTCCGCCAGTTCTCAGATCATTGCTCCCTTGCTGAGGTAGCAGGTACTGAGGTACCCCTCTAAACACTCACTCCTCTCTTCTCCTGTCAGTGCCTACACCCGGTCTCCCCAGGTCCTCTTACCAGGTAACCCAAAGCTCAAACCAGCTGAGAAGAGCCCTCAGACCCCTATCCAAGATGTAATAAAAATGGCCTTTAAAGTTGCTTTGTCATCACTGAAAACAGGTTACTAAGAATTTAAAATCCCTCCCAGGCTTTCTGGGATACTCACTCCCGTCTTCCCCTCTGTTCTACCTGATCTACTGCTCAAGATTTTGTTCCTAGGAAAATCCCAAACCCCTTTTCCATTATGCTTTTTCATCTCTCTTTTCTCATTCTCAGATCCCCGGAGCTGCTCTCATTCCTCGCCTTCCCCGTCTTTCCCCTATATACCAGGCCCACAGAAAAATCTTAACTGAACTTCTCCAGAAGTCTTCACCATGGATGACTTTAGAACTTTCAGCAAAAGAGTCCCTATAAAAGAGTTCAGTGTAGATAAACTTGCTCTTTTTCTGTTGCCCTGTTATACTTGGCCACTGCTTGGAAAAATCAGCACTTCTAAGCTAGACAACCCCTTAATAGTTTTTCACACAATATGTGAACAAGGCCTCTGGCCTTGAGCTGGGGCTTCACAGAGATGGCTACATTTCTAAAATAAAATATACCAACTGGGCTTCATGGTAACAGCTGAAGGAGGATAAAAGAAAAGGAAGAAAAAGCTCTCCCCCTCCCAGGTGTCCTTGAAAAGTTAACTTGCCCAGAAGAGAGGAAATAACAGAAAAAAAAAATCTTTTTGTGAAGTTCTGCCGACTGTGAACTTCTGAGCCCCTTTTCTTTCATGTTGGGTACAAAATTCTGAAACTACCTAACCTTGGGGTTCAGGGCGTTAATTGATTACAACAGAAGGAATGCACTCTGAATCCGGTTGCAACCAAATAGCACTGTTTCCCTGTTTTCGGTGCTATTGCCTTGTCTGTCCCTACAACAGTATAATTCTATATACTTAAACATTGTTTATGTTTTCATGAAATGGTCAACAGATGTGATTAATTGTGTAATGATGCAGATGTTTCCCAGAGTGCTCTATAATGATGCAGGTTCATTTGAAATTCAAACAGGCGGGCATACAACACGGTTCCGCTGGAAACATATATCCCTAACTTTAGCCATCCTATTAGGAATAGGAGTTGCTGCAGGGGTGGGCACAGAAACCCCTGCCCTAGTCCATGGGACACAACAAATGACCCAATTAGAAGCAGCAAAGAACAAAACTTACAGATAGTAGAAACCTCCATCACAGCTTTGCAGGAATATTTATCCTCTCTGTCTGAAGTTGTTTTACAGAACAGTCGAGGGTTGGACCGCCCATTCATGAGAGAAGGGGGCCTTTGTGCTGCATTGAGGGAAAAATATTGTTTTTATGCCGACCATACTGGAGTTGTAAAAAAAATCTATGAGTAAATTAAAAAGACACCTTGAAGAGCGTCACTGAGAGAGGCCCAAAAAGGGTGGTTTGATTCTGATCCATACATTCCCTCTGGTTAACTATGTTTTTATCAACCATGGCCGGTCCAATAATAATCCTCATATTACTGCAAAGTATAAAACCCTGTTTGCTCAAACGTGTAATTTTTTTCTCCAAGCTCAAATTGGACAAGTTAAACTTATGGTAATAACCCACTTGCAGACATAGAATGTGACACCAGCCTTGATCACTTTTATAATTATAAGTAGCCAGAAGAAGAAGTGGGGAATGAAAGGTTAACAAAATAGGTACTTGTAACTTCCTATTTTTCTGTATGCTTAACAAAACACTGTTGAAATATTGAGAACTGTTTGCTAATTTTGTTCCCAGAATGTGCTGTCCCCAACTGCCAAATTGCAGAATGTATTCCCTCACCCGTTTACATGCAAACCGCCCACTCACCGTGACCCATCAATAAACTTCCGTCCCTGCCCTTTCCAAGGAAAGAATATAAGCTCTGCTTAAGCTGTTCTCAGGGCTCTCTGCTCTATTTCTGTGAGCTCTGAGCCCCAGCATGCTTGACCTCCAATAAACCTTTTGCTGTTGCATGAGACAGTCTCTTCGTGGTCTCTACCTCTGATGCTCGCACGAACATTACTTGAATGATTGAATGTATAAGAGAAAATCCAGTCAAAAAGGGATAGCCAGTAGGATTAAGAAGATAGTCGGTAGGTTTGGGAAGAAGACTGAGTATAGGATTTGGAACAAAAGTTCTTTAGCAATAGGGGTTCTGTTAGAGAGTGAATATAAATGTCAGCACATGAGAACAGTCACAATAATGAACTGAGGAAAATATGTAGGAAAGCAGATATCAATAAAGACATTACTAAATCAGGCAAAGTATAAAGTGAGTGATACAATTAGACATTTTCAACAGAGTGAGTTTGAATATATAATCTTAGGAAGAAACAAATATGTAGTCACCAATAGGATTGACAATTGAGAGCATAAGGCAACCTTGACATGGATGATTTTTGTAAACCATGCTCACTTTCTATTTAGGCTTTGGTACAATCTAAGTGTGACCTTTGCATTTGTGTCCAGAATTTTACTGTGATAAAATATATATGTAGATCTGGTGACACAAGTATTTCTTCCACCATTTCTGGGAGCAATATTTTGAAGGCATATAAATGGGTATTGGGTGTACAAAGAGGTGTACACTTTGTCCATGAATATAGAGATAATGCATGAATAGACCATACAGTGAATAAATAATATAACTGTTTCCACTTTAAATTATGGATTGAATTGATATTTGAAAATATATAAGAAATCTTATATTGATTTACAATCATTCATTCTAACCAGTTATACATCTAATATTAATATTATGGTTATGGTTTATCATGAAGATATGTTAGTTTTGCTTCAAAAGCAATTATGGAAATCCAAAAAATGTGTTTGGATAGAGTCAGTCACAATGCTGGCAATATGTGAACAAGGCCTCTGGCCTCAAATTGAGGCTTCACAGAGATGGCTACATTTCTAAGATAAAGAAGTTACCAACTGGACTCCATGGTAACAGCTGGCAGGGAGAAAAAAGAAAGAGAAGAAAAAAGCTCTCCCCCTCCCAGGTGTCCTTAAAATGTTAACTTGCCCAGAACAGAGAAAAAAAAAAACAGAAACAAAAACTGCTTTCTCTGGACTTCTGCAGACTGTGAACTTCTGAGCCGCTCCCTTACATGTTGGGTACAAAATTCTGAAACAACCTAAACTTGGGGTTCAGGGAAGTAACTGATTACAACAGAAGCAATGCCCTTTAAATCTGGTTGCAACCAAATAGGACTGTTTCCCTGTACTCGGTGCTATCTTAGGTGCCTTTCCTTGCCTTGTCCATCCCTTTTCTCATTTAAAGACCAGTCAAGAAACATGGAGAAATACATGTGTTCTGAAGCAGAAAGTGATTGATAGTGAAACAAATGCCTATAAATTTCCTAACTTGTGGATGAAATTTATATCCTATGATGTGCATTAATTGAAGAAATACTAATCTACCAGTGTTGAATAAAAATGAACGTCAAAATACACATCATGTCCGATTGGAATCTACTTGCATTAATATTAAACTGGGTCAGTTACTGTAGAAATATTAGGATTCTTATGCACCATTCACTGAAGTTAGTTTCAGTACTAGAAAACAAATATGTATTTCAGGTGAATGAATATTTCTAAGAATAATCTTGTGAAAAGTTGATTATAAATCCACATACATGAATATGAATGAATTTGATGAGTGTAAAATAAGACACATATTTCATTTGTTGAAAAATCTGGAGAGTGTATATATATATATATATATATATATATATATATATATATATACACACACACACATTAAAAACAGCAATATATATGCCAATTGAAAATTATAATGAAATATATATCATCGACAGATAGAAATATATTTATTTTACTGAACATGGATTTATGAATAATATTGTTCAAGTAGGAAGATCACCCATAATTTAAATTTTCGGTTCCAACATCGTTTAAGAGGAGTGATCCCTTACAATTTGTATCTGCCAAGTCAGCCACCTCACAAGAATGTACGTGTGGTACCAGGTAGGATTCTATCTGTGCATATAAAAATACAGGTGGTGAATAGGCTACAGAGAAAGGGAGAAAGGAATTCATAGGTGGTTAACTTTAAAAAAAACATGGAGAACTATTTCAACAAAAAATTGACTAGATTTATAAATCCTACCCTATATAATGCAAAAGGTAAGTCCAACTATACACCATGCCTCCTCTGAAATGGTTGTATTTTCATTCTGTTTGGGTTATTTTTCTCCATCATATTAGTATTAGTAGTCAGAATATAGTAGGGTAGGGGTTAGTGTCAGGGATTCAGTATTTCGAATGGAAAATTGGAAAATGAATACAATGTGTATGTAAACATGTGCTACACAAAAATGTTTCCACTCTTATCCAGAACAATGCCTTGACAGTACCTTCGCTCCAACTAAAACATCATTAGAGGAGAAGAGTTAGAAAATCAGTGAAAACACATCTTGAATGGAATAGGCTCAGGATTTTGAAACCTTGGAGGTGGTAGAGGAGTTTGCAAAAGTAAGGGACAGGGTGAACACTCCACAAACATGGAGTTCTGTTGGACTAAAGACTTCTTGAGAAACTGCCTCTGAATTTGGGCACTTGAAATATATCTTGTTGTCACAAGCTTTAGCTTCCTTTGTAGTGAGACCATCAAACCTGGGTCTGCATCTATGTGACCTGGAGGACACGGTTTTTTATTTTCTAATGAAAATGAGGCAGCAGTGCTGAATTCTCACTTTGTAGGTAACCTGTGGACACTGGGGGCTAAGTGTCTCCCAGTGTGGGCTGTGAAGCCATTTGGTCATCCTCCAATTTTCGTGGTGTTTGTTGCTGCTGCATTGGGGATTTGGTATTTGCTTCATGAAATACAAGGAGTTCAACTGTGTCACAGTGCTGGAGGGAGTTCTGTGATGAGTGGTGGGTCAGGGTCTGCAGGAGAATGCACCAACCAGGCTTCTATCCCACATAGCTTGCCCCCTTGACCATAGCAACCTGATTCTGAACATTGCCCTGAAAACTCTCCATATAACAAGATACCTTTACACAGAAGTATCTACTGGCTGCACCATGTCAGTAACAAGCCATTTGGAAGCCAAATGCAGATCCACATTGCCCCACCACATGTTTTATCACACACCTGCCAAGCACTGTTCTAGGCCCACTATTCAGCAGGCTCCAACGTACTGGCATCTCTATTAAACACAATTTTCATGAAGCCTAGTGAATACAGGCACTGTCTGGTGTACTCAAGATCAGCATCAGGACATCCAAAGGTTCTCCAGTGCCACCTGGTCTTGGGAATTTCAAAAATTTCATGGTATCTGTTTAGCCATTTTTCAAGGATGATGTTGGAGGCACTGTGGGTTTCAATATATTCAGGACCTGTTAAATGGTGAGGAAGCTCATTTCAATGAAAGCTCTGGGGAACTCTCAAGGGCAAGGCTTCCCAAAGAGTGGCCAAAATGTCGCATGAAGCCAGGCCTATTGAGTTCTACAATGTGAGGTCCATGTGTTTTTTGACTCTCAACTATGGCTGCCAAGTCTTTCAGAATAAAATAATGTGATTTCCTCACTGAGTTTCCCAGTGATCTGTGGAAAGTCAATCTGGGCCTAGATCTCAGTTTCCAATTGTCACTCTCATGTGTGGTCTCCTAAAATCCCAAAACAATTGATGGCAATACTTCTCTGAGGTCAGTTCCAGAACTCAGTCTCTAAGGGGAATCACACCAGAGTTCAAGCCCAGGTGGACCCAATCATCTCTTGCAACTGCCACACAAATGACCACAATTAAAACCAAAACACTCCCACACGGCCCTCATCTTCTTCATAACCTTTGGCTGGAGTTTTCCATTAGGGGCGCAGTCAAAGACAGTGTCCAAAATAAGCTCCCTTGTCCCTCATTTGCCTAAAATCTCAGTGGCCTGGACACCCTTCATGTGAACCAGGAGTAATCAAATAGGTCTGCCATTAATACTTTTCCACTTCTAAAATTTGAGGCTTTCTGACTGTGGGGTTTAGATTCTTTATGTGATTTGGAGTCATGAGAAAATCCAAGCACACATGGGCAAGATTTGCAGGGATTTGGAGAATTCTTTTGACCCAAAGGATCCCTATTCTCACTTGATTGAAGTGAGAAACCTTGCAGAGGAAAGCTAGAGACTTCATCCACAATGACTGCAATTTTTGCCCTTTGATTTTGGATGCACACATGGGATCTTTCTTTAGATTCATCAGGTGCTGATAATCTAAGCCACAGCCTCACACAGGGCCAGGAGGCTGATTCCGACACATCCCTTTCCAAAGCAATTAAGCAAAGAGCCACAGGTGATGCCCATTCATTGTCATTTGAAAACTGTTTCTTAGGGCTTCACAAAGGGGTGGCTGGAGGCAAAGACCTTCCTGACATTCAGGGCAAAAGAAAAATAGGTAAGCAAAAGGCCCAAAGCAGGGTTTCTACACTGTGACTTTTCTGGTCTAACTGATATCTGAGTTTTCTGAGGTGCTCCCCAGTCCCTTCAGCTATCCAGTACATGGCCATATCACAGAGCTTGGAGGTGGTACATATTTTTTACTCAAAACCATGAGCCTATTCTGGAGTGTGGCCAGAATTCAGGAAGAAATTAGGAAATTAGGAAGATAGCAGGTGTTGCCCATCCATAAGGCAATCTTCTGCCTAATCATAAATTGGGCAGGATGAATACTGGGAAGCTTTCTACTAGACAGGACACATCCATTGATGCATTCTATTTTCTAATGTCTACAACCACGGACACAGTGGGACACACAGACATAGAAACACTCGCCTTGTCACATGACTTACTAGAAACAGTCCATACCAAACCAAACAAACCGCCTTTCCTATCTATTCTCAGAACATGAGACAAAACCAAAAACTCACACCCACAACCACAAAGGCACCTCCTTCCCCCAAGTATGTCTGTGACTATACAGAGGGTGGTCTGACTCGTGGGCCATAATATATTCCCCCAACATGGCCTGTCCTGTCTCAGATCTGGTCTCCTTAGCCAACTCTGTGAAGTTGTCAGGAGTCCACGATGAGCCACTACCTGCTTTCTCTGGAAAGGCCAGTTTTCAGAGCTTTCCTGGCATTTGGTCATCCTCACAACAGTAGGACCAAAAAATAATGTCTCTGTCCTTGTTCAATCAAAACAAGCGAGCCCAATGGGACTGGGACTGGGACTGACTCTGGGTTCCTGGCTTCCTGGATCAAAAGTTCACAGTGTTCCATCACCAAAAGTGTGAGGTGTGGTCATTTCTTTAAGGAACTGAATGAGGTCACTGCCTTGGCAAACACTTTGTCCTCACAGTTGCTTTCAATTGACCAATGAAACGGAGGCTGCCCCTACTTCCTTTGAAATTTTCACAAGTTAGAATGGTAGATCAACCATAGGCTCCTGGAACAGCTCTCCACACAGGCCTGGTTTGGTCCATCTTCTCTACATTAAGAAGAGAGAGGCTGATTCAGACATATCCTTTCATCCTGACCAGAATGTTTGCCATGGAAGATGACTTTTGCTCTCTCAGGTCTTTCATAGCTGCCTACATCTTCTCCAGGGATCATTTCTACATGGACCTTTGAGGTTCTCAGCAGGTGGAAGATCACCTACATTTCTGTATTGTAAGTCAAACTCTGTCCCTGTTCTTCTGTAAAATTAGATTGAGGGAACGGTGCATTCTTAGGGTTAATAACATGTTCCATTTGGGTTAGGAATCATTCTGTGAGATGAATAATGGTATTGGAACATGCAATATTTATAAGAATATATTGGTGAAATATAAGTATGAAAACAGAAATCTAGGTAAGACTTGAAGCCCAGAAGGGCATTTTGCCCTTGATTGGGATACTTAGCTTTGCATTACATTCTGAACAGTTGTCTCACATAATTGGATATCGAATGGCAAAAGACCTTGTACCTTGGATGATTGAATGTAGAAGAGAACATCCACTCAAACTGGGATAGTCAGTAGGTTTAGGAAGAAGAGTGAGTATAGGTTTTGGAACAAATTTCATTAGTAATAGGTTTTTGGTTAGAGAGTGAACGTAAATGTCAGCACATGAGAAGAGTCAGTCACATGATGAACAGGGGAAAATATGTAGGAAAACAGATATCAATAGACACATTAGGAAATAAGGCAAAGTATAATGTGAGTGATAGGATTAAACATTTCCAACAGGGTTGAGTTTGAATATATAATCTTAGGAAGAAACAAATATGTAGTCACCAATAGGATTGATATTGAGCATTAGACAACCTGGACATGGATGTTTATAGTAATACATGTTCAATTTCCATTTAGGCTATGGTACAAACATAAGTGTGAGCCTTGCGTTTTGTGTCCAGAATATCACTGTGATAAAATATATATGTAGATCAGGTTACATGAGTAATTCTTCCACCATTTTTTGAAGCAATATTTTGAAGATGTATAAATTAGTATTGGGGGTACAAAGAGATGTACCCTGTGTATATGAATCTAGAGAAAATGCATGAGTAGACCACACTGTGAATTAATAATATAACTAGTTCTACATAAAATAATGGATTGAATTGATATCTTAAAATATATAAGAAATCTTATATTGAAATACTATCATTCATTCCAACTAGTTATACATCTAATGGTAATATTATGGTTATGGTTTATCATGAAGGGTGTGATTTTTGCTTCAAAAGTGATTATGTAATTCAAAAATCATGTGTTTAGAAAGTAGTCTCATGAAACGACCAGTCAAGAAACATGGAGGAATACATTTGTTCTGAAGCAGGAAATGATTGAAAGTGAAACAAATGCCTATAAATATGCTAACTTGTGGATGAAATATATATCATATGATGTGCATAAACTAAAGAAATAGCAACGTACAAGTCTTGAATAAAAATGAACGTCAAAATACATGTCATGCCCCATAGGAATCTACTTGCATTGATGTAAAACTGAGTCTGTTACTGTAGAAATATTAGGATTTGTATGCATCGTTCACTGAAGTTAGTTGTCTGTATTAGGAAACAAATATGTATTTCAGGTGGATGAATATTTCTGAGTATAATCTTGTGAAAAGTTGATTATACATCCACATATATGAACATAATAGAATTTAGAGAGTGTATAATAAAACACATATATTTTGAAAAATCTGGATAAGATATATATATATATATATATATATATATATATATATATATATATATACAAAAAACAAAGACATTAAAAAGTAGCAATATGTATGCCAATTGAAATTCATAGTGAAATATATATCATCCACGGATGCAAAAATATTTATTATACTGAACATGGATTTATGTATAATGTTGTTCAACTAGGAAAATTAATCCAAAGTGTATGCAAAATTGTGATACAAAAAATCTTTCCACTCTCATCCTGAATAATGCCTTGACTTATCCTCACCTTAAGTAATTCACAATTATATGAAAAGAGGTAAAAAATCTGTGAGTACATATCTGGAATTGAATATGCTAATGATTTCACAACTTTGCAAGTGGTTGATGAGTTTCCAAAAGTAAGGAACAGGGTAAACACTTCACAAACATGGAGCTCTGCTGGACTAAAGACTTCTTGAGAAACTGCCCCTGAGGTTGTGCACTTGAAATATATGTTTTTGTCAGGAGCTTTACCTACCTTTGTTGTGAGACCATCAAAGCTGGGTCTGCATCTATGTGACCTAGAGGACATGGTTTCTTATTTTCCAATGAACATGAGGCACCAGTGCTGAAGTCTCTCTTTGTAAGTAAACTGTGGCCACTTCGGGCAATGTGACTCCCCGTGTGGACTTTGAAGCCATTTGGTCATCCTCCACTTTTCGTGGTGTTTCTTGCTGCTACACTGGGAGTTTGGTATTTGGTTCATGACATACAAGGAGTTCAACTGGCACACAGTGCTTGAGGGAGTCTTGTAACGTGTGGTGGGTCAGGCTCTGCAGGAAAATGCACCAACTAGGCTTCTATCCCACATTGCTTATCGCCTTGACCATAGAAACCTGATTATGAACATTGCCCTGAAACCCCTGCATATAACAAGATGCCTTTTGATATAATGGTCTCCTGGCTTCACCAAGTCAGTCACAAGCCATTTGGAAGCCAATGGCAGATCCACATGGCCACAACACAGATGTATTACCACACATCTGCCCACCACTGCTCTAGGCCCACTACTCAGCAGCCTCCAACTTACTGGCATCTCTGTACTACACAATTTTCATGAAACCCAGTCAATCAAGGCACTGTCTGTTATACTTATGATCAGCAACAGGACATCCAATGGTTCTCCAGTGCCACCTGGTCATTGGGAATTTCAAAAATTTCATGGTGTTTATCTATGCATTTTTCAAGAATGAAGTTGGAGGCACTTTGGGGTTTCCATTCATCTAGGAACCATTACATGGGGAGGAAGCTAATTTCAATGAAAGCTCTGAGAAACTCTCATAGGCAAGGCTTCCCAAACAGTGGCCAAAAGGTCACATGAAGCCAGGCCCATTGAGGTCTACAACGTGAGGTCCATGTGTCTTTTGAATCTAACTATGGCTGCCAAGTTTTTCAGAATAAAATCATGTGATATCTTTGCTGAGATTTTCAGTTCTCTGTGGAAAGCCATCCTGGGCTTAGATCTCAGGTTTCAAGGGCAACTCTCATGTGTGGCCTCCTACAATCCCAACACAATTCATGGCAACACTTCTGTGTCATCAGTTCCCAAACTCCGTCTCTAAGGGAAATCACACCAGAGTTCAAGCCCATGTAGACCCAGTCATCTCTTCCAACCGCCACACAAATGACCACAATTAAAACCAAAACATTTCCACATGGCCCTCATCTTCATCCATATAGACACTCATAATAAACTCTGGCTGGAGGTTTCCATGAGGGGTGCAGCCCAAGACAGTGTCCAAAATATGCACCCTTGCCCCTCATTTGTCTAAATTTAGGGTGGCCTGGAAACCCATCCTGTGAACAAGGAGTGATAATATAGGCCTGCTGTTAATACTGCTCTGCTTCTCCAATTTGAGGCCTACTGAATGTCAGGTATAGATTGCTTATGTGATTTGGCATCATGAGAGAACCCAAGCACTTCTGCAGGACTTTGAAGAACTCATTTGACCCAAAGGAATCCTATTCTCACTTGATGGAGTTCAGGACCTAACACAGGAGGACAAGAGACTTCATCCACAATGACTTATCATTTTGCCATTTTGGTTTTGGATGCACACATGGGATCTTCTTTAGATTTATCAGGAGCTGAGAATCTTAGCCACCCCCTCAATCAGGGTCTAGTGTCTGATTAAGACACATCCCTTTCCAAAGCAATTAAGCAAAGAGCCACACGTGATACCCATTCATTTAAATTTGAAAACTGTTTCTTCAGGCTTCTAAAAGGGGTGGCCTGAGGCAAAGACCTTCCTGACATTCAAGGCAACAGAACCATAGGTAAGCAAATGGACCAAAGCAGGGTTTCTCCACTGAGACTCTACTACTCACACTAATATCTGAGTTTTCAGAGATGTTCCCATTCCCTTCAGCTATCAAGAACATGGACATGTCACAGAGCTTGGAGGTGGTACATATCTTGGACAATAAATCATGAGCTTATTCTGGAGAGTGGCCAGAATTTAGGAAGAAAACAGGAACTTAGGAAGTTAGTAGTTGTTTCCTCTCCATAAGGCAAACCACAGTCCATTTATCAATTGTGAACGATGAATGCTGGGAAGCTTTCTACTAGACAGGACACCTCCATTGATGCATTCTCTTTTCTAATGTCTAAAACCACGGACACAGTGGATACACAGACATAGAAACACTTGCCTTGTCAAAAGAGTAACTAGAAACAGTCGACTCCAAACTAAACCAACCACCTTTTCTACCTATTCTCAGAACATGAGACAAAACCATAAACTCACACCCACACACATAAAGGCACCTCCTTCCCAAAAGTGGGTGTGTGACTATCTAGAGTGTCCTCTGACTGGTGGGCTATACTATGTTCCTCTCGAAATGGCCTTTCCACTTTCAGATCATGTCTCCTTGGCCAACTCTGTGATGCTGTGAGGAGCCTGCAGTTAGCCACTACCTGCTATCTCAGAAAAGGCCCCTCTTCAGAGCTCAACTGGCATTTGGCCATCCTCACATCAGTAGGTACCAAGAAAGTCTTACTTGTACTTGGTAAATCCAAACAAGTGAGCCCACTGGGACTGGGACTGGGACTGGCTCTCGGTGCCTGGCTTCTTGCATCACAATTTCAGAGAGTTCCATCACCAAGGAAGTTAGCTAGGTCACTTCCTTCAGGAACTGAATGAGGTCCCTCTCTTGGCAACAACTTTGTCCTAACAGTTTCTTCCAAGGGTCCCTTTAGATGGAGGCTGCTCCTACTTTGTGTGACAATTTGACTAGTTAAAATGGTATATCAAAATAGGCACCTGGGAACAGCTCTCCACGCAGGCCTGGTTAGGTGCATCTTCTCTACATTAAGAAGAGAAAGGCTGATGCATACACATCCCTTCATCCTGTTCAGGTTGTTTGCCATGGAAGATGGCTTTTGCTCTCTCAGATCCTTCATAGCTGCCTACATCTTCTCCAGGGATCATTTCTGCATCGAACTTTGAGGTTCTCAGCAGTTGGAAGATACCCTACATTACTGTATTGTAAGATGAACTCTGTCCCTGCTCTTTTGTAATTTTAGATTGAGGCAACAGTGTATGGTTAGGGTTAATTACAGGTTCGATTTGGGTTAGGAATCATTCTGCGGGATGAATAATGGTCTTGGGAACCTGCAATATTTATAGGAATATAGAGATGAAATATAAGTATGAAAACAGAAATCTAGGTAAGATTTGAAGCTCAGAAGTGCATTGGGCAACTGATTGTGATACGTAGCTTTGAATTACGTTCTGCATACATGTTTCAGAAAAATCGATATACAATAGCATAGGACTTTGTACCTTGGATGATTGAATGTAGTAGAGAACATCCACTCAAAAAGGGATAGTTGATAGGATCAGGAAGATAGTCAGTATGTTTCGGAAGAAGAGTGAGTATAGGATTTGGACCAAAGTTCATAAGCAATAGGGTTTCGGTTAGAGAGTGAATGTCAATGTCAGCACATGTGAAGGGTCAGTCACAATGTTGAACTGGAGAAAATATCTAGGAAAGTAGATATCAATAGAGACATTAGGAAATCAGGAAAAGTACAAAGTGAGTGAAAAAATTAGACATTTTCAATGGTATTGAGGTTGAATATATAATCTTAGGAAGAAACAAATATGTAGTCACCAATAGGATTGACATTTGAGAGCATTAGGCAACCTGGTCATGGATGTTTTTAGTAATCCATGTTCAGTTTCCATTTAGGCTTTGGTACAGTCATACGTGTGAATTTTGCATTTTGTGTCCAGAATATTACTGTGATACCATGCATATGTAGATCAGGTGATATGAGTATTTCTTCCACCATTTCTGGGAGCAATATTTTGAAGATGTATAAATTAGTATTGGGGATACAAAGAGGTGTAACCTGTGTCTATGAATATAGAGATAATGCATGAATAGACCATACTGTGAATAAATAATATAACTGGTTCCACTTTACAAAATGTATTCAATTGATATCAGAAAATATATAAGAAATCTTTTATTGATATAAAATCATTCATTCCAACCAGTTATACATCTAATAGTGATATTATAGTTATGGTTTATCATAAAGTGTGTGTCCGTTTTGCTTTAAAAGTGAAAAAGGAAATCGAAAATAATGTGTTTGGAAAGAAATCTCATGAAAAGATCAGTCAAGAAACATGGAGGAAAACATGTGTTCCGAAGCAGGAAGTGATTGAAATTGAAACAAATGCCTATAAATTTGCTAAATTGTGGAGGAAATATATATCCTATGATGTGCATAAACTGAAGAAATTGTAATGTCCCAGTGTTGAATAAAAATGAACGTCGATATACACATCATGTCCCATAGGAATCTACTTGCATTGATGATAAACGGTGTCAGTTACTGTAGAAATGTTAGGATTTGTATGCAACATTCACTGAAGTTAGTTTTCAGCACTAGGAATCAAATATATATTTCAGGTGGATGAAATTTTCTGAGAATAATCTTGTGAAACGTTGATTATAAATCCACGTTCATGAACATGAATGAAATTAGGAAGTGTATATAAGACACATATATTTCATATTTTGAAAAATATGGAGAGAGTGTATATATATATATATATATATATATATATATATATATTCACACACACACACACACACACACAGAGACATTAAAAATAGCAATATATGCCAATCAAAATTCACCATGAAATATATATCATCCACAGATCCAAAAATATTAATTTTACTGAACAAAGATTTGTGTATAATTTTGTTCTCTAGGAAGCTCACCCATAGGTTGAATTTTCAGTTCCAACGGCGTTTAGGAGGAGTGATCTCTTCTCTCAATTTTTATCTGCCAAGTCAGCCACCTCACAAGAATGAACGTGTAGTACCAGGTAGGATTCTCTATGTGCATATAAAAATATATGTGCTGAGTAGGCTACAGAGAAAGAGAGACAAGAATTCACATATTTGTTATCTTTAAAATCACATGGACAACTATTGCAACAAAAATTGTCTAGATTAATAACTCCTAACCTTTATAATGCAAAAGGCAAGTCCAACTATACACCATGCCTCCTCTGAACTGTTTGTATTTCTATTATGTTTGGGTTATTTTTCTGCCTCATATTAGGATTAGTAGTCAGACACTAGTAGGGTATGGTTTAGTGTCAGGGATTCAGTATTTCAAATGGAAAATTGGAAAATGAATCCAATATGTATGCAAATATGTCCTACACAAAAGTCTTCCCACTCTCATCCAGAAAAATCCATTGACATTATCTTCACCCTATGTAAGATGCAATTCGAAGAGAAGAGTTAGAAAATCTGTGAATACATTTCTGGAATGGAAAATGCTCAGGAGTTCACAACCTTGGAGGTGGTAGAGGAGTTTCCAAAAGTAAGTGACTGCGTAAACACTCCACAAACATGGAACTCTGCTGGCCAAAAGCCTTCTTGAGAAACTGCCTCTGAGTTTGGACACATGAAATATATCTTGTTGTCCGGAGCTTTAGCTTCATTTCTGGTGAGACCATCAAAGCTGGATCTGCATCTATGTGACCTGGAGGACATCGTTTCTTATTTTCCATTGAACATTAGGTACCGGTGTTGATTTCTCTCTTTGTTGGTAAACTGTGGCCACTGGAAGCTTAGTGTCTCCCTGAGTGGACTGTGAAGCCATTTGGTCATCCTGAACTTTTTGTGGTGTTTCTTGCTGCTGCACTGGGAGTTTGGTATTTGCTTCACGAAATACAAGGAGTTCAACTAGGATATAGTGCTAGAGGGAGTTCTGTGACGTGTGTTGGGTCAGGGTCTGCAGGAGAATTCACCAACCAGGGTTCTATCCCACATAGCTTGCCCCCTTGACCATCGCAACCTGATTCTGAACATTGCCCAGAAACCTCTCCATATAACAAGATGCCTTTTCATATAATAGTCTGCTGGCTGTACCAAGTCAGTCACAAGCTATTTGGAAGCCAATGGCTGATCCACATGGCCACACCACAGTTGTATTATCACACACCTGCCCACCACTGCTCTAGGCCCACTACTCAGCAGGCTCCAACTTACTGGCATCTCTGTTCCACACCATTTTCATGAAACCCAGCCAATCAAGGCACTGTCTGTAACACTAATGATCAGCAAGAGAACAACCAATGGTTCTCCAGTGCCACTTGGTCATTGGGAATTTCAAAAACATCATGGTATTTATCTATCCATTTTTCAAGAATGAAGTTGGAGGCACTTTGGGGTTTCCATTCTTCCAGGAACCATTACATGGGGAGGACTCTCATTTCAATGAAAGCCCTGAAAAACTCTCACAGGCAACGCTTCCCAAACAGTGGCCAAAAGGTCACATGAAGCCAGGCCCATTGAGGTCTACAACGGGAGGTCCATGTGTCTTTTGACTCTTAACTATGGCTGCCAAGTTTTTCAGAATAAAATCATGCGATATCCTTGCTGAGAATTTCAGTTCTCTGTGGAAAGCCACCCTGGGCCTAGATCTCAGGTTTCAAGGGCAACTCTTATGCGTGGCCTCCTAAAATCCCAACACATTTCATGGCAACACTTCTCTGAGGTCAGTTCCAGGACTCAGTCTCTAAGAGGAATCACACCAGAGTTCAAGCCCATGTGGACCCTGTTATCTCTTCCAACCGCCACACAAATGACCACAATTAAAACCAAAACATTTCCACATGTCCCTCATCTTCATCCATATAAACAGTCATTATAAACTCTGGCTGGAGGTTTTCATGAGGGGCGCAGCCAAGACAGTGTCCAAAATATGCACCCTTGCAACTCATTTGTCTAAATTCATGGTGGCCTGGACACCCTTCCTGTGAACCAGGAGTGATCAAACAAGCCTGCCGTTAACGCTGCTCTGCTTCTCCAATTTGACGCCTACTGACAGTCAGGTATAGATTCATTATGTGATTTGGCATCATGAGAGAACCCAAGTACTTCTGCAGGACTTTGAAGAACTCATTTGACCCAAAAAAAATCCCTATTCTCACTTGATGGAGGTCAGGAACCTATCGGAGGAAGGCAGGAGACTTCATCTACAATGACTGATCTTTTTGCCATTTTGGTTTTGGATGCACACATGGGATCTTCTTTACATCTATCAGGAGCTGAGAATCTTATCCACAGCCTCAAACAGAGCCT